>NC_143396.1:146259337-146562145 GCF_052110815.1 Crocodylus siamensis
CGCTATTATGAAATTCATTTTGCTTTCCTACTCCATATCACCTCTCCAAAGGTAAACACAATGTTTACTTGCTTAGATAAAGTAGCTGTAGAATTGTTAAAATGTACTTTGACTCAAATGTCAATATTTTGCATTCGAGATGAAGGACCCAGACATCAGCAGGGATATGCCTGCATAGCCAAGGTCATGTTTTCCTGCTGCTTTCTTATGGCCCATATCTGTTTGTTCTGTTCCCAAAAAGTCAGATAAAAAGAAAGGCTTTTTCTACTCTATTGCAGTTCTAAAAGTTATTTTGGACTTCAAAAGAAATCAATTATTTCTAGTTCTAACACTGTATTTGTGGACTTAGATTGTTGTTGGTACTTTTTAAAAAGACAAAGAGCTACAGAAAGCCTGAAGTATCAGTACTGTATCAGTCCACTCATCATGATATCCAATCATTCAGAACATGCATGTCAGCATAATTCACCTGGATAAAAGGTAGCAACATGGTTTTTTTTTCTTCTCTTCGGTACATCTGTACATATCCCTTAATGAAATTTCAGGAACTGAATTTTTGATGGCATAGTGGTATTTAACAGATTACCTCCCTCAAAAATTCTTTAACATTAATTTTAAAGCAGGAATAGCAGTTGGAAAAGGATGCAAAAGTAACTCCTGATGATGCTTGAACATTCATTCGCTTTCTTAACCCAACTTTTTATTCATAGTTTCAGACAAGTGGGCAAAAAAGACCATTGATGCCTATAAGAAACTCTAGACAATTTTAAGGTTTTATAGAAGAGATCAAACTTTGAAGTGACCAAGGGCCACATGTGGCACTGGCATCCAGCCCAGGCCATAAACTACATACCATGTAGGCTGCATGCTGTAGAGACAGTTCCTCCCTGGGATCCTCCTCATTGCATGTGCTGGGCCCACAGCACGTGGCTCTCCACCACATGGGCTGCACATGGACTTCTGGTGCCTCCCTCAATGTGCAGCTGCCAGAAACGGCTCTGGGGGGCCTGCAGGCTGACTATTAACCCTGGGCCACAAGTTACCTTAGCAATCATAGGGAGGTGCTTGATGAAAAAAAACAAAGGTTGAAGTATAGCAACTGGTTTAAACACAGCAACTGATAATCAGAGGACTGGTAGGACTCTGCTTCCTTTACAGAAATATTAGGGAATACAAGTCTAGACTAGTGTCCTAACAGTGCTGTTGCAGCATATGCCATGGTCACCACTAAAAATCAATACTGACCATCTGTTAACAAGTGGTACCAGTTTTTTTTCTTACTCCAAATATAGAGGGGTGTGAAAATACTGTACTTCCAAAAGTGCTACATAGTAATTGTTTATTGGCAAGTACTTAAGTGACCACTGCTCCTCATGAGATACAGTTTGTTTTTATACACCCATTTTCTAGACTTAGGAAAAAAGAGGTGGGGGGGAGAACCCTCCCCCAACTACCCCGAAGATCAGTTTCCATGTTCAACCAGCATTAGAAACATGATACATGTGTAGCTTCTCTCTTCTCAATGGCTTCAATTCAATATTATACCTAAGCATGTTTCTAACTTCCAGTACGCAAGTAATCCCACTGGAATCAATTTGGATTTATGTTTTTAAGCAGTTTGCCAACTGGGACTAATACAGCAAACTATTAGACACCTGTTCAATAAATAGATCTATTTCTTCCCAAATGATGCCTCATAAATAAACTGAAAGTCCTTAGCAATATTTTGGCAGTTGATTGGTACTGACTTAGAGAAAACGCTATCTTCTGCAACATGAGTTATTTTTCTGAAGCTTTATTAATGAAGTGCTGAATTAGCTGGACCCTGACTAGGCTTGTGGGATTACAGTATGAAGTGGTCCAACTGCAGGCTCCTGAAAATGGAGGATGACCCCTTAATCCAGTATTTCCATTTTAGAATTTAACAAGACTGAGCCTCTGCTTTGTGCTAAGCACACACTAACATAAAGAAATCTAATTCAATGTGTTTTTATAAAATAGTGAAATATGATGTGCAGGATGAGTATGTCCTACTTGTGAGGAAAAAAAAGTATTATTCAGGTAACCTATATATCTCAACAGGCTTATGCAGCAGTACCAACTCCATAATGGGAGGCCATTCTCTTTCAATCCTAGGAAATCCAAAACATGGTATATGCACACAACATTTAGACTACCTCTACATGGTCAGCTGCAGGCAATCCTTGAACATATTACCTTGTCCTCACAAATCTGGCTACAAGACTGTTAATCACAGAAGGTACAGTTCATGAGATTCTTTAGACCTCAGATAAAGGTGCGTAACTTTATGTTGCTTATCTTCATCGCTTATGGAGTTTTCAAGTTCTGGGGTGTTATTTGGGACATGCACTGCTGTTTCTTATACATGGGTTGTTTGTTATTTATTGCACAATGTTCTAAACCTTCCTGGATAAGGCAGGATATAAATTTAAACAACAACAATTTCTTTTAGCATAGGTTTGCTGTATATTTTGCCTCTTATTTCTAAACAGCAGCCTGGAATCAGATGTTATAAAAACACAACTAGAAAAGAAGAATGGAACTTCCTTTTCATTGCAAACTATGGTCTGGACTTACATTTCAATTAATGTCCCTGTTGAAACATGTTCTAGTATATTTTCTTTTCACTATTTTATTATATTACTAGCAGGTTCATCCTTTCTAAGATGTAGTAAGTGTTATTCAAGCTGAGGTTGTTTTTTTAAAGATTTAAATTAGTTGGGGTTTATGATACAAGTCAGGACAGCTTCTTGTTTTTTTATTTGTGGTTTGGCAATGTTCCTCAGTAGGATAACTCCCAAACAAACAAAAAAAAAAATGGGTCACAGACGTAGGAGATATGGTTCCAAGTGTGTACCAGTCAAAATTGCACCCTCTCTCAGAATTTAGAACTGGCAAGTTGCTCAACATACATGAACTTGTTGCATAACAATGGAGAAAAACTGCTACTAGGAAGCTACAGAGATTTTTGTTTTGGAACTGTTTGAAGATCTTTGACTGCTATCAAAGGAAGGTGTTGAGGAGCTTAGTATTTCATCAAGAAGAAAAAAAAAATCTAGATTTCTCCCATAAACAGCTGGGATTAGTGAATGTACAATATTGTACACAGTGACAAACAGCTGAAACCAAGATGCTATATTTACTGCAATATATATCACTTCCATAAACTGATCACTGTAGAGATAAACTTACTTGGTGAAAAAAAAAAAAAAGTTTAATGAACATTAAGAACCTCAGGGTTTGGGATCCAACTCCCATTGAAGATACGGGAAAGATTCCCAAGATAGGCACTGAGTCACAGCCCCCAAGAAAGAAAGGCTAATCTAAAGCATCAGGCATGGGACCTGGAGTCCTAAAGTTTGGATTGTATTTCTGGTTCTGTTACAGACTTTGCCTGTGATCTTGGAAATATGCACAAACACAAACCAACTCACAACTACCTGTAAAACAAACCAGCTATAATTGCAAGATCTCTCTAAGAGGAGACAGAGAGAGAAGTGTAAAACTTATTTTGGCAATGTTTGGAAAGCACTTTTAAGTTCCTCTAGAGGAAGTCTGAAGAACTAGTATGATCGCGTTTGGCTTATTTACAATACAACTTTCCAAACAGCTCCTCACTGCTTTGAGAAATAAAAGCTAATACAGTGGAAAGACTACAGTACCAACAGGAAGAACAGCCTCTAGAACAAAAATGGCTTTCCCTACCTAATACACCGTATTCATTCAAATACAATCAACAGGGGGGGGAAAAAAAAAAAAAGGCTCATCTTGGATTTGAGTACTGGCTGAGGCAGGCAGTTGTTGCAGTCCCAGCTCTGGGGCCAGGGCAGTAGCAGAAGCCAAGCTGCTGTCTGCCCCATATCAGGGTAGTGTAGGGAAAGAGATGTGTGGTGGGAGGTACCCACAGAAGACTGTACATTTGGGGGGCCACATGCAAGAGACCTGCGGTGTGTGGCTTGTGGGGAGTGCAGGGGAGACTATGCAGCCGGATACTTACCTTGTGCCCCAGCCCTGACCTGACCTGGCCTAGCCCAGGGGTGCTGCCATTGTTTCTGGCTGGCCAGGCTGGGCTAGCCCAGGGCCAGGGACACCACCAGTGTTGCCCCAGATCCACTACTGATGTTAAGTGGCATGGGGCCAAATGGCTGGGGGGCAAAGGTTGAAGGGAAAGCAGCAGGTGGGCAAAAGGCCAAGGGAGGGGCAGGTAGCAGTGTGGGCAAGTGGCTGGGAGGGCACACAGCAGGGGGGGCAGGTGCAGGCACAGGGGGCAGGGGGTGGAGGTCTGGTTGCTTGCCCCCACACCGCTGCTTTCCCTGCTACAGTGGTAGATGAGGGACAAGTTTAAGAAATTAATTTAACATGACCCCTTAATAATTAGGTTCTATACATGGAAAATAATAAGAAATTGTCCATGTACAGAATGTAATTATTGCGGGACTGTCTTAAATTCAAAGTCATCTTGGATTTGGGTAAATACAATACATTGTACTTATAAAAACAGAGAAGGTAAATACAAAAGGCTTAGTGCTGACTGCAAATGACAATTAGTCCGCATGACCAATTGCTACTGTACAGGTTGGAAAACATCAAGGTCCATTTTCAGTTAATGCTCAGAGGAGCCTAAAACAACATTCAGAATGGTTTCCTTATTCCTTACATCAAGGGTTTTCAACCTTTTTAAATAAGTGTACCCTCAGTGGCCATCTTTTTAATAAGTGTGCCCTCCTGGGGTGGCAAGTGGCTGGATGCAGAGCGTCTGTGTGGCCCTGCTCCTGCTCCGCTCCAGCCCTGCTCCTGTGAGGCAGCAGCGCAGCGTGGTGGCGCTCTCTCCCCGCCCACCCCCACATACTCTCTGGGACCTTTCGAAGTGACCCCAGGGGTATGCATACCACCAGTTGACAACCCCTGCCTTATGTCAACTAATTTAATTTAGCCAAGAGTAAAAAACACTTGAGGCTACAAGGTTACAAAAATGCTGTATAATGACATGCAGAGCATTCTTATCCACCACCTTCATGCAAGACATGTCAGGGACATTTTTGTGAAAGCTGCCATAGTAATGCAATAATGAACTTTTTAAAGGGTTTGGGCAACATGATACATATGGTTCTGGAGTGCCAGGGGCTCTCAGCATTCCACCTCAGCTTTTACTGTAGTCTTGGCACTCATATTGCATCTATTCCTCACTAAGATGGTATGCCCCATCACATGCCGTTCCTCAGATGACAAGATAGACAGGTAAATGGTACACATATGCATTTGATAGATGGATCGACAGAAATGATCTATTACATAACATCTTACCACATCCAAGAAGAGTCAATAACTCAATATACAACCTACTTTAAGTGATCAGAACTGCTCAATAACAGCATTTTCCTTGGCTAGACCAACCATGTGGAAATACTGAATTATTACTGTCTGTATTACAGCACCTCCTGAGCCCAGCTGACAGGGGCCCCACTGCAATGGGTATGGGCACAAATGTATAAGTCTGCACCCCAAAAACTTACATCCCATGTGGTTCTGACAGGATGCAGGCCTTAGGGCAGAGGTCCATCTGAACACATCTGACTGCAGGACTGGGGCCCAGCATTAGGTTGTTGCTGTAAATGCATCTGTTTCCCAAGACAGCCAGGAGGTAGAAGCTTACTCCATAGGTGCTCTCCAGCTTTAGACTGCACAGCAGCACTTGGGTCAATAAACTGGCTGTCAGCTAAGCCAATGGGAGCTCTATGCTCAGGAATCTGAGGCTTTGCCTTCATTGCTAAAAAAGGTAAGTTTTTGCTGCAAGGTAACTAACCCATTTTGGCCAAGCTGCTGTAAATTCTTGGAGAAGGAAAGGCTCTGTAGTTTCACCGTGAGATAAGCCAGGCAAGATCATCCACAGTTGGGAGATGGGTGCTGGCCCCACCTAGATACCTCACCATAAACATTTTAAATGCTTCGTCTCCTCCAGGATTGTATAGAGGGAGAGCTGATACAAGATAATCATCTCACCGTAAAAAAAAACACAATACCCCCCTCCCACCCTCCTTACTTTTCCAACACATGCCTTTTGTCCCCACAGCAAAGATAACATAAGAAAAAGAAAAAAGACTGGCTAAAAAACTTCAGAGAGAAAAAAAATAGCATGATCCCTAAACTCATGTTGGGAAGGGGGCTCTCAGGACTACATGGTGATTTGTAGATCAGAAGTAGAGTAGGAAATGTAGAAATAAAGGAAATTGTTTATACATTTTCTGGTGTCTATTCTATTATTTTAACTACAAAGCTCAAATGATTCTACAACACATGCAGTTTAATCAGAGAGCAAGAGAGAGAAGCTTCCTTAAAAAAAAAAAAACCAAACAAACAAAAAAAAACCACAACACAACTTTAGTATATTATTGTGCAAATACCATGCATTTCTCATGATCTCAAGTAAATTATTTCAACAACAAAATAAGGAACATAACCAAAGCAGTTCAATAAAAGAGACTTCCCTAGAGGAGAATATACTTAGTCAAGAGACTGCAATAAACTGCAAACAACAGGCACCTGGTTCTGACAAGCAACTGCAATGCTCAGCACCTCCCAGAGAGAAAAAGGGTGGAGAAATCTGGGGATACAGAACCTTAAAATGGAAATGTGTACAGTAACTAACTCTTGTTGAAGACCTAGAGACAGTATTTCTATTTCTCTCCAGTCATCAACATGGAAGCCTCTGGACTGCAATACTGCAAAACAGAGTTCCTCCACATCTATCTGCAGAGGACTAATTCGCCTTGTTCCACCTTACAGCAAGATGATAAGGTTTTGACAACAAATTCAGCTACTGTTTCTGATTGGAACATTGCACCCCCCCTCCCCCAAAAGCCACCAACTGAGGCAGAAACTTCACATCATTTGTTAAAACACAATACTATTAGGTCATTAGTGCTGTGCTGAAAAAACATTAAAATGACTAATCTACTGTTTACTTTATGTAAAGATAAATATTCCCCATATTTTTTAAAGATGTTAAGGGGGAGGGAAACCCAGTATCTAGAAAACCAAAGACAGCAGCTCGTAAAAATGTTCAATGACACAACAGAGAATTGTTTTTTACTAGGTTGCATATTTCCACTTAATGCCCCCCCAACAAAAAACCCCCAAACCCATAGCTGCTGTTTACCCAGTACTGTTCTGATACAAGCATGCAATGAAATCACTGGTAAGCAGATGCAAACCTGGATGCAAAGAAATCATAACAGCTCTTCTCTGACAAGCCAATCTTCCTTGTTTCTAAGGCCATTTTAAAGAAAGACTGCTCCTGACATGTCTGGGTGAATATATGTGGAGCATCAGGTCACCTCTAGCTGTCTTCATTACTGTACTATAGTCCTCCATCACAGTAAAGTGATGGGAAACACCTACCTAACTCAGCTTCAGAGACACTATCAAAAGCACAGAGCTGTAATTCTCAACCAGGGTGCCGCAATGTGTAGCACTGTTATGTTATACAAATATGATTCACAAGATAGACCCAGAGATTTTGCATACAATGAACCGATGCTAACCTTGCTGTGGCCTTTTCTCAACTCTGCCCCAGAAGAAATGCTGTAATATTTTGTCATCATCAAAAAACAAGGGAAAACTAAGCATTAGCATGTTCTGATGGGAGACTCAAGTCTCCACAGACTGAGACCCAATGGCACAGAGGGTATAAGTGCCTCTTAGAAGTAAATGGACCTATATCCCTTCAAATATCTCCATAGCTTCAACACAGCCCCTCCTCTGCCACAGAGGACGGGGACATCTTAGTAAGCATTAAAACAGGAATGCACAAAGGAAGACCCTTTCCTCCCTAGCCAGATACACTGACCCCCTCATCTAATCTACAAGCCTGGCTACAGGCCACCTGAAGATGCAAACCTGCTCCTGGGCTGGCACGCTCCGCAGGACTCCCAGACATGGAGCTTTTTGCTGATAAATCTTCCCAGACGCATCTCTTAGCAAGGCAGTGAGCCTGGCTGGGAGCTGACACTGGGGTTCCCAGCACCAAGCAGAACAGAAAAACTACGCCGAATGTCTCTCAGGGCAAAGAGGGAAAAAAGCTCTAATTGTACCCTGGTGCCTCCATCCGGGAGAAGCGGGAAACTCGTGAAACTATGAAACCAGGCCAGAACTGGTCAGGATCCAGGTCATAAGTGTGCAGCAGAAGGACAGAAGATGAGGGCTGGAAAGGAGCGCGGGAGCTCAGCTAGTGCAACCCCCTGATCAAAGCAGGACCAGCCCCAGCCAGACCGTCCCAGCCAGGGCTTTGTCTACCGCGGGGCTTCCAAGGCTGGAGACGCCAGCAGCTCCCTGGGCAGCTTGAGCAGGGGCCGCGAGGGGAGGCGGTACCTTTGCAGAGGCAGGATCTCGCAAGCCATCCTGGACAGGCGGGGGCAGGCGGCCGCAAGGAAAGGCTGGCTGCGGGCGGGCACAAGAGAGCTCCGCGCGCCGAGCGTGCCCCGGGCTCTGCGCTCCCACCCCGCGTTCCCGGGAAGCAGCTGAAGGCTTCAGCCAATCAGAGCGAGCCGCCGCCTGTCCTCCCCCCTCCTCCGGCCTGCGGGGCTCCACGCCGCTGCCCAGCCCTCCAGGGGCCCTGCAGCCAATGGGCGGCCGCGCAGCCGCTTTCCGAGGCTGGGGGGGGCGGGTTCCAGCGGGGCCCCGCGTTCCAGCAGGGGACTGGGGTCGTGGAATCCTCTGGGCGTCACAGCGCGGGGCGGGGCTTGGCCTGCACTGCTCCCGGCCCCGCCCGCTCGGAGCCGCACGGCGGCCACGGACCTGCTTTCGAGCCGAGGCAGCCTCGCCCCGCGTGGGGTTGCTGACCAGGCAGGGAGGCTGCGCATGTGTGGTGTTGCCTTCCAGCCCTGCTCCGCTCTGACTCTGAGGCAGAAACACCCTTGCCATCTAACTGCATACAGCACCTAGTCGGGGTCCGCCCACCTCTCTCCGGGTCTAAATGCAGATCATAAATAATGACCATCCAGAGGCAGTGCATGTAATGCCAACCGGATTAGAGCCTGCCAGCTCTCGAGGCAAAAGAAATGGATAGGAAATTACAGTCCCCAACCAAAAGGATTTACAGTCTACAAATGTCCTCTGAAAAATGCCATCTCATTCTTCTTCTAAAGAGCTCAACCCCAGGGCTAAAAGGAGTGCTCATACTTTGCACTGAGACAGGTGAATAATGTCAGTTATATCAACGTTAGCTGTAGACAGACAAAGTGATCAAAATATGGGGTGATGGGGCAGGGGCAGGGAAGGCATCAGATGCTGGTAATCTCACATCAGATACTCCATGATAGCTATTTCACACGTCTTGGTAAGTGGAAGCTAAACCTCAGTAATTGTTCACCTAGAGGTTTAACTTTCCCACTATAGCTTCCATTTACTATAGGATAGGGATACATACCAAACAGATCCTGCAGAGCACCTGATGTATAGTCAGCTCCCACTCCCTTTTACCTTGTTACCATTTGCTCATGTGTCCATACTGTTAGATGTAGTCTATACTAGAAAAGGTTTGCTGGTATAGCTATAACAGTGTATCTCTAAAGGCAAACCCACCTAGGGTAATCACAGCCAGTAAGAGTGATATTGCCAGCTTAATTTACCCAGGGTCCTCAAATGAAGCAAGCTATTTCAGGGTGCATACATGTTTGCTTGTAAGGCACTGGAAAATATTGTTTCTCCAAACTGACACTACTACATCAGCAAAAGTTTCTTGTATAGACCTGCTATTAGAAACAAAGGAAATGCTGCCTACCTAAGCAAGATGCCAAAGGTACATCTTTTCTAGATAACACACTGAGACAATTTAACCACAAAACATAGCCTCCTGCCTGTTTACACTAATCTATTACCTAATAAGAAACTTGTGTTATGACTTTCTCATCCTGAATTAGAATAGCAAACTAAGCACCAAGATAGTTAGCCAGGTTAGTCTGAAGACAGGCAGAAGGTAGTGGGTGGCACCTTAGAGAGAAACTTGCAGAGAGGCAAAGGCGGACAAGGGTAAATCCAATAGCTTTTATTAGACCAACTTAAATAGTTGGAAAAAATTCTTCTTAGCAACTTTTTGGGCACACGTGCCCTTCGTCAGGCTGAGGAAGCATTTGCAGAGAGGTATAAGCTTTTGTAAGCAACACCTAATACCATAGCATATGGTAGGTCGCTGCCTCTATAAAAGCTCATGCCTCTCTGAACCAGTTGGTCTATAAGGTGCCACCTTGCCCTACTTTCTGCCTGTCAACAAATTAGCCTGGTACAGCTCCATGGTGCAACTATGGATATGTCAACACTGCAACCCCAGCACTCACACGTTGTTAGCTGCACAACACCACAGCTTTACTCTTACCTGATTTGTTGTGCTTTATTTAGTATGATGAAGCCTTGGCTGGGGCCTCTGGGAATTGACATGATATAAATAAATAGTTTACACTATTTATTTAGTGTAGGCACCTGGGTACAGTCTGCATGAGGTGGATCAGAGTACCCAGGAACTGTACATATCAAGTGGTTGAAGGAGAGGAAATGGTAACAGCAGAGTTTGTTTTTACTGATGTTCCCAATGTGACATTTCTGATGCTCCAAGGCTGCTCTGAAATGATGGGTGCCACCCTGACCCTTAACTTGTATGTTCCATGATAAAGAAAAAGGCAAATACCAGTTAGTTGGGTAGGAGGGAGAGAGGAGGGGAGAAAGGGGTGATATCATTAGCCAGTATCTCTGCAACACTGAAGCCTTGGGAAATGAGTCATATAAAACCTACAACAAGATCCAGTAGCAAAAGTTTCCAGGAATATTGAGGAACATATTCAGAATTCTTAGGGGGTGGGGAGGGGGAGTCTGGTACCACCTAGTTATCCAGTGACCATGAATTCCCCCCAGAACAACCACTTCCCACAGCTGCTGCACCTAGAATTAGAAAAAAAATATGCAGAAAAAGCACTATTGTGGGGAAATGAACAATTTGGCTCAGCAGATAGGAAAGCTGCTGTCTGCCATTTTTTGCACTGAAAAAAGGGAAAGAACTTCCGACTGAAGGAAGGCATGGGGCACCTTCCTAGACAATTACTTCTATCAGAGTGCCTTAGATGCTAACACTTTACTAATCTATTGAAGAGAGGAGGCAACCTGTGGGGTGCATGTCACAAGTGCCATGAGCAATCTGTCTATGGCACATGGCAGATCAGCACAGTGGCTGATGGGGTAGGAAGCAGAAACCAGAGGAGCAAATCATATAAGGGAAGTAGATTTGGAGTGGCACTCAGAGAGGGTCCAGTTAAATTGTGGCACATCTACCAAAAAGACTGGTTCCTACTGCTCTGTTGGATAATTCCAAAACAGCAATTCAACCAGTCTTGTAACATGGATTTAACATGGACATTGGAAGCATCAGCCTTAAGTCCCAGAGGAGCTAGTCACAGGCTGAAAGGAAGCAGTGGCCAAAGTACATTAAGTACATGTTTAAAGCTCCCATGCAGATGAAGGTCACATGAATTAGTCATGAGCACTGTCAGCTCCTTTAAGAACCAGAAAACTTTCACAGATTAGCAGAGATTTACTAGATTTCAGACAAGGATCTCTAAAACCTGCTCATCCTGGTCCCTCTCAGCAGGAGATGGGAGAGTTTATGTTTAAAAATCCAAGCCTGACCAAAACAATGGACTGTCATGCAGATGTGCTCTTAGGACCTAGACATGGAGCTGGGATAGGGAAAGGAGGTAGATAAACTGTGAAGTGGCTCTGCCTTAGTGGGTTAAGCTATTTGTTTAATGCTTGCTACTGTTAAAAGGCATTATCAGTGCTCTGTGAACTGTGTCAGAGCAAGTGCTCTGTTGCACAAGTCTATACCACCCATGTCATAAGAAAGGTCCTTTTTTAAAAACAGCAGCACCCTCTGCCACCTCAGATCCAGAGGGAAGCTATCTGACCTTTATCTCAATTAAGTAACTGGTAGCGACACAGAAATCTTTATGGCTTTTATGTTAAAATAAATGTATGTTTTTAACAAATGTAAGAGAGAGACGTTAATTTTCTATATACTATTATCATTTAGTATTCTTTTAAAAAACATCTTGAATATTTTTCTGACTTGCTATCAAAGTCAATGACTCCTTCGTACTAGGCAGTTCTTTGAATAACCAGTATCGCTTTATTCCATTTCTGTAAAACTAAGTATTGTTATCCAGATGCTAAGTCAGCTAAAATAAATTGGCTCCTATATTTTAAAAAGGACTTTTCTGCATGGAGAAAAACCAACAACACCCCATGTGGAATAGGTATCGCTGACTAGCTAAAGTGCGTGAACCTAAACAATATAAAGGCCTCACTAGTGCAGAAGCAGAGCCTACAAGGATGGTGAGTGAATGAATAATATGTATGTGTTTACCTTTGAGCTAATTTGAAGTAACTTCCCACTGGCTTCCGTATGCAGACAAGCTCTAAGATTCTGCTAAAATCCAGTGCACAGACTTTCCAGATAGAAAGTCTAACACCACGGAAAGTCAAAACATCAAGTCTAACACAAGGTTTCATAGCTCATCTTTCCCCACATATCCATTGGTAAGAAAGTGTAATGTCTATTAAATTCAGGCAGATTAAAAACGGGAAAAGTTGTCCTTTCACCAGAAGCCCGGTTTCCCAAGGTCTTAATTATTTCTGGAGTAGCAGCAGCAGCCACGGTAATTCTAGGCTGGGAGATGTAGAGAAGGGTAACATCAGTCTCAAAGGCCAATACTCCCTGCTGTTCCAAACTGGGGTAAATCCCACCAGGGCAAGCTCTGCTTTATACAAGTGCAGCACATCTAGGCTAGTCTTTTGAACCCCTATGGCAGAATGCTACCTCTGTCTCTCCCCAAAAACTCTGCTATGTGACAATTTGGTTAACATGGTCCCTGCAGAGGGCAGACATCCCATCTCTTTAGGTAACCCTGAGTTGGATACATTCCTGAGGGAGGGGGAAACCTGCTCCCTCTGCCTGTGTGACTGGTATCACATACCTGGGTGGGAGGCTTAGACACCTATTATTCTAAGCAATGTCAGTCTACCCAGCAACCAGTGATGCATTTCAAATTGGTTGGCTGCCAGCCAACAGGTGCTGGCCTCCATTGGACCAGGTAAATGAGGAAATGAGATCATAAGGTCTATATAAGTTAAGTACTGCTCAGGAGGAGGGGTAGTGGCCATGGTGACAACTCAGAGAGGGAAGCTGGACCTTCTGAAACTTGCTCTCTCTCTTGAAAATCATGATCAATGAATTGCCTGCCTCCAGAGGGAATCTCCACCTGCCTCTGGATGATACTCGTAAGCTAACTAGATATATAGCTTGCAGTAACTCAGATGTGTGATCAGAGGCTACCTAGCCACCCTGTTTGCTCTATGGGATTTCGCTGATGTTGCTCTACCCTGTACCCTATTCCAAACCTACTCCTTGTAGCCAATAAAGTTCTCCTTTGTACCTAGTGTGGGAGACTTATTGGGAGTGGGTCTAGATTATGCCTTGGGATCCCCTTGGTTTGGCTGACTAAGGGAGACCACCACTATTTGTGCTTCAGACTGAGGGAAGCACCCCAAGTTCTTGAAGTGGTTCGAGTACCCTCAAGGGCTACTAGGCCTGTGTTTCCCAGAAGGCACATAGCCAGGATCAGTCCAGGCCCTGGGTGGTGGTGGCATTACTCCCAGGCTAGAGGGTGTGCTCCAGGAAGGGGTTGGCCAGTCGTGAGGCGCCCCCAGGGAGGCACTTGGAGCCTGGAAGGTGGTTGGGTGCACTGAGGTGGGTGGTTCAACACAGGAGCACCCCCTACTGGTTCCCCACACCCGTGTCACTGCATCAGTGTAGTTATACCAGTACAAAACTTACTACTCCAATGCTTTGTCAATATCTGAATGATTTTTCACTTCATCACATAGGCAACAAGTGATTTATTTATGTCACAACCCGTAACCTCTGCTTATTTCATCAGAAACAGCCAAAGAACTGAAGTCTCATCTGGCAGCTATTTTCTTCCTTTCCCAATAATTAGCTGTCAAAGCGATAGGAGATTTGATCATAGATGTTTAGTCTAAAGCCAATATGCTACTTTTGCATGGGGAATATCTTCCATTTATGCTCTTTGGCATCTAAGAGACTGGTTCAGAGCTGGATGATTCTATTGAAAGTCTGTAGGGATACCACACCGTCCCACTTTCTTTCTGATTGAGCAGGGCTGGCTACCTCTGTGGTCTTTTACAAAATTAAGACTGGAAAAACGCATATAAAAGGTGGGTATTGAATATCTCTTTCCATGTTAGTTGTCTGTCCTTGTTAAATTTATTTCCAAGTTTAGGCAAAATAAAATCTCTGATACAAGTTTTGTAGATCTCTCCAAGTTCTACTGTTCAGGCTGGCAAACCTCATTTGATAGCAGTGGCAGCACATTTCACCAACTGTTTGTTTTAATCATAGGGAACAAGCCTACATACCAATCTTCTCCAGACAGGGAAAAAAGTTTTCAGAAACTTAATATAAAAAGGACTTAGAGTGAAACAAAATTCCATTCCTACACCACATGCAACTCATGTGAAGAGAGATTATAGAAAGACTATAGGTGCTATAGAAATAAAAACTCTCCTGATGGAAACAGTTTATTTTTTTGTATCTGTACAGCTCCTGTCATATTGTGAGTGCTATGGCCAAGGCCATAATATTCCAATGAGTTTGCAAAAGCTAGACACCTTAATCCAGAACAATATCCATATTTGAACAAATTGGCTTGTAATTTTTTTTACCATGATTTTGAAAAAAACCAAAAACAGTAGCTGAGACTATACATGAACCATTTCAACCCTCTGTATCTTATCCCCTCTAAAAACCCCTACAATATTTAGAGACTGAAGATACATCTGAAAAGGAAGAGTCATGTCAATCATTATTACGGCATTGCTTTCTCCTCTTTCATTCCTTTGAACACTGAACTGCACAGCAAGTATTTTTGTTTTCTCAGAGTATGAAAAGAAACAAGACAACAGAAGCTGCGAAGAGCATATCACTGGCAGGGAGGAGTGGGGCAGAGGATATAATTGATCTTGTTAATGGATTTTATGAAGATGTGGCTGTGTCAGCCCCTTGGAAAGCTTTACACAGCAGATATCCACTACTGCCCTTCAGTGTTACACAGACTGCAGTCCTACTGGAAAAAAATGAGGCTGTTCTGATGGAAACTCAAGTTATATGAAATGGTGAGGGTAGAGAGTTCTGTTCAGTGCTTCCTAAGCATTCCTCTCATATTTAATACATTATTTAGTAGTTTCTCCTTTGCAGAAACATGAGCTGTGAAAGCAGAGAGATAAGCTTCCCTAATCAGACTGCAGGTGAAATGTACATTCCCTTATGTATGTTACAAGGGAAAATATAATAATATTTAGACAACTTTGGAACCCCAACAATTTATGGATGCTGTAAGGGGGTGAAGAAAGCGCCGGGCTCGGGGAGCCCCAAGCCGACGCGACCCGGCGCGGCTCGTACGCCGTGGCTTATGGCGGGCAGCGGAAACTTACCTCCTGCAGAGACCTGGAAGCAGCAGGTGCCGGAGCAACCCGGACCAGCATAAGAAGAGCATCGGGTGTGGCGGATCCGGAAGCAGTGGGTGCCGGAGCCGACGCTGGTGGGAGCGCTCTCTGGCGGATCCAAGCCGTTTGGAGGTGCAGTCGGACCTTCTGGGGTAAGCAGGGCTCCCCAGCGGAGCTCAAAACCCAGGGAAATGGGCCCAGCAGGCTGAAGAGGGCTAAACACCGCAGGGAGCAGCAGGGACCCTGTACGGGTCGGAGCCGTAGCGGACAGTAGTGGGGTGGACGCAGGGGACGAAGGAGTCGCTGGTACATTTTTTCTTTTATCTTTGGGTGATGCAGGTGAAGCAGCCCGTCGTGGAGGGGGTGATTTCCCCACCCTTCGGCAGTCGAGGTAGCACTGGGGCCGGTGGTTGGGATTTGAAGCCAGCGGTACACCCTAGGTACCCTTAGCCGTGATTTTCTTTCCATTGACTTCACTGTGCTTTATTTTGGTGCTATCCTGGAGCATCATAAGTGGATGACCGATCCGGCTGGACGGTCCTACCCGGTGGATCGGGCGAGGGTGTAGGGGTGGAGGAGCCCTCAGAACCCAGGGACCCCAGAGAAGAGGAGAGTCTCATTTCCGGACTGTACGCGCCAAACCAACTGGACCAGTACAGATCAACATCCAAGTCATGGCAGGCGAGGCAGACGTGTACATTCATCCAAACCGGGGTGAGTCACTCTTTGTCTTTCTGGCAGTGGTCTCTAGTAGAGAGGTTGGGCCGGCGGCGGCCAAAGACGTACCTAGCCTCTCTCACTAGTGGTGCACTGGCCGGGAACACAGTGAAGGCTTCCTAGGCCGGCCTAAAAGGCCTAGATGGAGCACCCATCAGGGACAGCCGGGGCCAAGCCCTGGCAACAAACCATGAGTTTACTAGCTCAGATACTGCAGCAACAACAACAGCAGTCCCTAAGACAAATGAGTATTCAGGAACACTTATTGCAACAGCAGACACAGGCGTCAAAGGGCCCATGGGACTTTAATGTGCCCAAGATGTCCAAGGAGGACGACACTGAAGCCTTTTTGGAGGCATTTGAGAGGGCGGCCATAGCTGCCGGGGTGGAAAGAGCAAGATGGGCCGGATATGTGGGGGTCCTATTGGTTGGACTGGCGCAAGCGGCATACCGTGCCTTGTCCCATAGTGATGCCCAAGATTATGACAAAGTTAAAACCGAGATCTTGAGTAAATTGGATGCTTATCTCAAGAGTAAATTGGATGCTTATCTTGCTGGGATCCTATGACCCCAGCTGACTTCCTGCCCTTTGGGCAGGGGGCTGGACTCGATGATCTCCCGAGGTCCCTTCCAGCCCTAATGTCTATGAAATCTATGAAATCTATGAAATCTTACAAAGACTAGATATCACCCCGGACCAGCACCGACAAGCCTTTCGGGAAAAGAAGTCTAGAGAGGAAAAAAATCCCCGGGTCCTGTGGCAGGGCCTGGCTGATAAAATGAACTAGTGGCTCCGACCTGAGGTCACGTCGAAAGATGAAATCTGCGACCACATAGTGCTGGAGCAGTTCCTGATCGACCTGGAGGACAACACGCAGCAACGGGTCAAGTGCCACGGCCCTACGTCATCCCGCCAAGCCCTCCAGCTAGCTGAACAATTTGACACGGCACAAGGGGAGTTACGATGCGACAGAGGTATGTGGGGACGGGACGCCCCGATAAAGGGAGATAAGGAGACCAAAGGGGATCGGAGGGTGGCTGCAACGGGCCCACTCTGTTTCCTCTGTGGAGTGAAAGGACACATAGCTCGGGTCTGCCCACAGAACACCAGAGGATGGACTGTGAAGGATCGCAGTAACTTTGAAGGTCCCCCGATGGAAAAGGAGACTCTGGAAGGGGAACCCATGGAGTGTGGGGTGTGCGCCGGGGTGCCTCCCGCAGGGCAACCGCTACTGGAAGTGCGAGCATGGGTCGGGGGCTGCCCCCTTGTAGCAACAGTAGACACAGGCAATCTTTGGTGCGCCCTTCCATGATAGAGTGGAGACAAGCACCCCAGTGCCCTGGAATACACCTGGTCTGCTTACATAAATGAAAGTTGTACTTCGAAAGGCGCCTGTTGGAGGTACGGGTGCAAGCGACATGTCGAAGAATGCTGGTGGGATTAAAGGAAGACATATTATACCCCATGATCTTGGGAAGAGACTGGCCCGAGATATTTGAGATCATTGCGAGATTCAACAATCCTGAGACCCCGCATGGGGGGCTGATGGGGACGGAGCCCGAGCCGACGGATGATGAGGAGTTAGAGAATCTCGCAAATAGCACCCAATTTTGGGAAGCCCAAGAGGCTGATGCCAAGCTTCGACCATTCAGAGGGGAAGATACTACGCAACAGGACCAGCAGGTAAGCCCCCCCAAAAGCTGGACTGCGGGCCCCCGGGTTGAAATAAGCCAGGGGTGATGTACCGGATTAAATGGGGCAGGAATATCGGGGAGGAGATAGCTCAGCTATTAATACCTAGCCCCTATAGGGAGCCTCTGTTACGACTGGTGCATAGGAACCTTCTTGGGGGGCATTTAGGAAAGCATAAAACTGAGGCCCGCCTGGCTCAATGGTGCTTCTGGCCACACATGTACGAGGATGTCGAGAACTTTTGTAAAGCATGTGAACTGTGTCAAAGGGTGAGTCCTAATAAGCCCCTGAGGGTGCCCCTACACCCAGTGCTAGTGGTCAGGGAACCATTTTCTCGGCTAGCCCTGGATGTTATGGGCCCACTACCTCGTAGTACCGCAGGGCACCAGTTTGTGCTGGTTCTCACTGACTATGCCACCCGCTTCCTGGAGGCTATACCTCTAAGAACGGTTACGGGATCCAGGGTAGCAGAAGAGCTCATGAAGTGGTTGGCCAGATTTGGGATTCCCTGGGAGATAATGACGGACCAAGGGACGAACTTCATGTCCACGGTCCTAGTGGCCTTATGCAAGGTATTGCAGATACGCCACCTTAGGACAACAGTATATCACCCCCAATCCAATGGGTTAGTCGAGCACTTTAATGGCACCCTAAAGGGGATGCTGCGCCGATGCACGCAGGTCGACCCCCGGAGATGGGATCTCATGGTACCACCCCTGCTTTTTGCTGTAAGAGATGCTCCTCAGGCATCAATGGGCTACTCCCCATTTGAGTTGGTCTTTGGACACCAACCGTGTGGCCTGTTGGACGTGGTGCGGGAGGGGTGGGAGACAGCCTTGACCTCAGGTAGGGGGGCGACAGAGCATGTCCAGAGCTTATAGGAACATCTTTGAATAGCTAGAGAGATGGCCCAGAACAACCTAGAGAGGGCCCAGCAGCAGCAAAAAGAAAGATACGATGTGAATACAAAGGAATGAGAATTGCGAGCAGGACAGAAGGTACTGGTGCTATTACCCAGCTCCAGCAGCAAATTCTTAATGTGGTGGCAGGGGCCGTTTACTGTAGTTAGGAAGGTAGGCCCTGTTGACTATGAGGTCCTATGGGAAGGTGTAAAGAAAGAAAAACAGATATATCATATCAACTTACTCAAGGAGTGGCAGGAGCCTCAAGGCCTCCTACTCTCCCCGGACTCTGGGTCCGAGGAACCCGGAATGCCAGTAAGGAATCAGCCTCAGGACCCCTTTGACGATCCCCGAGTCCCGGTGGGGAAGCAGTTGAGAACCCAGCAGTGGCAGCAGCTGCAGGCCCTGATACAGGAATTTAGGGATGTCTTCATGGACAGGCCAGGGAAAGTGAAGGGGGTAAAGCATAAGATCATAACGAAGGGAGATTAAGTAGCGAGAGAAAAGTGGCGTAGGATCCCCTATCACCGGTACCAACCTATCAAGGATGAGCTAAAAAAAATGCTAGCGCAAGGAATTATCACGCCCTCACGCAGCCCCTGGCGCAGTCCCTTGGTGGTGGTAATGAAGCCTGATGGAAGCTTATGGTTGTGTGGATTTCAGAAAACTGAATGCGTTAACCCAATTTGATGCCTTTCCTATGCCGCAAGTAAACGAATTAGTTGAATGCATAAGACAAGCTAAGTTCATCTCCACGTTGGACTTATCAAAAGGGTACTGGCAGATTCCATTAAGAAAGGAAGACCAACCAAAAACGGCCTTTGGTACACCGTGGGGCCTGTCCGAGTTTAAGAGGATGCCCTTCAGGCTAAATGGGGCCGCAGCCACATTCCAACGGCTAATTGATTGGGTACTTGCACCCCATCAAGAATACGCCGCGGCATATATATACAATATTGCCGTGTACACCGAGACTTGGGAACAACATATGAGAGCATTGAGAGCTGTCTTACTTGAGTTAAAACAAATGGGACTGACTGCCAACCCAAAGAAGTGCGCTTTAGGTAAGCAGGAAACCAAATATTTGGGTTTCCTGGTGGGGCAAGGGCGCGTGAAACCCTTGTGGGATAAGGTGGAAGCCATTAAGAACTACGAGGTGCCCTTGACCAAAAAACAAATGCGGGTGTTTCTGGGGCTGGCTAGCTACTATCGCCGGTTCATACCTCAATTTGCAGAAATCGCCAACCCCTTAGTTGAAACGATGAAGGGGCGAAAAGCCTACAAAATAGAGTGGAACGCAGAACGGTGAAAGGCCTTCGAGGAGCTAAAGCAAGTACTGTGCCAAGAGGCCGTGCTTCATACTCCTAATTTTGATGTGCCATTTACGCTACAGACAGACGCCTCAGCATATGCCCTAGGGGCAGTCCTGACCCAGGAGGTGGATGGAGTAGAGCGGCCCATCGTCTTTGCCAGCTGGAAACTGAATGACCATGAGAAAAGGTACTCCACGATCGAGAGAGAGTGCCTAGCAATCAGGTGGGGAATTGACTATTTTAGATATTATCTATTAGGACGTGAGTTCAGGTTACTGACGGATCATGTGCCTTTAAGGTGGCTAAACTCAGCCAAAACCGACAACGCGTGAATAATGAGGTGGGCATTGGCTCTCCAGCTATTTCAATTTTGGGTCAGCTACAAGCCTGGGAAAGTCAATACTGTAGCCGACTTCTTGTCAAGATATGGAGGGGTGCGTCCCAGTCCTGCCCCAGGGAGTTAGACGGGTGAACAGGGAGAAAACCAGAGGCAGAAAGATTACAATCGAGCCCTAGAAGCGCCTAGTGGCATCTTAAGGGGCGGGATATGTAAGGGGGTGAAGAAGGCACCGGGCTCGGGGAGCTCCGAGCCGACGTGACCCGGTGCGGCTCGTACGCCGCGGCTTATGGCGGGCGGCGGAAACTTACCTCCTGCAGAGACCCGGAAGCAGCAGGTGCCAGAGCGACCCAGACCGGCATAAGAAGAGCATCAGAGCAGCACAGGGTTGAGGCAGATCCGGAAGCAGCGGGTGCTGGAGCCGACGCCGGCGGGAGCGCTCTCTGGCAGATCCAAGCCATTTGGAGGTACGGTTGGACCTTCTGGGGTAAGCAGGGCTCCAAACCCAGGGAAGCAGGCCCAGCAAGGCCAAAGAGGGCTAAACACCGCAGGGAGCACCCGGGACCCTGTACGGGCCGTAGCCGTAGCGGACGGCAACGGGGTGGACACCAGGGACGAAGGAGTTGCTGGTACATTTTTTCTTTTATCTTCGGGTGATGCAGGTGAAGCAGCCCGTCGTGGAGGGGGTGATTTCCCCACCCTTCGGCAGTCGAGGTAGCACTGGGGCCGGTGGTTGAGATTTGAAGCCAGCGGTACACCCTAGGTACCCTTAGCCGTGATTTTCTTTCCATTGACTTCACTGTGCTTTATTTTGGTGCTATCCTGGAGCATCATAAGTGGATGACCAATCCGGCTGGACGGTCCTACCCGGTGGATCGGGCGAGGGTGTAGGGGTGGAGGAGCCCTCAGAACCCAGGGACCCCAGAGAAGAGGAGAGTCTCATTTCCGGACAGTATATGCACCAAACCAACTGGACCAGTACAGATCAACATCCAAGTCGTGGCAGGCGAGGCAGACGCGTACATTCATCCAAACCGGGGTGAGTCACTCTTTGTCTTCCCGGCAGCGGTCCCTAGTGGAGAGGTTGGGCTGGCGGCGGCCAAAGACATACCTAGCCTCTCTCACAGATGCTAACTCAGGATATTTGCATTTTTGTATAGGATGATTTGTGTATATAAAAGATAGTGATTAAATTTTAAAATTCTGGTGGAAAGCAGTCTCCATGTGCAGGAAGATTTGATCACTTAAGCAAAAAGAAACAAAACACTGTGCATATAAAGCAAGAACATGTTTTGAAAATGTAGCCCTAAATGTTCAAGTAGATCAGACAGGATATTGCATTTAACAATTGCCATGGATTCACCTCAAAGCCAAGTTGCATTTGGAGCTAACCTTGTGACATGCAGAGGTATTCTGCCAAATTAGGTTTACTCCTGTGATGTTTACTTTTTCTTTGCAGCTAGTGTGAAGCTGTGTTCAGTTTTGTCATTTTTATGCTTGTATGTATCATAGGATTTGATATAAATGTGCTTTTGTGATTTCATATTATCCAGTAAGGTATTTATCCCACACCCAAGATACATCCAGCTAGTATGCATCTTGGGCTAGTCTGTTGTTCATCCTTCAAATTCAAAGATGACCATGATATCACTGGTTGGTTTAGTTTCTGTGATCAGGCCAATTTGTGCTTTGAACCTTCTACAGCACACTGAGAAAGGGATGCTGCTTTGAGTTGCATTATAAACAGCATCCAAAATGCTGTTGTTGTGAGATTTATGTTATTTCTGCTTCTGCTTTTCCTCAGTGCTCATAGATGGTACCTCCAGTATGGATGATTGTTCACAGGCGGAAGAATCACGAGCGAGATCTTCCCAAGACTTCAGGTTAATATTGAAATATTTCAAGGTTGACGTGAGGGCGTCCTTGAAGCATTTCTTCTGGCCTCCCTGAAAGTGCTTTCCCTCCGTTAGCTCACCATAAAAGATCTTCTCTGGCAGTCACTCATTTGACATCCTGGTGACATGGCCTGCCCATTTTATCGGAGATTTCATCAATGGAGTGCAGATGCTTGGAATGCCTGCCTGTGTGAGAATCTCAGTGTCCGGGACCTTGTCTTGCCATCAATTTCCTCAGACAGCCTATGTGAAAGTGGTTCAGCTTCATAGCATGGTATCTGTACACTGTCCAGGTTTCGCATGCATACATCAGGATTGGCAACACAATGGCTTTGTAGATCTTCAGTTCTGTTTCCTGACTGATGCCTCTGTACTCCCACACATTTTCACGTAGTCTGCTGAAGGCCATGCTTGCTTTAGCAATTCTGGCTTTGGTTTTATCATTGACATGAACTGCACATGAAAGTGTATTGCCAAGATAGGTGAATTTGTTCACTGCCTGGAGTGTTTGGCTATTCACTGTGATGGAAGGCTGTATATAAGGCTGTCCTGGAGCAGGCTGGTGCATCAATTCTGCTTTCTTAGTGTTGATTGTGAGACCAAAGTTGTCACAAGCTGAAGAGAAATGGTCCATACTCTGCTGCATGTCAGACTCAGATTTGGCATTCAGGGAACAGTCATCAGTGTGGCAGGCTTACGGCACACTCGTGTCAGCGGCAGCATCCAGGTGGATGGTCTATGGGGAAAATGGCCAGTACTGTGCAGGAGGGGGCCTGCAGAGGGGCCTGGCCCTGGAGGGCTCCCAGAATAAAAGGAGCTCCTTAGCTGTAGCTCAGGGGTGGGGAAGAAAGAAGGAGCACTGGAAGTGCTATCTGATAACCTCTCCACACCCAGAGCGCTGCAGGAGCTGGCCACTGGATAACACTGCCAGAGCTCAATCTGCAGTGTGGCAGTAGGGCTGGGGATCCTTCCTGAGGCAGGAGCCCCTGTGGAACCAGATGAAGCCACCAGTGGCCAGGAACCTGTGGGGGAGAGAGCAGGTATCGGTACAAGAGCTATGACTAGCAAGGGGGGGGATGCATGTCTGATCAAGCGACTGCTCACTCACCACAATGCCGACAGGTACTCTGAGGGCAGTCAGGATGGAAGGCAGGCCATCCAAGAAGCACTTGTGGGACCCACGAAGAGAGGGAACTCGTTGGGTGCCCCCAGGGCTCTGTGCATCACACATGAGTGAGCCCAGAGTCAGAAATTCCTGCAATGGCAGTGTCAGCCTCACAGGGCCCAAACAAGCATGAGAGAACATTTTATGAAGCACTGTGGCATGCAGCCAGGCACCAGCAGGTCTAAGGTGCTGGTGCACCCAATAGTGTATCTGCACCTGGTGAAGTGTGTGGGAGTTGGGTAAAATGCATTCCATTGAGCCTTGAGCATGGAATTGAAGTGATTAGAGGTGGGTAGTATTGGTGTTCTGCTCACCCGCACTGCCAGAGCATCTTGTATTCAGTTATAATTAAGTTGTACATTCATTAAGGTTAGAGAGCCTGGCCATACTCCTGCGAAGAACATTGTAGGCAGGAGTTTCAAGGGAATGAATCGCACCAGTGTCCAGTTCCAGAGCTGATCACCCAAAGCAGACCACCTGAGTGGAAAGAGATGAGGTGCAGCAGAGGAGGAGACTCACAAAAGAAATACCAGCAGAGACCCAGGGGTCAAAGAAGAGAAACATTGAACAACACCTCTAGGTAATTTAAAAAAAAACACCAAGTCATGGCAGATGGTAAGCCCCGTATCACCAGGTGGGCTGGACATTAGTGGTGGTGCTGCAGACATGGGCCTGCCACAATCAGCATACAGATCATAAACAGTCATCATTTCCTGTAACCTTGTCTTCACCTTTAGTGTCCTCAAATTGAAGAGTTTGCCATCAGTCCTGTAACTGATGCCAATCCCAGTGTCACAGTCATGAAAGGCTGTGAGCATGGCAGAGAATATCATACTGAAGAAGGTTGAGGCCAACACACAGCCGTGCTTGACTCCATTAGTGACTGGGAATAGTTCAGATGACTCACCGTCATCCACAAGGTGAGCAAGCATGCTATTATGGAATTGTTGAATCACTGCAATGAATTTCTCCAGGCTATGCAGGGTGGTGGTGATGGCTGTTCAGGAAACAATAGCCATTCCCATTCATAGGTCACGTTTTCTCCTTGTATAGATTGAAACAATGGCTAACTAAATGGGCCCTTTTGGGAAAGGGGACTGACACACTTTTAGTCATTCCCACCTGACAGGGAAAACTCACAATAATATTGGGCCTTTTTACACATGCAAGCACCACAGCACCAGGCACTTTGAAAATCACCTAATGCTGCAATGCTTGCAGTTGTATAATTGGCAAAATGTGTGTCAGCACTGAGAAAATTGTGGCTGCATACTTTTAAACTAAAACACATTGGAGGTGCTTTAGTTGAAAAGCGCACCTCTGCCATTTTCTGGTTGCTGATGCACATTTCGCCACTTATACAAGTTCATGCAGCACAGCGCAGTTTGCCTTAGCTTGTCTGCAGAGCAGACTTGATTGAGTTTGCTCCAAAGGAATGGATCTCCGGCATGTCGAGGGACAGAAAAGTCTATGTATAAATGTCCCATTGAGTCTGCTCAGCTCCCGCTCTGGGTGGCAGCATTGGGTGGCAGAGGGGCTGGCTGAGGCACTAGTATGCTGAAAGTGTAGAGCAATGTGGCTAAGCAGAGGAGTCTGGCCACTTGCTGGCTGGGCTGATCAGGTGTGGTCAGTGTCTATACATGTGTTTAATCACAATAAATTACCCCAGCATAAGTCAGTACTACCCCTGTCCCTGACTGAAGTTTAAATTCATTCTGATCTTACTGAGGTTTAAAATTAGTTTACTGTGGCTTAATACCATTGCATGTGTAGACAGTGACAGTTTACTCTGCAGCTAATTAGTCTACACTGCAGTAAAGTCCATGTGTTGACATAGCCTCTGTGACAGAAAGGGCTAATATGATCAGATGTCTAATTATGTCCAGTTCTCATGTCCAGATTTCAAGATGCCTGTTGAAAAAGTGGAGAGGATTCAAAGAAGGGCCTGAAAACAAATTCAAGAATTGGAAAGCATGCCTTACAGAGAAAAGTTCAAGAAACTCCATCTATTAAGCCTGGTGGAGAATTTGAAGGTTAAAGCATCTTGGTCAACACCATTAATGAACTTATAGTAATGAGAAAGCCCCTTTATAAACCCATGGTGCATCCACACCTTGAACACTGTGCCCACTTCTGGTACCTACACCTCAGAAAGGATATAGAAGACCTAGAGATGGTCCAGAGTAGGCAACAAGGACTAGTGGTATGGTAGGCCTTCCATATGAGGACAGACTAAAGAGGCTAGGCTTATTCACTTTAGAAAAGAGATGCTTGGGGTGGGGACGTGATAAGGATTTACAGAATACTAAATGTGAAGAAAAAGTGAATAGGGATTTGTTATTTACCATCTCTCACAATACAAGAACTAGGGGTCACAAAATGAAGCTAGTAAGTAGCAAGTTAAAAACTAACTAAAAGAAGTTCTTTTTCACGCAGCCTATAATTAAAGTATGGAACTGATTGCCACTAGATGTTGAAGAATCGAACAGTTTAGCAAGATTCAAAAAGGGACTGGACATATTCTTGGAGGAAAAGGGCAACAGTAGCTATTAAGCATGGGAGTTAAGGATATGGCCTCTGAATTCGAACTTTCTAGACTTTAAATGCTGAAGGCTGAAAATGAGAAACAGTGAAAAAAACCTCTGGTCATACCCATTTTACTTTCCCTTTCAGCATCCACTCTCTGCCACTGTGTGACACAGAATACTGGGCAAGATGGTCTGACCCAGTAAATGGCAATTCTTATGTTTATATAAAGGGAGGCTAAAAACAGAATGAAACATTGTACTGGGGAAAAGCACTTGGAGAACTAACTGGCAGGAACTCATAGGAGGCAAGTCTAAACGAAAAGAGGAGCAGAGGGAAGTTGGTGGTTAGGTCCAAAAACAGGCTATCCCAATGTGGAGACTGGTTAGGGAGACTATGTAGCAAAAGATTGTGTGGTTAAACTGTAAGATCAACAATGACTTGAAACTTAAAAATAAGTCCTACAAAAGATGGCAACTTGGCCGTACTATTAAAGATGACTAACAGAGTGTCGTATGAGCATGTAGTGACAAAATCAGGATGGCCAAAAAATAAAATGATACACAGCTAGTAAAGGAAGATAAAACTTAACCAAAAAGCTTTCTATAAATATGCTCTGAGTAAGATGAAGACCCAGGAAAGTACAAGTGCCTGAATGAATGGGGAGGGGAAGCTAATAATGGACAATGCAGATAAGGCTGAAGGGCTTAATGCCTTTTTTATTTGAAAATAGATCATTTGTCAACTGACAATTACATCACCAGCAAGGATAGGTTGCAGGTACTCAGCCCAAAGGAAGAAAAATAACAAGTTAGAGATTATTTAAACAATTACATGTTGTCAAATGTGCAAGATCTAATGGGATTCATTCTGGAATACCCAGAGAACTGGCTGAAGAATAGCAGACTGGCTATCCTTTTATGGAGGATGAATGGGTTCACTAAGACTGGAAAAAGGGCAATAAAGGGCTTTTTTTTTAAACAACAAGGATATAAAGGAGGGCCCAGGGAATTAGAGATCAGTCAGTCTAACTTTGAGACCTAGAAAGCTAGTAGAATGATGCTGGATCAAATAATCAATTTGTAGGAACCGATAACAAGATGATAAACAACAGCCAACACTGGATATATCAAGAACAAGTCATACCTAAACAACCCGATTTCCATCTGTAGCAAAGTTACAGGCTTTGTGGATGCAGCGAGAACAGTGGATACAATATACTTGAACTTTAGCCACGTTTTGGCATCATTTCCTATGATGTTCTCATAGTTATTCTAAGGAAACACTTTAGATTAAACTACTATATGGTGGTTGTATAATTGGTTAGATAATTATACTCAAAGGCTAGACAGTAATGGTTTAGTGTCAAACTGGGAGGAGGTTCTGTCCCTGGTGCTATTCAATATCTGTATTAATGACCTGGGCAGGGGTCGGTAGCCTATAGCTTTGGCCGGACCTGGTCTGCAGCACCATTTTATATGTCCTGTGGTGCAGCGGGGAGGGGAGGGAGTTCATTTTAGCAGTAGGTTTTGCCCAGGTGACAGTTAGGCAGTGGGAGAAGTGACAGTGCTGGTGGGTGTACTGTTCCCCTGACAGTGCTGCAAGGGGAAGCAACGGTTCCAGTTCTGGCTCTAGATCCAGCTGCAGTGGCCTGCTGAGGTTGAAAGCAGCCAGTGGCAGTGCATAGACGGTGCACGGGGGAGCATGTGCACCCCCTGAGAGTGCCGGTGCACCCCCTGACTGGCTGCACTTGCCACTTAGGTGACAGGCAAGGGGGGCAGGCAGTAGTGCCGGTGCCCCCCCGACAAGTGCAAGCCAGGGAGTGGAGCACCATGGTGCTCCCAAAAGCGGGTGCAGGCACTTCCAGAAGCGGCCACAGAGATCAGCTGCAGCGATCGGCCATCTTGTGATTGCCTGCGGGGGGGACCTAAGCTGGGAGCTAAGCTGTGTTAATAGATTTAATAGCTTTCATAGACATTAGGGCTGGAAGGGACCTTGTAAGATCATTGAGTCCTGCCCTGTGCCCAAGGGGCAGGAAGTCAGCTAGGGTCAAAGGATCCCAGCAAGATGTTGATCCCAGCTAAATGCTTCTTGAAAGTGTCCAGAGCAGGTGTTTGCACCACCTCTGGGGGCAGTCTGTTCCAGGCCTTGGGGGCTCGGACAGTGAAGAAGTTTTTCCTTATGTCCAGCCTAAAACGGTCTTGTAGGGGTTTGCGACCATTGGACCTTGTCATCCCCTGGGTTGCTCTGATGGACAGGTGTTCCCCCAGATCCTAATGCACACCCCTTATGTACTTATAGGCTGCCACCAAGTCACCCCTGAGCCTGTGTTTCTCCAAGCTGAAGAGTCCCATAGCTTGTAGCCTCTCTTTATAGGGTCTGATCTCTTGCCCTCTGATCATGCATGAGGATCTCCTCTGGACTCTTTCAATCTTCTCCACGTCCTTCCTAATTTGTGGAGCCCAGAATTGGATGCAGGACTCCAGCTGTGGCCTCACTGAGGCCGAGTACAGCAGGAGGATGACATCCTGGGTCTTGCTCAATATGTATCGGTAGATGCAAGCGAGAGTTTTGTTCACTTTGCCAGCTGTGGTATTGCATTGGTGGCTCATATTCATCTTGTGATCAATCATGACTCCCAAGTCTCTTTTGCTTGTGGTGCTAGCAAGTATAGCATTGTCAAGCCTATAAGTGTGATGCGGGTTTTTATTCCCCAGGTGGAGCACCTTGCATTTCTCCATATTGAATGCCATCAGGTTTTCATCCACCCACCTTGCAGCCTATCCAGGTCAGCTTGGATCACCAGCCTATCCTCAAGTGTGGAGACTCTTCCCCAGAGTCTGGTGTCATCAGTGAACTTGACCAGTCTGCTTTTGACACCAGTGTCCAGATCGTTTATGAAGGCATTAAAGAGTACAGGTTAGAGAATGGAGCCTTGGGGGATGCCACTAGTCACCAAGTGCCATGTTGATTTGATTCTGTCAACTACCACTCTCTGAATCTGACCTTGGAGCCAGTTCCCCATCCATTGGACTGTAGCATAGTTGAGGCTGCAGTCGCCCAATTTTTCTATGAGGACATTGTGGGACACCAAGTCAAAGGCTTTTTTAAAGTCCAAATATATGACATCAACCTCTTCCCTTTTGTCCAGGTGATACGTCACCTGATCATAGAAGAAAATGAGGTTGGTCAGGCAAGACTTACCCGCAACAAACCCATGCTGGCTATCCCTTGGAATGTTGCCTTCTGTTAGCCTGTTTCCTTAGAATGGTTTCTTTGATAATTTTTAACAAATTCTCCCCAGGGATTGAGGTCAAACTGATTGGCCTGTAGTTTCCTGGCTTGTCTTTCCTCCCTTTCTTGAAGATGGGCCCTCTTCCAATCTTCAGGTACTTCACCTGAGTGCCACAAGTTCTTGAATATCCTCACCAGTGGCTGCGCTATGATGTCTGCCAGTTCCTTTAGCACTCTTCTGTGCAACCTATACGTACTAGCTGATTTATGGGGGTCCAGCCTCTCAAGATGATCCCTCACAAGACCCACACTAATGGTTGGCATATATTCATTCTCACCCTGGTTATCCCGCATCATATTAGGCAGGATGATCCCTTTGGGTTGGTGAAAAACCAACACAAAGTAATCTTTAAGCAGATAGGCTTTTTCCTGGGTGCTGGTAGTTAGCTGCCCCAGCTGGTTTAGGAGGGGTCCAATGTTACCCTTGTTTTTCTTTCGACTCCCCACATATCTGAAGAAAGACTTTTTATTGTCCTTTATTTGTGTAGCCAGATGGAGTTCAGTTGCAGCCTTGGCTTTTCTAGTTTGCTCCCTGCAGGTGTGGACTAGTACAGAATACTCCTCCTTAGTGATGCTTCCTGTCTTCCATCCTTTATATGCCTTTCCTTTTAGACATAGGAGGTCCAAGAGTTCCTTGTTGAGCCAAGGGGGTTGTTGAGCCCTTTTACCACCTCTCCTATGGGTTGGGATGGACTCCCTTTGTGCTTCTAGGATCACTTCCTTAAGAAGCAGCTACTCATCCTTAACTCCCCTCCCTGTGACATCATGGCTTCTCAGGGCCTCAAAAACAAGCCCCCTCACCTTATGAAAGTCAGCTTTCCTATACTGCATTACTAGCTGACTTGCCAGCTTTGCAATGGATAATGAAAGGGATCAACTTGTGGTCACTGCCACCCAGCTTTCCTTCGATTCTTAGGTCGCTGATTAGATCATCCCCTTTGGCCAGTACTAGGCCCAGCAGCGTCTTGCCTCTTGTTGGCCCATAAACTTCTTGGGACAGATAGAGCTTATCCACACATGTAAGGAAGCTTTCTTACCAACCGGATTTGGTTGAGTGCTCATGCCACGAGATGTCCAGGTAGTTGAAGTCTCCCAAGATGACCGTGCACCAAGAGCGTGCAGCCTTGGTGTGAACGAGTCCAGTTATCTAACAGTCTGTACCTGTCCGGTCAATAACTTGCAGCCGGAGGTGCACTGTCTCTGGAGCTGCGTACGTCAAAACCCGCCTGCCACGACTTTGATGGTTCCTATGTTCAGTGTTTTCTTCTGATGTGCGCAGGTCCGAAAATAAGACTTCCAGTTATTCCAGAGGTGGGATCCTTGAGGGCTCCTTCCTCCCCTACACCCTCACCCGGGCCTCCGTGCTGAATCGCAGTTGGCCTTCTAGTCTCTCCCCCCGCTTTAGGGACAGTGAAGGCCAACGCCTCAAATATATGAATCCCAAAATCAACAATTATGAGTCAAACAAACAGTTCTACTCCCGGGCATTTGGCCCCGGGTTCCTATGGTTAGATGGCTTCAATAAAGTTCAAAAGTCCTTTATCAGGGAACTCCTTTCTGTCCCCTTCCCGCGGATGACTGTCTGTCCCCTCAGAGTCCTCCCCTTCCTGGGGTAATCCCGTCACTTGCCGGGGTGCACTGTGGCTGAGATTAGCAGCCCTATGAGCCCAGCTGCCCGCCGTGCAGACCCAGCCATGGTGAAGCACGTCCGGCTGCCACGACTCCCGCAATCAACTTTGGGGCCTATTGCCCCCATCGTCTCGCCCCTCCGGGGCCTTACCCTTGCCCCAGAACGTACGGGCTGGTCGCATGTCGGCGTGCCTCCGCTGTGCTGGGCTTCCACCGGCAATCTGCTCCTGCACCAGCACTTCTGGTCCCCCGCTCCTTCGTTCCAGCCTGGCTTTTAAGCCAACCGGTTTCGCCTCACACGTGCAACAGGTGAGTAAGTGCCCCACCCCCCGGGACTGCGGGTGGGCTGTCGCTGTGGAGCCTTCTGCCCCGCGGGTCTCGGGGCTTGTCAGCCCTGCTGCACTCGCACACGTGGCCAGTTCTGTGGCGAATTCTTGGTCAAGCACTTGTTTCTGGTTTGGACGTCTACAGTAGACTCTTACCATTGTATCCCCTTCACTATGTTTCCCTCATATTCTAACCCAAAGGGTCTCCAGTTGTCCTCCCTGGGTGCCAATGTCAGCTTGTATGGACTTGTAGCTCTCCTTCACATAGAGTGTCATGTGAAGGACACTTCACACATGTTAGAGCAGCCCCCTGCTACAAAATTTTGCCAGCCCCTGGCCAGGAGGATGGAAGCGAGCACCCACTTAGCAAGTGTGCAGATGCAGGATAGGGTATCTGATACTTTAAAGGATCAGATTAGGATTCAAAATAACCTTGATAAACTATGAAAACAGTCTGAAATAAATGAAATGAAATTCAATATGGACAAGTGCGAAGAATTTAGGTAGTACTTGGGACTATTTAAGCTGGTTACAGTACCATAGAAAAGGATATGGGGGCTATAATGGATTGCAAACTAAATAGGAGTCACAGCGCAATACTGCTGCAAAAAAAGTTAAGTGCAAACTGGGATGTATCAACAGGAATATCATAATCTAAGTCGGGGTAATCAGTTCTTCATTTTATTCAGCACTGGCAAGGCACTACATTTTAAGATGCATATGGACAATTAGGAAGAGTCCAGAGGAGATCTACAAAAATATCTAGAGCTCTATAAAACATAACTTATGAGGAAAGGCTGGAGGATCTGGGTTTATTGATTTCAGAGAAAAGAAAAGGAGGGGGCAGTTGGTGGTGATCTTTAAACACAAAAGAAGCTATTAAGATGACCATCAAATTGTGTTCTGTGCCCAAAAAGGACAGGACAAGAAGTAGCTGGCTTGAAGTGCAAGACATATAGGGTGACCACATATCTTGGATCAGCCAGGACAGTCTGGGATTTTGGATGCTGGTCCTGGCTGGCCAGTGAAAATGAAAATGAATGTCCTGGTTGCGAGGTGGGGAGGAAGAATGGCAGGAGCTGTGAAATAGGAGGCCCCAGCCCACAGCAAGATTGCCATAATAGATCAGCTTGATTGGTAAAATGACCATTAAAAAGGGATTAACACCTGTGAAGAAAACAATGGGTCATTAACGGCCCATTGACTTCTTAACTGCCTGAGTACTGGTGCCCCACTCCCACATGTGCCTACAGCTGTGGAGGGGAGGGGGGACAGTGTCCTGGATTTCACATTGTTCCATATGGTCACCCTAGCCATAGGCCCCGAGGCTGCATGCCTGGCATGTGCAGGCACTCCCTCCTCCTTTACTGCATGCAGGCAGGCACCCCTCCACTTCACTGCATGCATGGGCACACCCTCCAGCTATACTATATTCAGCTCCTCACCTCATTTCACCTCACCTTCAGGTGCCCGACCACAGCTCCACTGCTGCACCATGCCACATGGGTGCTGCTGGCTCCCCTGGCACTACAGTTTGGGCTGTGCTGTTCCACCCTATCCTGCCCAACTCCCTGGAATTAGACACATACTGAAAGTTGGAGGAGGAAGGGGGAGCCCTAACACCCTGGTTGCTGCTTCAGCCAAAGTGATAAGAACAATGGCAACCAGATGACAGCCCAGGGCGGGAGATACTTAGGTTAACCCCTGGTGGCCTGTTAGGTGAACCATAGTTATCAGGCTCGAAGCATGAATCAATTCAGAGAAGTCTTATGGTCTTTTAATGCAGCAAAATATAATAAACAACAACTATGTTTATTATTTATTAATCGGATCAAAGGGGGCAGGAGGGCGCAAAAACCCCCCAAGGCTCTCCAAAAGCATCTGGGAATAAACTAGCTAAAAGGGAGGCATACACCCAATGGAAGGGAGGGCCATCACCAGGGAGGATTATACTGCAATTGCTCAGGGATGCAGTGGGACAGTCAGGAAGGCCAAGGAGGAGATGGAACTGGGACTAGCTTCCCAGATCACAGAAAACAAGAAGACTTTTTTTTAGATACATAGGGAGCAAAAAGAAGGTTCCAGGTAATGTGGGGCCCCTGCAGGACAAGCTAGGAAATTTGGTCATCACACCAGATGCCAAAGCTAACATATTTAACAATTTCTTTGCCTCCATTTTCCTGAGCAGGGACCGGAACAGCCACCCCTCCTCTGGGCCCCCCTCAGACCGCAGGGGAGGCACACCCAGGCCAAGAGTCAGTGAGGAACTAGTTAGAGAACTTCTGGAGGGACTGGATGTATTTAAATCAGGTGGTCCTGACGATCTCCACCCCAGAGTGCTGAAGGAATTAGCAGAGGTCAATGCAGGACCCCTGGCACGGCTTTACGAGCACTCGTGGTGCTCTGGTGTGGTGCCAGAGGACTGGAAGAGGGCCAATGTGGTTCCCATCTTCAAAAAGGGGAGGAAAGAGGACCCAGGAAACTATAGGCCAGTTAGTCTTACCTTGATCCTGGGCAAGCTTTTTGAGAGAATTATTCTGGCACATGTCCACGAGGGGCCAGCAGGGGAGATTATGCTTAGGGGCAACCAAAACGGGTTCATTAGAGGCAGGTCCTGTCAGACCAACCTGGTGGCCTCCTATGAGCAAGTCACCGAATCCTTAGATGCAGGGGTAGCAGTGGACATAGTCTTCCTGGACTTTCAGAAGGCCTTCGACACTGTCTCTCATCCCGTTCTCATTAAGAAACTGCGGGACTGTGGTGTCAACACCTACAGTCAAGTGGGTCGCCAACTGGCTGGAGGGCTGCACCCAGAGAGTGGTAGGGGATGGGTCATTTTCGACCTGGAGGGATGTGGGCAGTGGGGTCCCCCAGGGCTCAGTCCTTGGGCCCACACTGTTCAACATCTTCATCAGTGACTTGGATGAGGGGATAAATAGCACCTTGTTCAAATTTGCTGATGACACTAAGATGTGGGGGGATGTGGGCATGCTAGAAGGGAGGAATAGGCTGCAATCAGACCTAGATAGGTTACAGGGGTGGGTGGATGAGAATAGGATGGGATTCAACACTGACAAGTGTAAGGTGATGCACCTGGGGAGGAACAACCGGCACCATACCTACAGGCTGGGGAACTCCCTTCTCATCAGTGCAGAGGCAGAAAAGGATCTTGGAGTCATCATTGATGCAAAGATGAATATGGGCAGGCAGTGCGGGGATGCAGTTAGGAAGGCCAACCGCACCTTGTCATGCATCCACAGATGCATCTCAAGCAGGTCCAAGGAGGTGATCCTCCCCCTCTATGCGGCACTGGTTAGGCCGCAGCTGGAGTACTGCATCCAGTTCTGGGCACCACACTTCAAGAGGGATGTAGACAACATGGAGAGGGTCCAGAGGAGGGCCACTCGCATGATCAGGGGCAGCAGGGCAAGCCCTATGAGAGGCTACGGGACCTGAACCTGTTCAGCCTCCATAAGAGAAGGCTGAGGGGGGATCTAGTGGCCTGTTACAACCTATTCAGGGGGGACCAACAGGCATTGGGGGAGTCCCTGTTCCCCCCGAGCACTGCCAGGAGTGACCAGGAATAACGGTCACAAGCTGGCAGAGGATAGATTTAGGCTAGATATCAGGAGGTGGTACTTCACTGTCAGGGCAGCTAGGATCTGGAACCAACTTCCAACTTCCAAGAGAAGTGGTGCTGGCTCCTACCCTGGGGGTCTTTAAGAGGAGGCTAGATGTATATCTTGCTGGGGTCATTTGACCCCAGTACTCTTTCCTGCCATGGGAGGGTGTTGGACTTGATGATCTGCTTAAGTCCCTTCTGACCCTAGAAACTATGAAACTATGAACGCCTATACACATGCAGGGAGCCTGCTCTGACATGCTGGAAATCCAGTGAGTTGGAGTAGGCTCAATTAATCGTGTCTGCTGGAGTGCAGAAATGAATGCTCTCTAGCAGACTCTAGTAGTCTAGTGTCATATGTATCAGTGTCCCCACACTGAAAATGGTGGTGGTGGGGTGCTTTGAACTAAAGGTCATTTAATAAGCTTTAGTTCAAAGCATCCTGCCACAATTTTTCAGTGTGGGGATGCTGATACAGGCACACCTGCTTAGCGCTATTTTGCTTAGCACTATAACGCTATTTAAAATTGATACCTGATTTCACTTAGTGCTCAGCGAGTTTCATTATAATGCTTGCAGTCTCCATCTTGGGTCATTAAACACAACTGTGGTTGCCATCTTGGGTTGGCAAATACTTTCAGTTTTGCTTAATACTTGTTTCACTTAACACTAGTTTTTTCAGGAACCAATTAAGAGTGTTAAGCAGGGGTTGCCTGTACATGTGATGCTCAGGCATTTTCAATTGGTGCAACTCACTAATTAAAGCACCCCCCACACACACACCTCCCAGAGAATGTGTAAAAATGCCAAATGGGACTTTCCACATTTAAAGCTATCTTAGTCTGTGAATCAGCTGACCCTGTTAGCACTAGTATCTGTGGTTCCAGGAGGAGCAAACAGTTCAAAAGACTGTGTGGTTAAACTGCGAGATAAACAATGACTTGAAACTTAAAAATAAAGTCCTACAAAAGATGGAAACTTGGCCATACTATTAAAGATTACTAACATAGTGCAGCATGAACATGTAGTGACAAAATCATGATGGCCAAAAAATAAAATGATACACAGCTGATTTGACAGACAATCCCTAGGACAGTCCACTTTTACACAAAGTGAAGCACATCATTAATTAATACAGTGATAACTGTGGAGTTGCCTTTGGTTTACACAAGCAGCTCTTTTAGGGCCTGGCACTAGGTTTCAACAACCCTGGGGAAGCATACAGTTATGATTTACAACAGATGAAAAAATGGGAACAGAGACTGTGTTCACTTCATAATAGAATAGGCCTTTTGATAAGGGAACTCCAATAGTTTTCCATACATCATGCAGCTTAAAATCTACAAAAATGATACATAAGACTGTAACCCAGGTGGTGGCCCAATAGTTGCCACTCCTGCTCAAATATCAGGGATGGTGTGGTGAGAGTGGGGCAAGGCTTCTGGCCAGCACCAATTTACTTTCCAGCTGGCCCCTGCTCCCCACAGAGCAGCCCGTGGTCCCAAGAAGATCTAACACTTAACTGATTTAACTATTTACACTTTATTTACAAAACAAGAATAACAGGAAAGGTTATTTACAAGTGAACTTAAATGGCATAACCAGAATCACAAAACAAACCTGAATGCATTAGGCAACCCTTGACTCAAGAACCACAGGTAGGGTAACTGGCAGCTTTCAGCCACTGCTGAGATGCTACAGCAAGGAAGCAGGGTGCTCATTTCCAGCAGCTCCAACTGGCTTCCCAATAAGAGACAGACTGCAACAATGTAGGCTCTTCTGGTCTGCAGCAATCAAATTGTATCAATTGGGAGTTGAACAGGGTAGAATAGAATTTCACTTGGGCACCTAAGTCCACTTGCAGCTCTAAGTCTGCTTAGAAGCCTAAAACAGAATAGAAACTGCTCCTCTGTATTATATAATTGTCCCTTAACCTGCTAGTATAGGAGGAAAACATATGCCTAAGCCAGATGGATCTCAGAGTTCTTGATCCTGGCCAATAAATAAACTGCAAAGACATTTCCCATGGAACAGGACACCCAGAGCTTTCATGTTGCCTCTTAGGGGAATCAGATTAGTTGCCATTGCTGGTCTTGAAAAAGAAACACTGTCCTTCATAAGGGCTGCCATGCCTGACATCAGCTGTTTCAGTTTGTTTCAATGGCCTATCACCTCATGAGATGGTACAGGAATGACTTCTTGGCTTCCCTCCTGGAGAAAGAGGAGGAGGAGGAGTGGGAGCAGGTTTCAAAAAGAGTTTTCTGGGAACGTATCAAGTAATGAATGACTGTGCCTGCTAATCTGCTGTTGGAACAGGGTAAGACATATGGCATAGCAGTTGACTGGGTTGTTTCTTAATTTCACTCAGGTTAAGTATCAGAACACAGGACATGAAGCAAACATAAGTCTGGTTTTGTATAAGCCTTTGAAAAATAGACTTTTTCTAAAACCCTGCTAATAATGGACCTCCCATGTTTATCTAATGAAAGTTCTCTCCTGCTAAAACTCTTGCTGATTTCCTAAAATGTTATACACATAATAATTTTAACAATTCAGCTGCCTAAAAGCGGAGAAAATATTGAGAAGAAAAAGTACATAATGTTCAAGAAAAAGCATAAGCAGTCAGTGACAAGTCTGAGGACTGTTAACATTGCGTACAAGGCCATACCCTGAAAGATCTGCCAGGTCAGCTGTTCTGTGGTATATCATTTAATGTCGAAAAACTTCTAGACAATTTGTTCACTGACAATTTGTTCACAATAAAAAAAACCACTACTCTGCAGGGCAGGGCCTACCTCATACTAAGTGCACAATACAGTTCTCCTAGTAAGCACGTACTGCAGGACTCACAGTCTAAATCAGGACTGCCCTTTGGCTGCAAGGTGTGACACTGCTCAGACAGAAGTTATGGCCTTTATGCAGAAATTAGATAAGCTTTTATGGCTGATGTTCTGTTGGGCTAGATGGCAATGGTGTTTACCATCTACAATAACCACAAGACAATCCTACAAAAATTGCATTTTACTGTTTAAAAAAATAATCATTCTGAGTATTCACCAGGTGCTGCTTATTTTGCAATGGAGATCATGAAATGGCATCAAGTGCAAGTGTTCACAGGAAGTATGATGGAAATGAAAGAAGAAAATGCAAACATTTTCTAATTCAAAGGCAGATTTATGAGAACCAGCTCTGACTAAGGAGGGTTGTATGATAGCTGGTACAAAACCTTTCAGAGTAAGCTCTTCTTCCTGAACAAATGATACACTGCAGAGGAACCTTCCCTTTGGGGAAATTACCAGCCAGCTCAAGTGGTTTCTGAGATGGATTCTGGGACAAGTTGATTGGGTTCATGCTCTGCTAGAGAGAATTCCTCTGTGGGGCAGACAGGAGGACTGAAGTGAACTGTTGAGAGCAACTAGATCTCTTGGTATGGGCAGAATTTGGAATGGGACCAAGGTTGGGAGGAGGGGAGATGCTGGCTGTGAGGAACGCTTTGACTTACAATATACAAAATCCTGGCTGCAAGAGGCCTATTTGCTTTGAATGTAGCTTTCTGAACCTGAAATTGTGGACTGTTTCTGTCACAGCAAGTAATGGTGGCTTACTTGACACATGATATTAAGGAATAACTGTGTTAGTTTTATGTACAGATGAATAAAATGGTCCTAGCTCAGTTTACTATTCAGTGCAACTAGCTGCTGGGACAGGGGTTTGGACTCACATTTGAGCCTCAGCTCCTAGATCAGACCAGATAGTGAGTACCACCAAGAGAACACGCTTTGTCTGCCCAAGGTAAGGGAATACCATGATGGTTGGCAGTGGCTGTTCTGAATAATTCACAAACTGTGTCACCAGTGACTGATGAGGCTTGACAGTATCCAGAAAGGGACTGGCCATCTGTACAGACATATAGAATATCCAGTTCCACCAAAATGATTGAGACTAGTGCACATACAAAACCCAAGAATTAAAGAAGGGATGGAAACTCTCCTGCTTTGGGCCGTAAACTGATCATTAAAGGTCCTTGTACAACATGATGCTGTCACAATGTACACATGACAAAAATTTCCCTTTGTGTGGCTTGGCTTAATGGTGTTACACATTACATGTATGTGACTTTTGGGGATTTAGTTTAGTTTGCAATAATGCAAACTCATTTATATCCTAATGTGGTTTAGTTTGCAACAGTGCTGCTTAGAACATGGCAGCCATTAGTCAGTTCACCCTCTGGCCACAGGAGAGGTGGGCAGGTAAACACTGCAGAAAAAAAAGGATTGGGCCCCTCTCCGCTTCTGCCTTCAGCAGGCTTGTGCAGCCAGCAGAATGTCTGGGGCTGCCTGAGAATAGGTTGGCTTGCCCCTGGGCCAGCGCAGGGAGACAGCAGGAAGGTGGCTGGGTGTGCTGTCAGCCAGAGAAGATGGCTAGGATGATGCACAGTGTGTGGGGGCACCCTGGTGGGCTGCTAGCTTCCCTGAGCCCATCTGGGTTTCCAACACTGTGCACTGTCCCCACCACCTTCTCCAGCTCCCAGCAAACCCAGCTGCCCTGCTGCCACCTCCCCATGCTGTCCCAGGGGCAAGCCAGCCCCTTCCTGGGTGGCTCCAGGCATCCTGCTGGCCATAGGAGCCCACTGAAGGCAGAAATGGTGAGCAACCCAGTCCTTTTTTTCTGTGGAGTCTGCCCACCTCTCCCACGGCTGGGGGGGTGAGCTGACAGATTAATGGCACAAATTAATGCTCCCCCCCACCGGCTGCCAGAGAGGTGGGCAGGCTGTGCTGGAAAGAAAAAAAGGATCAGGCTCCCTTCTGATCACTTCTGCCTTCAGCAGGTACCTGTAGCTACCAGGACAATAACATATATACAGTGATGGAAAAATAAAACTCACCACTTCAATTAAAAACTCACCATTTCAACTTAGAGGAAATAGAATGCAACCCTAAAGACTAAACCGCCCTCACATGTACAAGTGCCCTATCTAAAGACAACTAAGAGGAAACTTTCCCTTTCAGCATGTTATTTTATAATAGCCAAACAAAGGATTTTTGATTTTCCTATCAAACACGTCATATGTGCTGCTGTTAGAGATAGTAGAGTAGCTAATATGGACTACCAGTCTGATTCAGTATAGCTCTTCTCAGTTTTGGTTTGATGCAAAAAAGTTCGAGAGCAAGACAGGTATGCAGTGGCTCCCCCTGGAATATGAAAGAGTCACTGTGACCTGGAGTGGGTTGGAATGAGGAAACCATAATACCAGAGCATAAAAAAAATATTGGAAGGTGATGAGTTCGCAAATTATGAACATAATTTTAAATTCCTGAAATCACTGAACAAAAACACTGCTAACACAACAGGCCTGTGCAATATTAAAACGATTAAATACAGCAGTATATGAATACATTTAGGTACTCAGTTTTTAAACAGCTGACTACTGTAATCATTTTAAAATACAGAGTGGCCCAACTGGCCAGTTGCATCAAAAAAATTCTGTAATTCCTGTATAAATCTCAAGGCATCAATAAACTAAAAAATAACAATCCATCTAAAATGATATAGAACAGATGGGTTAGACTGTAAGCACCTTGGAAAAGGAAACCTATCTTTCTTCAAAAATATTGCAGAAATGAACAGAATTCTTCAGCATAAAATAGTGGTCTAAGTAATTTCTAAGTAAAACACAATTCACTAAAAATATCAGCTTAAAAAATAACAGCTTTATTAAATATTAATCTGTCCTCATATCACAGAATCATAGAAAAAAAAAAGGCTGAAAGAGACCTCAGAAGGTCATCAGATACAGCCCCCTGCTCAAGGCAGGATCATTCATGTCTAAATCATGATCCTGAAATTTTGAATAAGTGAAATGGAGTGAGAGGACTCTACAAATTGCTCATGCTAAATATGGTATGTTGTGCCTCTGTGTCACTAGTAACCATCCTGCCCAGTCATTAATGGCTAGAAGTCATTAACAGGCAACAGGTGCTTGGAAACATGTGAACTCTTTTTCCCGGTTATTCATGGCACAAAAATACTTTAATATTTTGTGTAATAGCTAGGAAAATAAGAAGTATAGAGACAGAACTACTTTTGGACCTATAAAAACAGCCCTTTCCAGGCCAGGGTTGAGCATTATGAATTCCATCTTTTGTGTGCTTGTAGTTAAGCAGGACCTTTCATATCCAAATTGCTTACAAAAATGTAAAGGGAAAACTGTTCTGTCACTGGTTGCAAGAGAGAAAGACTGAAATTGCTCAGATTATGGATACTAGCAGGATGACAAGAGCAGTGAGTGACAAGCTTACCCTTCTAACCCTCTGCCTCTCTCTACTAGACAGGCAGCTGACTACCTCGATTAAAAATATCACTGTGTTATGGGAAATCACAGCTGAACCCCTTCAGCAGACACTACCGCAGTGTGCTGAACATAACGTTCAAGTATATATTTCTTGTGGCTGAAATGGGGAAATTGCAGAGGCAAGTGATTCTGATTCAGAACTGCTGATCTTTATTGGAAACTGCCTGGTTAGGTTGTCTCTGGGAAGCACCATGTCAAGGAAAAGCAACATGGCACTCAAGTGAAAAAATTACCCAACATGCAAAACAGCTGGTGCTTTCATGTCTAAAATGTAATAGTGCAACACCAATCTTCCTTACTGAAGAATGCAGCAGGCACGTCAGGAAGCACACCAAGAACAAAAAAGAAAGAAACCTCTGATTTGTAAGACTAAAAGAATAAAAAAAAAATAACATGCACTGAATTGCTAATTTTAGCTGCGTGCAGCAAACTCCAGGTGGTGGGCAGACATGTACTGCTGGGTGTCAAGGTGTTTTATAAACCCCCCCAAAAACAACAGCAAAATTTAAGTACTGGCTAAAATTACAGCAGGTATTTCACTATTGCCTATTTTTTCATACAAAGCAAGTTTACTGCATGTTTAAAATCACCTCCAAACTCAGGAAGGAAGTTCTCATTCCAATTTATTTAGAATCAAATGTAGCATGACTATACAATTTTCCTCCCCAAAAGCAGAGTAGGAATGTAGCACTGGCCTCAGGTAGTGAGGCTTTTTCCATGGGCGGGGGGGGAACCCCAGCTGGTTAAAGGGAAACACAAAGAACAAAACAAAAAACAAAAACCACCTTCCTATTTGATATGGAAAGCCTGAGCTGTGGAAAGAGTTATATATATATTTTTCTATTTCTTTCATAGGATAAAGCATCATTCACAGACTGGCATGTGCTTTTTGTAGCCTTTTCCAGAATACAATCCTGGTAAAAAGGAAAGAAAGAGAATGGAAGAAGAATCTTTGCTCCACACTGCCCATTACACATGCAAAGCAATCAAAAGCTGTTCCAATAATATACTGGTTAGGTGATTGTCTCATCAACAGCTCTTGCTACTCCAAGTATTTGTTTATGGTGCATATGTCAGGGCATCAGATTCAGGATATTTTGGCACACATTTGCCACACATCGATTGAGAAACTAAGCAGGAAGGCAAAAAAAATGACCTAGGAATCAGAGAGTGGCAATACCCATGCAGGTTAATAGTGAGTTTTTGTCTACCATATGCAGCAAGACTCCCAGGAGGTAGCATCTTACCTGCCCTGGGCTGATGAAAGGAAGACTGGCTGAAAGAGGGATATGAAATTAATCCAGGTGAATTACAGAGGGAAAATTACTTGCTTTTAGTAACTGACACTATAACCTGGTTATGGACAGCTACTGAAAAATAAGAGAAGTGAGACCACGCCCTGACTCCTGGAACACAATCGCCTACTGTGGAGGGAAGCATAAATCATAGCTGTCTTTGTTGGTTGTGCCTGGGGAGAATGCTTTTCTAAAAACTTGTTATGTAACAGTTCATAATGCCAGCAATTCTCACAATTCAAGAGTCGACTGCATATAAAGGGCGGAGACAAATGTACTCAAAACTGAGTGAGTCAGCCTGGAAAAATCAACTCAACACAGCCTAAAGAGAGAGAGGCAGAGATGGAGAAAACAAATATCTATTCAGTGAAGAAATGCCTCAATGAATAACTAGCCTGTTATTATTGGTATTACTGCAATTCCCCAAAGCTGCTAGCTCAAGCACAGACAGACTTAGTGGAAGATATTCCTTGTTCCCAAGGACTCCCACCCTTCTCAGCCTCACCCTAGATCTCTGTCCCTTCATTAAGAAATCAGCCATTCTCTCAATATTCAGGGCCTCTGAGGACACCGACTTGTTCGATTTTTACCCCTTTTATAAACCTGACATACAGGATCTTGAGTGATAAGGCAACCTGTTAATTCAGGTAATCAATCTGAACCAAATATACTGCCCTGATAAACTCAGAACAAGTCTGCTTGATTTATTCTATCAGCAATGTACAATCAAACGCTTATCACTCCACATACCAGAAACACAATGGAAAGTTTTTGTTTGGGCTGCTAAAAGGAATGCCAACAAGTAGAGAAAGTGTTTCTAGTGTGCACATATGTGAAAGTGCATGGATATATATTTTGTCCACCTAGCAAGTTACAGTGAGAACATGTGAACATTTTCCTTAAGAACAGGGTGCAGCAATGTACACAACCCCACACCTTGTTTTTAAAGGGGATGTAAGAGCTAAGACTACAAAACAAGCAGGGATGAGGCCAAGAGCCAGTAAGTTACTTTGTGAACTAGAGGCTGGTGTAAACAAACCTGCCCTTTGAAAACACTCTGCTACTGTTAAAAAGCTGACACTGTAGCCATGCTGGCAAATCCCACAGTGCCTGAGGCTGCAGTCATAAACAAGATTTCATGATCTTTGATATGAAGGGAAAATTGGTAGAAAGCACTGACAAGCCTGTTTACACTCAATATCACTGTTAACCCCATTCACTTCCTTCAAGCTCCTTTCAGATTTCAGGACTCAAAAACTGCACATTATTGCTTATTAAATGGGTCTGCCAATGTTCTTCCCTTCCCACCTGAATATGTAAATTGATAATAAGGTAGGGTAAGTTGCAAAATATCTCTTAGCTTAATAATCCTCTGTGATGGTTGGGAATGGACCCCACTTTTTCTACAGCACAAAGAGCATTAGTCTCCTCATGCAGGCAGGCATCCTTGACTGCAAGGAGATGCAATCCCCATTATATGGTGGCTAGTAGTAAAGTCTTTTACACTGCTGGGTCACTGCACCCTGCAGGCAGCAAATATTTTGGACCCAGGAATATAAACAGCAAAAGGAACAGTCTCCTGCTCACTGAATTATTCTGCTGTTTTGTATTTGAGCCATGGGGGACATCTTTAACTCATATCTTGGGGTTGTAGGAAGCCCTACCTTTTCTATTTAGGCTGCAAGGGGTCTTAGCCTTTTAATGTCAGAAGCTGTGGCAGAAGAAGGCCTTTCCTTTCCTGTGACTAATTACTAAGCAAGCTCCGGAACAAGTAACACTGATTTTGAGAGTCAAACTAGGGGCACTTAAGTCCATATGCACCTATAAGCATGCAAATAGTCCCAAAGTCATCACTATGACTACTACTTAAGATGATGCACATGGTGCTGAATTGGGGCCTTGTGTAGACCTTTCTTTTTTAGCTGCTCAAGCTCTTAAACAGTGAGAGCCCTCCCAAAAATGAGACAGACATCATGTGCATTCTGTCTCTACCTTCTTCCAAAGGGCGAAACTCAAGTTTTTATTCCTCTTTTTCTTTTTCCTATATTTTGAGATTAGATCATAAAATGCATCAAGGGTGTGTTTTTCTGCTGCTATAAAGTAACCAGTTTGCCCTCGTCACATAGTTAAAGGTGGCGTGCATTATGTACTGGCAGGGACTGCTGGTACAAGTAGTTACTCCACTTATTTTGGTTAGACTAAATTATCTCTTTTCACATACACAGAGACATGCCAACCCTAAAATAAAAAAGTGTTCTTTATATCAACAGTCAACATGGTGAAGCAGGGCATGGAGCATGGAGAAAGTATAACACACATTTTATAACCTGCAATATGCTTCAAACAATACTTTGTGCTTCCTCAGGCTTCTCTTATCTATGGAATTATAACAGAAGTTCTATACAAAAAATGATACTATCATTGGCAAGATACGAGTAATACAGTAAGTTATTTAAGAGGAAAACACAAAAAATTACGTCTGGTACCTAAATCTTTAGAAGTTTCATTACTGGTGTGTTTTACAAAAGGTAACATAGTATAGTGCCTGTTGAAGGGATGTTTGAAATACTTCCAAAAAAAGACAAGAGCATAGGGGAGTGTATTAACAGGAGTGTCATTTGCAGTACTGATATGGCCTCACCTGAAGTACTATGTCTAGTTTTGGGCCCTACACTTCAAGAAAGATGTGGGCAGGTGAGAAAGAATCCAGCAGAAGGCAACAACAATGATTAAAGGTCTGGAAAACATGAGTTACAAGAAAGGCTGAAAGAACTAGGGCTGTTTAGTTTGGAGAAGAGAAGTCTAGGGGGATGGGATTTGATAACAACCTTCAGATACCTGAAGCAAAATGATAAAGAAGTTTAGTTTTTTTTCCCCTGTGGCTGCAGAGGGCAGGACTAGGAATAACAGCCTCAAACTGCAGCAAAGGAAATTTAGGTTGGAGATTAGGAAGAACTTTCTAACTAGGAGGGTGGTTAAGCATTGGGACAGGTTGCTCACTGTCCATCCCTGAAAATTTTCCAACAGCAGGTTAGACAGATGTTTTATTGGGATGGCATAGTCAGAGACAATTCTGACCTGAGCAGGGGGACTAGATGACCTTACAAGATCTCTTCCAGCCCTACATTCCTATGATCCTAAAATAAGTGAAAATAATCTAAATTCTCAGATCTATTTTTCTAAAGCCCTTTCCTGTAATTAATATAGCAAATTCTTAACTTATATTAAATGGTATAACCATTCACTTTGGTTCCAGACTGAGAACAATATAATTTAGCAGAATGTAAACTGAACAGAGATGGTTTGGAAGAAATGAAACCAAATAAAAAAGTAAAATGCATTTCTACCCAAAGGAAATAAAAAAAAAATCCATTTTAGGTGATATTTTAGGTGGAAAGTTTAACACCTTTACCAAAGAGATTAGTTTTGTTGCTTCTTTATTCATCTCTTTCATCATTTTTGTTCTGACCATCTCTTCCCTCCAGCTGAAATCTCCCCCATTTAGATAGGAGCTATAGGGGTAGCAGTGGCAAACTGGCTACTGTTTAAATCTGCCATGAAAAAAGCTGTGCTACATCAGAGTTTTTGGGGCAATGTACTATGTATCAAGGGATAAGACAATTGGAGAAATACACTTTGAGAAAGAGGTACTGTAAGGAACTAATTTTTCCAAACCACAACACAGGAGCCCTGTCTGATGGCTAATTGATTAGGAGCTCCATGTCTTCCCTGTCTGCTCCCAGCCCTGATCAAATCCATCAATTGTTTCCCCCCACCAACCTTGCCTTTTTTTAAATGATGGTAGCAGAAGAAGAGAAGTTATGGGGCAGGAACAAGAGCTTCATACCTCTCTTTCCCCAGCAGTTCCAAGAAACCCTTTTCCCACAAAGAACCAGAGACAGTAAAGTGACCCTCCTTCCTGACAGAGCCAAGAAACCACCAACAGAGCAAGGAGACATGCCAGTAAGTACTGCTCAGTGTTCAGTGGCAGAGGTTTGGATATGCGTACTACCATGCTAGGGGAAACTTTGCTTGGAACCACAAATCTTCTCCATACATGGCAGAGGATACATAGGAACATAGGACTGCATGGGGCCTCACTGGGCCAACAAGTCCTGTTCCCTGCATTTGAAGGCACTTGTTATTTGAAGGAATTCCCAAATTTGCCACTTCAAGGGAAATGCTGTCTCCATTCCACATACTCTGTCCGCTCCCATATGGGCAAATATCAGAAGGCAAAGAATTTGTGTATTACGACAAGCCCAGGATATTGTTGCTAACACTGCTTTTATGAAAAAGAACCACTCTTTCTGTCCATTTTTTCTGTCAAACTCAAAGCTGAGTTTCTGAACACACTGTACTTGATAGCCTGAGCACAAACACAATACTATCCTTTTTTTTTTTTTAAATAGAACAGGCAGCATGTCATGGCCAGCTCACAATTTGGTGTAATTAAGATGGTAAGTAGACAGTATCTCTTATGAAACACCAGTCACTCCTCCTTTTTCTTACCCAGCTTTGATGAAAACAGTTATTCACTGGGGAAAGGGATCTTCAAAAGTTCAAGGGGTGTTGAAGGAAGGTGAAGTGCCTTGAAATTGCTTTGGCTTCACAGAAATGCTTCTCTATGAACCAATTCAGAGAAGGGCTCGTACATCTTACAAAAATATATGTCACTTTCCACACATTTCTCATGGGTAAAAAATGCCAAACAGTTACTCACACAGGATTTCTGTATGGTCATACTTATACAGTAGCCCCAGATGCTGCTGTCCCATATTGACCAGTTCTCTAAGCATCACAGTAATATGTATAATTTCCTTTGATCTGAAGGTGACCTTGCAAACAGTACTGAATTTACTTCCACATCTTTCCTCTAAATCAAGTGTTACTCTTTCCCTTCACTGTCAGGGAAACTGGGACAAAGAAGGACTTTATGGCATGCCTCAAAGGAAGCCTGTGGCAAGATCAGTCTTTTTGCCTATTTCTGAATCCAGACTAAAAGGAAGCCATAACAGATTAGGTTCTTGCTGGGAATTCAAATATCTATCAGCATCTGTAGTTAATAAGGCTGGCTATCCATCTATCTTCTTCTAACATGCCTATCCTCTTGATGTCTGAGAACTGACAAAACAAAGGATACCAGCAATTAGCATTTTCACGCAACAAAGGACTGATATCTCCAAGAGCAACCATTATTATTTTATAATACTGATCCTGTAATAACTGGGTAAACACAATTATTTCTACCAAAGAAAATCATACAATGCATATAACAATTATACAACTTATCTCAGAATCTGTACATGTATCTGTATGTATGACACAAAAACAATTACATCAATAAATCTCAAAGACGCACAGAAATCTAGAATGGATGCCAGAGAAGCCTTCTGTTCCAGCTATTTTCAGGCTGCCACCTCAAAGCTTAGACCATCACAGACTTGCCAGGCAGAATAATTCCTTCCTTCCAATGTGTTGTGTTTTCTCCTTTTTTCTTTGTAAAAATCCAAGAGTGCTCTTCTTGTCCAGACTCATGGTTACACTCTTTTAAACACTACCTTTGGGAAGGCAGAAGGAAGGTGTTTCTTCCCCTCCTCTGGCATGTCTATGAGGCATCTCCCACTCCTATCCTCTCCTCATCCAGAAATTGCTTCCCCTCCCTTTTTTCTGTATACTGAGGCACTGGTCATAGAATCACAGACTCATAGAAGTTAGGGCTGGAAGGGACCTCAGAAGGTCATCTAGTCCAACCCCCTGCTCAAAGCAGGACCAGCCGCAACTAGATCATCCCAGCCAAGGCTTTGTCCAGCCGGGTTTGAAAACCCCCGAAGATAGGGCTTTCACCACCTTTCTGGGCAACCTATTGCAGTGTTTTAGTACCCTCCTAGTGAGAAAATTCTTCCTAATATCTAACTTAAACTTGCCTTGCTGCAACTTGAGACGGTTGTTCCTTGTTCCGTCATCTGCCACCACTGAGAATAGCCTAGCTCCATCCTCTTTCGAACCCTGCTTCAGGTAGTTGAAAGCTGCTATTAAATCCCCTCTCACTCTTCTCTAGGCTAAATAAGCCCAGTTCCCTCAGTCTTTCCTTAGAAGTTATGTGCCCCACTGCCCTCACCATTTTTGCCGCCCTCTGCTGGACTCCCTGATTTGTCCACATCCTTTTTGTAGTGGGGGGCCCAAAACTGAACACAGCACACCAGATGTGGTTTCACCTGTGCTGAATAGTGGGGAATAATTATTTTCCTTGAATACACCTACCAATGCAGCCCAGTATGCCGTTAGCCTTCTTGGCAACTAGGACACGCTGCAGGTTCATATTCAGTTTATTGTCTACTGTAACCCAAGTCCTTTTCTGCAGAGCTGCTGCCCAGCCCATCAGCACCCAGCCTGTACCAGTACATGGGATTGTTCTGTCCTAAGTGCAAGACTTTGCACTTGACCTTGTTGAACCTCATGAAATTTCTTTTGGCCCAATCCTCCAGTTTGTCTAGGTCATTCTGAATCCTAGCCCTCCCTGCCAGTGTATCTACTACACCCCCCAATTTAGTCTGCCCTGCCAGGCATTCTACTATGCATAACTCTTTTTGCTTGCCCACCAGGGTACCCCAGAGGCAGCCCTCTCTTTTCTTCTCTGTATTTTTGATATCCTCAGTAGTGCCAGAAGCTGCGTTCCTCTTCTGTAGCACTACTGGAAGCAGAGAAGCCTCAGTAGAAGTAGCAGTATGGAGCTAGGGGGATGGAGGATGAAAGGTACCTCTAAATACAACACAGCAGCCACAGCTGCAGCCTATGTTGGCTGAGAGAGAAGTTGCAAGGCAGATTTACAATTTCAAGTCCCAATTCCTCAAAGATGTCAGGAACAACTTGGGACACAGGGCAGGAAACTGGCATGCTAATGAACAAAACAGAACTGCCAGCAAGCAAGAATTTACAGCTAATTCATTTCCCAAATAAAATAGAGCACTTTCCTCTCATAGCCTGTTGCTAGTTTCCATGGAAATCGATCACTCCTCCCTAATTAAAAACGAACCTCATCTGGTGCTTAATGTCCCATATCCTGTATCAAGCCAACACAGGATACACTCTGTCCCATATTTCAGCGGTAATCATGTGGCAAATCACACACTACAAAAGAAAAGGATGAATTCATACCACAAAAGCTTTAATGTTGTGCTGTGTTGCTTCAAAACATGGGCTTCTCATAAAGTTACTTTTTGTTTTTTGGAAGGATAAGCAGTTACAATATGCAAGACTTAAAAGATTTCTGTTTCTTTGCTAAAAGGCAGTTGTTGTTACTGTACTTACAAATCCTGCACCGCAAAACTGAGTAAGATTTCCAATAAGGCATTAAATTGGGCCTAATAAAGGCTTGTAACATCTGCTGTGCTTTTCAATTATTAGAAGGCAGTGTGATGAGGAACTTCTGTCTATCTCCTGTGCAGTGTGTTGGGCAGTGACTCCATCTCCCCTGTCTAGAAGAGAATGGCCAGTGGTGTCTCTATGTTGTTAGGTATCTACTAGCCCCATCCATGCTTTCCCTCTGCACTGGGTTACAGAAAGCAACTGCAGCACTGTGCTCCGTGACACACATGGGGTGCAACCTCACTGTGTGGGCCAACCCATCTCCCTATGTTGTAGTGGAATTAAATCACTTTTACAGTAGCCTGGGGCCTCTGCCTACAGCAGAGACACAGGGATTTTCTCTTAAAGTAGGGGCACTGAAGGGTTGATATAACCCATGGAATACTAATGAAGATACTGATTTACCTTGAAGTTCCTCAGAGATCCATTACACTTGGGCAAATGTACAGGCATTAAAAGTCCTCTTCCTCCTTCTGTTTAATCTTATAGAAGTGACTGCTCTGTAAACCCTATTAGAAGAATATGCCCTCCTGTAGCACGTGTCCTATCACAGGAGTGTCTTTTTTACCTAATGACAATCACATCTTAAAGTCCTAAACCTCCTGTCTCTCTGACTACATAATCATGTGCTGCTTAGTCAAGAAACATATCCACATATTGGTCTTAACCTTTGTTAAGCAGCTTCCATAGCATTGCGACATACTGCCACTTCCCAGTTACAAACCTTTACCAAACAGGCTACATTTATATACATGTACAATTGCATCTGATGGAAAACTAACTATCTTCTTTGCATTTGCACATGAGAAGGTGTTGGTGTGCACTGCTCCATTGGAGGGGGATATGCATTTTAAATAACTGTAGCTCTATTTTGCAGCATTCCCTGTATCTAGATACATATCTGCATGAACTCATGTATCCAGAAAGAACACAGTAGGACTGCAATCAGCACTAGACATCAGTACATAAAGAAAACACTGGCAAATCATGTTTTACCATAATTAATTAATTTTGTTTCCATAAAACATTAAGTGTACCTTAAAAAACTACTGGGGCAAACCCTCAAAACAGCTCAAGTCCTTCTATGAGAGCATGGTTAAGAAATACAAATATTTTTCTTAGCTATACTCATTGGCTCACAACATTAGTGTTTTAAAGTTGCCCTTTATCTCCCCTTCCTCCCCCTCAACCAAGGAATGTAAAATTGAGGCAATTATGAAAATGGCTCTGTGGCCACGTTGCAAAGAGTGTTTGGGCATTTTCGAGTCTGTGTGAATAATTTCCTCTCTGTTTTAGGAGCAAAACATTCTATTTGAAGCAAATGATAACACCTTGCAGGCCCTACAGAATGGGGAAGAAACTGGATCCTTTAAGGTTAAATCTGAGAATCAGCAGAATTTGCTGTACTGCTACAAAGCTACACATCTGCTTTGTGTTCCAGCCATACAGTAATATTCAGATTCTAAACACATTCACATAAGCATTTTATAGAAAGGAAGGAGCACTAACCTGGAGAAGAATGCAGCACTGTTAATGAAGATTTCATCTGCTAAATCCATCTCCTCCAAGCATGAACTACTGTCAGTTAATCCGAGGCTGACCTGAGGAATTCCAGCTGATGGACCCGGTTGTGGCATTAAGCATGCCTGGAGAGAGTCGTCCCTTATGCACCTTGCTATCTAAAGAAGCAAAGAAAATAAAATTTGAAAATGAAAAAAGGGCACAGCAACCTTTCTAGTGAATATGTGGCAGAAAGACATCTTAGCACAGTGTACAAGTAACAAAGAATGTGACAGCCTGCAAACCATTTGCATAAAATGCATATAAAACCATTTTTTAAAATCTGCTGAAGAACATACCAATTAAGACAGAAAAGATGCATCAATTGCCCATATTCTTTGTCAGGGAAACAAGCAAGAGAAAGGTAGCTGCAATTACTGGGAAGTTAATTTCTAGATCATGGCAGGATATCACAGATGAAAAAGAAGATGATAAATGAATTCTTGCTTCTACTGAAATGAATTCAGTAGGTCAGCAGAAAAAATAGAATGTAGAAAAATGCATCCTCTCAGTGTGGCAGCTCATACTTTTAAAGTTTTCCTGCAATCATTATCCCATATACTTGTTTAAGAGTTTTCAAACCCATCCAAACCCTCTCTAAAGCCTTATGAGCATAGGGGTAGATGTGAGTGTAGGAGTTCCCACGAGTATCTCCAGAGGTGTAACAACACAGCCAGATACTCTAAGCAGCTATGACACGTTGGGTGGCTGCGGGGGCAGTTGTTGTTTTTTGCCTCTGTGCCTTCCACCCAGTGTCAGATTTAGGCTTAAACTATTTAAGATATAGCTTAGGGCCTCACAATATGATGGGCCTCTAAATAAGAAAAAAACCCCATGGATATTTTCACTTTAATATGACAAAAATATACATATATATGGCTCCACAGTTATTATTCATATTGAGTTTATAAATTTGTTCAGGCATAACAATAATTCATCTTAAAATTTCAAGAAAATCCATTTTCGTGGATTTTATGGATTATTTTTATCATATGGGGCCTCTTAAGGTGGACATAGTTTAAGGACTCAGCATGTCATTGCCCCACACCCCAGTAGTGCCTGGGGAAACTGCCCCAGTCATGCTACTAAGTACCACAGCTAGGAAAGTGATGCTGAAATTGGTAACATAGTGTTGGAGAGAGAGTTCATGTTTCAACAGGTCCAAAGGAAACATTTCCTACTACCACCTGGATTCCCATTAAGAGGGAGGAGGGGGGGCACCATGTAATATTTTTCTAATGTAAAATGAAGAGCTGACTTATGGGGAAATGATACCCTGGACAAACTTATATTTTAGTACCTCTCCACCACCTCCCCAGTCACCATGCTGCTGCAGGCAAAGGCAGGGGCAGGCAGGCAGGGGCATGGGGCACAGTCCAGCAGGAAGGCACAGTGGCATGGTGCACCAGGTAGGTGGGCAGGCAGGAACCACTGCTGCTGTGTAGGAGGCAAGCCGGGTGGACTGCAGCAGAGGCCAGTCTGCTTGCAAGTGCCTGGTCCGGCTCCTCCTGAGCAGGGGTTGGAGGTGGGGGGAGGGTTGGGCTGGGCACCATTCCTCCTGCTTGGGGCGCCGACTGGCCAGGGTTGGGCAGGGTGGCAGCAGAGTGCTGTTAGGAGTGTAGGCTGTTGATGTATGTGTGCATATGTGCGGAGGGTACCCCACTGACTACAACACCGGGGCGATCATCCACATCGCCCCCCCATAAGGCTGGCTGTGGTAAAATAAATACTGTACTAAATATATCTGATGTTGATTTCTCTTTGCCCAAGAAAAACAAATACAGGTTGCAGTGTGGGTCTTAGAGGAAGGGGAGGTGTCCTGGAAAAGGGAAAGCTTGGGCTTTCAATTTTCCATTGTAGGTTGTTACACTGGCCATTCATTTAGCCACTATTTTTCCATGCATATAACCATGCATGAAAGAAGGCTCAAGTTTCTGTGGTAGATAAGGGGATAAATTAAGGGTACAGAGGATCATAAGAAGCACTTACACTTGTTCACACAGGAGAAGACATAGAGGGGGAAGGTGGGATTAATATTACATGTGTTTGGGAATTTTACATGCAAGCCTTGATTAAAGTTTCACCAAAAAAAAATTCTCAGCTCTAGACCCCTCCCAGAATAGCAAATGGCTTGACGGTTACAGGCATTCATCTAGGATATAGGAGATCCAGGTTCAAGTTCCTGGTTTGAGTAAGGCCTGACAGGGACTGGACACCAGATCTCCCACACCCCAAATAAAGTATGACTACCAAGTCCATCAGGCTCTTGCTTTCCTCTCTTTGATCCTTCAGCAAAACCTACAAAAGCTCTCAGTTTCATCCCAATGCATAATGGGAACAATTTTGAAATGTTGAGAAATTTTGTAGGACTGGCAAACTACCCTGCACAGCTTTAATTAAGAGGTACTGAAAGTAAGTCAGGCATTTCAGTAAGTCAGGCATTGTGGATCGTTTCTTTTGTCAGTTAAAAGTGAAATCAGCAATAGTTGAACTGGGCCAAGTGACATTTGCTCATTGTCTCTGGATTTGAGCCTCTAGACTGTATGCTTAGGGCAAAATCCTGGCCTCAATGACGTTAATGGGCATTTTGCCATCCACTTCCCTTGTGCCAGCATTTCACCTTCAGAATATTACTCACTGGTGTCAGGTTCTGCCACACTTATTCATGCAGCAGCAATAGACTGTTGAAATCAATGGGAATGTGTGCATCAGAATGATCATCAGAATCTGGCCCTTAGCAAGTTGGCTTGGTTTCAGAGCAGCTGAAGAAACAGAGAAACAAAATGTACTTTGGGGGTTGGAAGGCAGGTGTCTATCACTAGCAACAGGAGAGGCAGGTCGTAGGGCAGGGCTCAAGCACTGTGGTGCTGGCTCACTATGTTTGCTGGATATTTTTTTTTTGGTAAGGTGGCATCGCTACATTTATCTTGGCCTTGTTGATTTCACAAAAGCCAATACAACATAATAAGAAGGATAGATGTTGATGGATACAAAAAACATTTGGTTTCACTGCTGTGGAAGCTCTGAATATTGAGTACATGTAAGATGCCAGTGCTAAAAACTTTGAATAAAATGGCACTTGGTTAGCTATACTTCAGAGTTAAAGAACAAAAGATCTGATCCAGAGCTCCTACAAACGCAACTTGCCTTTTACTCCCTGAGACAGACCAGCTGCTTCATGCATTTACTGTATGGCATGCAATACTTTCCCATTTTTCAGTAGTTGGATGAGAAGTGAACTATTGGAAATTACATCATTAACAACAAATATATGCCCTTTAGTACACCCTAGTTCATTAGAAGGCATACCCTCTATCAATGTAAACATGTTTCCTGTAGGTGGCAAGAATAATTTTTCTTTTAAACCTGGTACCCAAAGGGTTGTTTTCTTGATCCTGTACATTTTCCTAAACCAATAAATTCCTGTTTATACAGGACCTAGTACAACTGGGATCTTTCAGATTGTGGCTTTTAGGTGCTGACACAACATTAAAAAATTAGACCAACTCCTTTAAAGTCACAGGGCATGTCTACATGAAGCATTTACTGCAGTTACCTAATTAGCTATGCAGTAAAGTCTCCGTGTCTACATGTGCAGCCCTATTAGGCTGCAGTAAACTAATTCACTCTGCCATAGTTTCTAGGGTCAGAAGGGACCTGAGCAGATCGAGTCCGGCCCCCTGCCATAGGATAGTACTTGTAAATACTTGCTTTAGTGCATAGCAATGTATGTGTAGATGCTGATGGGACTGGCTGAGGCACAAGGGTGCTTCAGTGTGGAGGCTGCCTGCTGTCTAACCCCACACTGGAGCACCCTCATGCCTCAGCCAGTTCCTCGGTAGCACATTGGTAGCACATTGAGCCAGGTAGGAGCAACTCCAGGCTGGCAAACTGACTCCCTGGGCCCCCTGCCAGCTCTGATCCAGATCAACATATTGTGGTCCCAGGCTCATGTATAAATGTGGTGCCCAGGAACAATAAACTCTGGTGCACTATGTGCCATAGTTTATTGTTTTGCATTAATTGCACATGTAGATGTACCCACAAAAACAGACAACTTCTTCAATAATATTTTATTCGCTACACTGTATATAAATAAGTGAAAAAAAGAACAAAAGCTCCAAGAAAAATACAAGGCTCTCGTCAAACTTGAAAGCAGTTTGCCACTGGGGAAAGAAGGACATTGCACTCTCCCAGGTTTAAAACAATTCTAATACAGCACTGAAGTGAATGATGAATAAATGAGGTGTACTTGCCAAGGTGCCTAACAGTAGCAATCTAAGGCTAGGGAGCTACCATTACATCTTTTCCATACTGCAGGAACACTGATTGCAGGACATAAATAGTGCAGCCCAAAGACACAACTTCCAAACATTACATCTGCCTCACCCAGCGTAAAGTGCTAGAAAAAGAAATAGGATGAGGCCCATTTGGCAAAGGTGCAAAACTTACAGGACACCATGTGCCAGACTGAATTTGTTATAGCCATTCACTCTCTTTGGCCTGTGACATTCTGACTTTGATAACTTGGCACTTTTCAAATAAAAATTGAATTATTGGTCTGGTGTCCAAAGAGGAAAACAAAGGACCTGGTGCAGCTTTCATTCTTTTAAAATATTTTTTCTCTTTTGTCTTTCCAACAATGATATTGTGACTTGTTTAAACAATGACACTGCCAATGGAAGAGGCGTGGCTCATATGTATTCTCTGTGGGGCAATTTTGTCTGGAAGGTCAGATTTTACTTTAGGATTTCATTGCACAATTACAACACACCAATTTTAGTACAGAAAGGAAGGAAAAGACAGAAACCAGTGTTCTGAGCTCCAGCCTATCTGTAACCTAACATTATCCTAACTCTGTAATGCAATATATATGTTCAACCCAGCTTAAATTTGACTGTGGGATGAATGTGCTTATCGTCCAACAATTTAAACATTTTTCTTTAACTCTTTCTGAGCAAAATCCTGCCTTCAGTTACATCAGTATAAAAATGAAATAAACTCCCTTGAACTCAGTTACTCTACATCTGCACGGGTGAAATAGAAATCAGACTTCCCCCACTCAAGTGGAACCTTCGTAATCCATGACTGTAACTTAATACAAGTTTTCAACAAGTCTATAAAAAGTGCTTTTAAGAACAGCAAAACCCAAGCATTTTACCTCAGAGGAACTGCAGAATTTCACTGAAGATCGGGGGGGTCAGGAACGTATGCAGCCTAGAGAGTGCTGAGGGGAAGCACTAGTACGACTGGCGATTTTTAGCCATCTTTGTCCACTTTCAGGGCAGTACTGAGTGCTAGGGGAAGGATCACCAGGTGAAACATAAAAGTGTCAACCCACAGGAAGCATGATACTGCATGGGCTGGCTCTTGTCCTGCAAGGAGGATATGCAGGTTTGTTGTTTCTAAAGCGCTCTTCTGTGCATGCATGTGTATGTGCACATGCACACACACATCCATGCCCCTCTTCTGCAGAGTTTAAGTTCTGCTCCTGATTCAGGAATGGCACTGCAGCTCCAATTGCCCTTGGTTGATCTGGCAAAAGCAAGTCACATTCCTCCTCCAGGGCATCAACACAAGGATGTTATAAATTATACAGCAGCAAACTCACTGATCAATATCTAGAGGTCCCATAACTTGGCAGTTCAGAAATCATGAATGTCATATATTATCTAGTGGTTATAATACCACCTCTAACTAGAGGTGTTGCAAGCTTTTTAGTATCCAGGGTAAGGGTGGGGAGCATGGAATTGTACTGACCACTAGAGAGCAAGGGGTGGGGGGAAAGCAGAGAGAGAGAGAGAAAAAAAAAAGAGTCTCCCCTGGGCTCTCCTCATTTGAGTAGCAGCTGCAACTGCTTCTGTTTTAACAGCATGGGCTGGCCTGCAGCTGCTGAGGGACTGGTAGTGGCACTGGGGACTGCTCCTGGTGTCCCTTTGCTCCCTCACCCGCAGGGGCAGGGCTGAGCCCCCGTGTCATAGTCCCCACAGGGAAGGGGCATCATTCCACCTCCTTATCCCCCAGCTGATACACTGGTGGGCATGCCACTCCCTCTACCCAGCTCCTTATGGCTGTGCTACTCAGGGCTCTATATGCCATGGAAAGACTCCTGGGGACAGGGGACATAGTGACATCTTAAGTCAGTGCCTGGAGCTGATGGCCCTCTTGTCCTGCTCTAGTTATGCTACTGCCTGTAGTTACAATATTGATTGATGCTGTAGTAATAGCTCTCCTAGAAAAGTTGCATGCCAGTATCAACCCTTGACATTTGAGTGAGGATTTGACCACTTTGTGAAAGAATCCATGTCACAAAGCACTAACTGGAAAACTATGTGTAAAAAGGGGCAATGTGTCAAACTTGTACTTACCTCAGCCTTTCCTAGCCACCTTGTGTTGGACAACAGTCCCCCATATGGTTTCCACTAGGGTTAAAATTTGTCCTATACTACAAAGATTTCCTGTGATCGTAGAGTTATCACTGCAATTCCTCCCAAAATAGAGCTATGTAAAAGCCACAAGGCTGCATTTTGCAGCCAAGTGCATTCTTAAAGAACAGGAAACCATCATAGGCAAATCGTAGGGGAGGCATGGGGGGGGCATATGCCCCCTCTTCTCCCCACAAGATTGGCCACCACCACCTCCGCCAGGTTCTGTGGACTGTTGCTGCTCGCCACTCCTCCCCAGCCACCTCCGCCATCTTCTGCAGGCGGTTTCCACTCACCACTCCACTGCTGCCCACAAATTGTGACCCCCCCCCCGCTGCCACCCCAGTCTTGGGAGGCACCAGTCATTCATAGAAACCATTCTACATTAATTGCAAATATCTTCTTGTGTAGGCAAGCAGCTTTACCCCTCTCAGGCTGACCTTTGGAAAAAGCAAGGTATTTCTGATTTTTGTTTGCATCTTTTGCTTTAGAAAATTTATCTAAATTTCACACCATATTCGCAAATGAATGCTAACTTTGCTATACTGCTTTACACTGGAGGGTAAGGCTGGGATCCAGAATGACCTGGGGAAACTGGAGAAATGGTCCAAAAAAAAAAAAATCAACCAGATGAAATCGAACTAGGACTCATGCAAAGGTCTATGCTTTGGATGGAATAACTGCATGTGAATATACAAACTGAGAAATGACTGGCTAGGTGGGAGTACTGCAGACAAGGACCTGGGATTTCAAGTGGACCATAACCTGAATATGAGCCAAGAGTGTGTTCTTGTTGCAAAAAAAGTCTACAGCACAGTGGCTTGTATTACCAGTTGTGTCACTTGCAAATCAAGACTCGGGAGCTAGGAGCAGCGGGGAGAGGAAGGACACAGGCACACGTGTATGCCCCCTTACCTGACCCGGAGCAGAGGCGAGAGCAGCAGAGGCAAACGGAGCAGCAGCAGGGGCAGCAGCAGCTGATCCCCCTAAGGTAAGTGGGGCAGAAGGGCCGACGCAGCTGAGCCGGATCCGGAGGGGAAGCCCCCCGGATCCCTCTTAGCTGAGCCGGTAGGGAGCCATGCTCCCAAGCATGCAAACAGGCGCGGTCTGGAATAGTGCGTTGGTGTTTGCGCCGGCGTTAGCACCAGAGGGGGAGCAGGAGAGGCCCAGAGGCTGACTCGTGTTAGCGCGGGTCAGAGGACCTGAACTCAGCTAGAAACTCAGCGACTCCTACGATGTTGTCGACATGGATAGCTGCCAGAGCCCCTGCTGGGGGGGCGCGGCCTTCCCGGGGCTTGTCTGAGGCCTCCACCCAGACGGAGCCCACAGAGGGGCTGGCGTCCCTCAACCCCCTGGCCTGCGGGAGCTGCCCAGCAAGGCCTGGGGGGGCAGGGACTGGAGACCCCCACACCTGTCCTGCAGGCACCCACCTTAAGGCCCTGGAGGCATGGGTGAGGGAGCTCCAGGAGGAGGTTATCAGGCTGAGGGGAATCAGGGAGGCAGAGGAGGAAATTGACAGATATTTTCTTTCCCTGCAAGGTTGTACGACCAAGGAGGATGCACCTCAAGATGAGCCCTCCACTGCTAAGTGGCAGACGGTCACCTCCCGTGCCAGGGCTGCTCGAGACACGGCAGCACCAGTTCCTCCAGTCTGGCTGGAGAACAGGTACAAAGCCCTGGCAGCCCTGGAGGAGGAGGAAGGAGAGGACGAAACCGGGGAGATGGCAACTCCATGTTCACTGTGTCCCGTGCTAGCTGAAGGAGGCAAGAAGGCCAGGAGGAAGAAGCGTCGCGTGATCGTCATTGGTGACTCCATCCTGAGAGGTACAGAGGGTCCCATCTGTTGCCGGGACCCCTCAGCACACGAGGTATACTGCCTACCTGGAGCGAGGATTCAGGATGTGAAAGGGATGCTCCAGACTGTAATATAGCCCACCGATTATTACCCCATGGTCCTAGTCCATGTGGGCACTAATGATGCAGCCAGGAGGAGCCCTGATCACCTGAAGGAGGATTACCACGCTCTGGGGTGCGTGCTGAAGGAGATGGGTGCACAGGTAGTTTTCTCTTCTATCCTGCCAGTGAGTGGACGAGGCAGACGGCATGAAACGTGCATCGCGGAGACCAACTGGTGGCTACAGGAATGGTGCTTCAAGGAGGGCTTTGGCTTCCTCAGCCATGACTGGCACATCACGATGAGAGACATGCTGGGATGGGATGGGCTCCACCTTTCCCCTAAAGGTAGGTGAGCGTGTGTTCTCTTCTAGGTTGGTGGACCTCCTCCAGCGAGCTTTAAACTAGGCTTGTCGAGGGAAGGGGAAGATGAGAGCAGAGGAAACATCAGACTGCCAGACCAAACAGCACCCACAACTACAGCCCAGCCCAGACCAACGAGCGAAGCGAATAAACAGGTAAGAGATAGGGGCCAGGGTAACACTGGGACTAGGGGTAGTATGGGGAACAAGTCAGCCAGTTCTGAACACTCACATAGGTTCTTGGCCAGAGTGCAGGACCTCCATCTAACCCAGGACGTGCACAGCCCCACCAGGGGAGACGCCTTGTTGGACCTAGTGCTGGCCATGGGTGATGACCTGGTGAGGGGGCTGCGGGTGCTCGACCACCTGGGCGACAGCGATCATCGCCTGCTGGAATTCACCATCCAGCGCAAGGTGGCAAAGGCATGCAGTAAGGCAGCGGCCCTAGATTTTAGGAGGGCAAACTTCAACGAGCTAAGGAGGATAGTCGGAGAACCGCTGAGGTCCTGGAGGGGAGGGGAGCCAGGTGTCCAAGGAGAGTGGTCGCTCCCTAAGGAGATGATCCTCCAAGCCCAAAGGAAGGTAATCCCAACGAGGATCAAAGGGAGCAGGAGAGCAAACAAGCCTCCATGGCTCACCAAAAGCATCCGGGAATGTCTCCTTGCTAAAAAGGAGGCTTACACCCAATGGAAAGAAGGGGTCATCACCAGGGAGGACTATTCTGCAGTTGCTTGGGGATGTAGGGGGGTAGTTAGGAAGGCCAAGGCAGAGATGGAACTGGGACTAGCTTCCCAGATTAAGGACAATAAGAAGTCCTTTTTTAAATACGCAGGGGGTAAAAAGAAGGTCCCGGGTAATGTGGGGCCCCTGCAGGACGCGATGGGAAACTTGGTCGTCACACCAGATGGCAAAGCTAACATGTTTAACGATTTCTTTGCCTCCGTCTTCCTAAGTAGGGACCAGAACAGCCACCTCCCTGCTGGGCCCCCCTCGGGCCCCGGGGGAGGCACACCTGGGCCACGGGTTAGCGAGGATTTAGTTAGGGAGCTTCTGGAGGGGCTGGACGTATTCAAGTGAGCCAGTCCGGATGATCTCCACCCTAGAGTTCTAAAGGAACTGGCCGAGGTCATTGCAAGTCCCCTGGCACAACTTTACGAGCACTTGTGGTGCTCTGGTGAGGTACTGGAGGACTAAAAGAGGGCCAACGTGGTCCCCATCTTCAAAAAAGGCAGGAAGGAGGACCCAGGAAACTATAGGCCAGTTAGTCTTACCTCAATCCTACGGAAGCTGTTTGAGAAAATTATGCTGGCACACATCCAGGAGGGGCCAGCAGGGGACTGCATGCTTAGGGGCAACCAACACGGGTTCATCAGTGGCAGGTCCTGTCAGACCAACCTGGTGGCCTTTTACGATCAGATCACCAGATCATTAGATGCAGGGGTAGCAGTGGATATAGTCTTCCTGGACTTCCAGAAGGCTTTCGACACTGTCTCTGACCCCATTCTCATTAAGAAACTGGGGGGCTGTGGTGTAGACACCCACACAGTCAAATGGGTCACCAACTGGCTGGAGGGCCACACCTAGAGGGTGGTAGTGGATGGGTCCTTCTCAACCTGGAAGGACTTGGGCAGTGGGGTTCCGCAGGGCTCGGTCCTCGGGCCCGCACTGTTCAACATCTTCATCAGTGATTTGGACGAGGGGGTAAAAAGCACCCTGTTCAAATTTGCCAGTGACACGAAGATGTGGGGGGACGTGGGCACATTGGAAGGATGCAACAGGCTACAATCAGACCTAGACAGGTTACAAGGGTGGGCGGACGAGAATAGGATGGGTTTCAACACAGACAAGTGCAAGGTGATGCACCTGGGGAGGAACAACCGGCACCATACCTACAGGTTAGGGAACTCCCCTCTTGTCAGCATGGAGGCAGAAAAGGATCTTGGGGTCATCAATGACTCCAAGATGAACATGGGCTGGCAGTGTGGGGAAGCAGTTAGGAAGGCCAACCACACCTTGTCATACATCCACAGATGCATCTTGAGCAGGTCCAAAGAGGTGATCCTCCCCCTCTATGTGGCACTGGTCAGGCCGCAGTTGGAGTACTGTGTCCAGTTCTGGGCACCACACTTCAAGGGGGATGTCGACAGGATGGAGAGGGTCCAGAGGAGGGCCACTCATATGATCAGGGGGCAGCAGGGCAGGCCCTATGTGGAGAGGCTACGGGACCTGAACGTGTCCAGCCTCCACAAGAGAAGGCTGAGGGAGGATCTTGTGGCCTGTTATAAACTAGTCAGGGGGGATCAGCAGGCACTGGGGGAGTCACTGTTCCCCCGAGCACCGCCAGGAGTGACCAGGAATAACGGTCACAAGCTGGCAGAGGGTAGGTTTAGGTTAGATATCAGGAGGCACTACTTCACAGTCAGGGCGGCTAGGGTCTGGAACCAACTTCCAAGAGAAGTGGTGCAGGCTCCTACCCTGGGGGTGTTTAAGAGGAGGTTAGATGAACATCTTGCTGGGGTCATTTGACCCCAGTATTCTTTCCTGCCATGGCAGGGGGTCGGACTAGATGATCTGCTCAGGTCCCTTCCGACCCTAGAAACTATGAAACTATGAAATCAAGGGAAGTGATTCTTCTGCTCTATTTGGTGCTGCTGAGGCCTTACCTGGAGTATTGAACCCAATTTTGGACCCTTCGCCTCAAGAAAGTTGTAGACAGATTGGAAAGAATCCAGTGGAAAGCAACAAAAATTATTAGAAACATGGAAAATATGACTTAGAGGAAAGGGTGAAAGAACAAGGGCCATTTAATTTAGAAAAGAGAAGACTGAAGAGGGGATTTGATAACAGTCTTCAGATACTGGAATGGTAATTATAAAAAAGATGGAGATAGACTGCTCTCTGTGGTTGTAGGGTATAAGACTAGGAGCATGGCCGCAAGCTGCAGCAGGGGAAATTTAGTCAGAAAATTCCTCTTAATCTACAGTCTAAGAGGGTGGTCAAGCATTGAAACAGGCTACCAAAGGGTGAAAACAGATGTCACCTTTTTCACCTTTGTGTTGCCATAAACATTTTTATGGTGCCACAAAGTAACAGCAAATAGATGTCCATTTCTGTCCATACCTTTTGTTGTACCACAATGTAGCTGGAACACAAGGTAGTAATAAATTGTGTTTCTTTACTGCAGCAAATGTCTACTTGCTTTATGGTGCGAGAACACAGGCAGCAGGAGCTACCTGCACTCTCCCTCTTTCCTAGGCAGCTATCTGCACTCCTCCTCTTTTTTGAGAGGCATAGTCCTGCACTCTCCAGGAATTCTTATGCAGGATTAGGCCCCTCAAATCCTGGGAGTATGTACTTAGCTTTCTCCACTTCCAGAGATGCAGCCCTAACAATCTGCAGGGCATGTCTCTGGAATCAGGGAAAGTCAGGGTTTCCCTGATTCCAGAAGTTCATTACAGAGATTGCCATGGCATGTCTCTGTAAGCAAGGAACAAGTTGCTTATTTTTCTGGAAGATCCAAGGGCAATGTGGTTTTTGCCCAGTAAAGCAGATCAGTTGTGTCAAGTCACATCTTGGCACAGGTGATCTGCTTCATTTAGCAACATGTATCTCTAACCTAAAGGAGGCTGTGGAACATCCCTCCATGGAAATTTTTGATAGACACTTGACTAGGATGGTTTAGCCAGGGTTTGAAATATGGGGAAGCTTGGAGTGGGGGGCAGGGCTGAGCCTCCCCATAAGAGATGAGAGCCTCCCATAAGACCAGAGCCCCTGGTCCATCCTGCATCTTTCTAAGTAGCTCAGGTGGCAGTGGCAGCTCCTTCCAGTTTCCAGATGACACTGCCGCAGACCCCCCCAAGAGTCGGAGTGTAATTTGAACCCTGGGTTTAGCCAGAGATTTTCATAGACATTGGGGCTGGAAGGGACCTCGGGAGATCATTGAGTCCAGCCCCCTGCCCAAAGGGCAGGAAGTCAGCTGGGGTCATAGGATCCCAGCAAGATAAGCATCCAATTTACTCTTGAAGGTGTTCAATGGAGGTGCTTGAACCACCTCCGCTGGCAGACTGTTCCAGACCTTGGGGGCTCGGACAGTAAAGAAATTCTTCCTTATGTCCAGCCTGAAACGGTCTTGCAGGAGTTTGTGACCGTTCGACCTCGTCATCCCTTGGGGCACTCTGGTGAACAGACGTTCCCCCAGATCCTGGTGGTCACCCCTGATAAACTTATAGGTGGCCATCAGATCACCCCTGAGCCTGCGCTTTTCCAGGCTAAAGAGTCCCATGACTCTCAGCCTGTCATCGTAAGATTTGTTTTCCTGACCTCTGATCATGCGCGTGGCTCTCCTCTGGACTCTCTCAAGCTTCTCCACATCCTTTTTGAATTGTGGAGCCCAAAACTGGACGCAGTACTCCAGCTGCGGCCTCACTGAGGCCGAGTACAAGGGGAGAATGACGTCCCGGGATTTGCTCAAGAAGCATCTATGGATGCACGCCAGCATTTTGGTCACTTTACTAGCTGCAGCATCGCATTGCAGGCGCATGTTCATCTTGTGGTCAATGATGACCCCCAAGTCTCTTTCTTCTGTAGTGCTAACCAACGTAGCACTGCCGAGCCTATAAGGGTGCTGCAGGTTTTTCCTCCCAAGGTGGAGAAACCTTGCATTTATCGGTGTTAAACACCATGAGGTTCTCGTCTGCCCATTTGCTGAGCTTGTCCAGGTCAGCCTGGATCACCCGCCTATCTTCTGGCGTGGATGCTTTGCCCCAAAGTTTGGTGTCATCGGCGAACTTGGCCAGTCCACTCCTGACTCCAGTGTCCCCATCGTTAATGAAGATGTTGAACAGTATTGGTCCAAGGACAGAGCCTTGAGGGACCCCACTGGTCACAGGGCACCATGATGAGTGACTGCCATCAATCACAACCCTCTGGGTCCGACCACGAAGCCAATTTCCCAGCCAGCGGATCGTGGTGGAGCCAAGGCCACAACTGGCCAGTTTGGCCAAGAGGTGATCATGGGATACCAGATCAAAAGCTTTTTTGAAGTCAAGATATATGACATCAATCTCTTCTCCCTTGTCCAGGTGATAGGTCACCTGGTCATAGAAGGAAATGAGATTGGTCAAACAAGACGTACCCGCAACAAACCCGTGCTGGCTATCCCTTAGGATGTTAGCCTGGGCCAGTCCCTCAAGGATGGCCTCCTTAATAAACTTTTCCAAGATCTTCCCCAGGATAGAAGTCAGGCTAATGGGCCTGTAGTTAGCCGGATCCACTCTCCTCCCTTTCTTGAAGATCGGCACCACACTGGCCTTCTTCCAGTCTTCAGGCACTACACCGGAGCGCCAGGAGTCTTCAAAGATCCGTGCCGGGGCTGGGCTATGACGCTCACCAGCTCCTTGAGTACCCTGGGGTGCAGATTGTCAGGGCCAGCTGACTTGAAGGTATCCAGCTTCTCAAGGTGTTCCTTCACAAGGTCAGCATTGATGGAGGGTAGGGGATCCCCCTCACCCAGATTTCCCTGCCTTGAGATAATCCTGCCTTGAGCCAAGGGAGGAGGGCGGGGAGGGGTGAACTAAATGCCTTCATGAAAGTCCCTTCCAGTACTATGATCTTAGGTTTGCTTATCAGCAAACCTGTTGAAAGTATGAGGAAATGCAGATTGTTCTGGAGAAGTACGACTTGTTTCTGGTATGGTATAACATGTAGCAAACAGTGATTGTGTCCTGTTGTACAAGCCCCACATTCAGCTGAGCTAGGAAGCAGAAATCTTCCTAACTGCGTAAACATCTTTACTTTGTTTGATGAAAGACAATATGGACATATTCAAGGACAACCCCAAGAGCAAAGGTTTATTTAGGGAAAAGTGAAAGGTTTGTCTGCTGACAACCTTTTCAGTGATGAAGCTGACTCTCAACACTCGTTAAAGATCAGGTTGGGCCCAACTCCTATTCAGAGATGGCTGTTAGCCACCTCAGTGGAAAAAGTAAGCTGTGACTTCTCCACACACAAAAGCTACTGGGTATGGAAGACTATTCATACAGGAGACAACCAGCTACGGCCTTGTAAGTGATAGGTTTATCTATATGAGGCCTGACAATCAGCATTTCACTGCATATTTTAAATCCTGAGACCACGGTTTCATAATTTAAAATGAAAGTTTGATTTGCTCTGAATACACATCCAACGAAACATGACTTCACCGACTCAGGGGTAAAGGGCTGCCCAAACGTATGAACCCACAGAATCAGCTAGTGAAATTAATGGAAGGTTTATCCAGCTTCAGTGCAAGGATGTACAACTTCACAAAACTGGCAATTGCTGTCCCCATAAGGTGGTGGTTCGCAACTGGGGTACCACAAGAATCTGCCACGGGTGCTGTGTCACTGGCACTGCCACTGCCAAGGCGTGAAATGTTGGAGCTGAACTAAGAAGTGGCTGCAGCAGAAAGGCGCATGTGCCTGTGTTGTAGTATGCAGGCAGACATGCTGTTTCTACTGCAGCTTTTCCAAGTTTGGCTCTGATGTGCCCCCTGAAAGCAGAGGTATGCAGGCCAGCTCTAGCCATTGGTGGTGACAGCCTGGATATAAATGCCACTGTTACTGCATAGAACTGTGCCATGTGCCTCCATTTTCAGGAGGCATGTCAGAGCAAAACCAAGAAGAGTCTACAGGTAGGTAGAACATCTGCCTACACCCAGTGCTGTAGCAAAGCGGGGGCGAGCAGGGTGACTGCATTAAGGTTACAGGTGCTAACAGTTAGTATGTCTGTGTGACAGGGGGCAAACTCAAGGCTGGATCTCTAATTGGCCTGCCTACCTGCCTACGGCAGTCAACCTTAACTCACCTACCATGACATTAATGTTTTAAAATATAAAGTTTAAATTATAAAGCATGCAGGAGGCTGCCCTTAGACTACTCTGATGCCAGAGGGTGTTATCCATGGCTCCAAACCTCCCCTACACCACGGTCCATGCCTCACAGATGGCATCCAGATTGATATTGCTCCCTGGTCTGAAGCCAGGGCAAATTCAGACCATTGTTGGGCCTCTTCCACACTCACTCCACCCCCTTCTCACAGGGGGCCTCTTGCAACCTGCCCTGCTCCCTTGAGCGACCTCTGTTGGCCATCAGGCTTGCCTACTAACTCTATGACACAGCAAATGCAGCACCTTCAGTTCACTCATGCTCCCCTACTCTATGTGGTGTCACCTTGTGCTGAACACTGGCCTGATTCTGTCCCAAGCCCTTCACTGGGCAGCTTACTCCTGTTTTCACTCATGGGGCTGGCCCATGTACTGCCCTTCAAGCTGCATTAGCAGCCCTACTTGGTATGCCCCTGGTGTAGTCCTTCACACCGCCCTCTGCAGTTCTACTGTGCACCCCAACTCACACAGTCCTTCAGGTGCTCTGCTGCACCCTACTCTATGAGGATCCACACACAGTCACTATTCTCAACACCACTACCCCCCTCCAGGGTTTCCAGTACCCTTTGTCCCTGCTGGGCTCAGGTGCCTACTAATGGGCACACCTGGCCCCATGGCTCCCACGACTCTCATCAATTATCCACCAGATGGTGGGGGCCAGGGTTAAGGCGCCTTTTACCGGAGGGGGGGGAGGGGGGTAACCAGTCTGGTATTTCTTGGGGGCTGTCCCACCACAGACAGCCCTGCCAGACCTCCCTTACCTGGTAGGATGCAGTTTTAGGTCATGCCCAGGACCAGGAGCCTCCAGACCTCCCCATAGCTTCTGCCCTTCCCTCCAAGATGTTCCAGGAACACCAGCTCAGCCTGATGTTGCTTCCTTAGCTGCCAGAAGCAGACTGCTGGCCCAGCCTGTGTATCTGGGCCCTAAAACTGCTGCCCTAATTAGGCATCTGGTGGCTGCCTGCTTTCAGCCCTTAAAGTGGCAGGCACCCAAAGGTACACTGCTACAATCTAGAATTTTAAAAGGGAATAGTTGTTTTCATGATCAATTTGAGCATATGTATGCATGCAGGCTAAAACAAGGATAATTAACACTCTCCCCTCAGGGTACATACTGGCTATTCAGAAAGGGATCGTCCCTCATTCGCCACTTAATATTTTGTTATTAAATGGGTGCCTCAAGGGTACAACTTCCTATGAGGTATAAGGCACTGATCAAGCTCAGAAAGGAGATAACAGACCTAAAGATTATTGTCAGGTCCAGGATAGCAGTCTCCTCCTAAAGGGGAGGGATTACAAGTGTTTCATGAGCAAGGCAGTGTGTGTGTGTGGGGAGGGGAAGGGGTAAGACCTAGTTTTGTCTGTGTAGGAATACGGTCATGATGAAGATCTGTATTCCAGATCACCCTGCTTCACTGAAGTCCTTTACTTATCCCCTGAGGGAAGAAAATAATACCATTCAGGATCTCAAGTTACACATATACATGTATATATTTAGAGAAGACAACTTCATCCTTCAACAAATTACAGAACAGAAATAAATTCTGTACTTAAATAAGAATGAAAGTTGTCCTCACTAAAATATGCACATACCTACATATACATATTTTAAATAAGGTTGTCCTCATAAACACACAAACACCATAAAACAGAAATAATGCTGACCATGTAAAATTTACATAAAATTGTATCTTCAGTTAGTTTTACTTAAAAACAATTATCTTTTGGTTGCAAAAATCCATCCCATTCAAAAAGTGATCTCTAAACGTGAAACTAGTCTTCAAAATAAAAAAGTATTCTGTGCTAGAATTATGGCATCCCAGAAGTACCTAGATGGATATAGGTATCATTTAAAGAGCTCCATATTTTATTAATCTAGTCTTTGTCTTATTACATGGTGATGCATTTTAGCACAAGAACTACAGAGAAAAGACAGAGACCGTAATGAGACCACATCTTGTCAAAGCCACGATGAGACCAATTGAAACAGCATTCTACAAGTTGCTAAATCAAGTTAATATCAAATTAGGTTTTCATCTACAATAGTTTAATTAATCATCACTATAAACCATACATTTAGACACATCAGCATCATTTCTGCTTTATGAACAACCAGGGAAGGGAACTGCTTCACTGGACATATCCTACGAGACAACCAATTCACTGAATTTGATTTACTGTATTCTGTCACATCAAATAACTGGGAAATGGGCCATCTGCCTAGGTTACCTATGTTTTGTATTTGACCATGAATGTCTCTTGAAGCAAGTGTATCATATTTACTCCATTTAAACCATCAAGTGCTTTGATGTAGTTTCAAATAGCATGTACCCAGAACTGTATGCTCACTCCTGGTGACAACAAACTATTTTAGGCCTTGCCTTGAAATGCATATTTTTGTCAGAGATTTTGGGTTGTCCCAAATGGTGGCATGGGAACATGCTGTTTGGAAGGCAGTCCTTTAAGTCCCTTCTAGAAAATGCAAAGATACCAAAACTTCGTCCTGTATTTTACCCGCCCTTGAGTCAAAGACTCTGCAGTGCCACCAGCCTAGTGTTACCACTGTAAGGATGAGGCTAATTGAGGCTCATGCCCTGCAGCCTGATTAACTGCTTCAGCGGAACCTAATAAACTAACCAGGGCCATCTGAGATCTAGCCCCTTTCCACTGATTGGTCCTGGGTCTGCTTTTAAGGAACTTCTCCAGCACCTGAACCTTGCTGCATCTCTTACTGGTCTCCAGTCCCTAAGCAGCTCCTGTTCTGGTAACTCCTCTGGTATCCTGATTGTGAATCCAGCTCCTTGGCCTTCGGCTTGCCCTTGGTTTGCTTCCTGAGCCCTGATTCTGCTTGATCCCTTGGCTTGGTATTTGATTCCTGATTCTTTATGCATCCTGCCCCTTGGACTTCAGCTTGATCTCAGCCTGCTTCCTGAGCCCTCATTCTGGTTATTACCGTGGCTTGGGATTTCATTTCTGACTCTTGGCTTCTGATCCTCGCCCCTCCAATCCCCAGTCCCACTCCCAGCTCTGCCCACTAAGTCAGACATCCCAGTGGACCATGACAGCCACCACTTGATGATAGCCACAGACTTCATTAGAGACTAGAACAAGGATGGACAAGGTACATTTGCAGGGTACCCATTCCAGCCCTCCTAAAAGGCAGGGACCAAACTTAGGTTTTGAAATCTGGAGGATCATTAAAAAATAACATAAATATCCCCCATGTTTGTCATCCTCTCTCAACATCCACTCATACCCACCACTTCAAGGTCTGATATGTTAAATAACACAGAAGACTCATAGAACCTGGAAGGAAGTATTTAGGATTCATTCATGATTCTGAATGCCACAGACTCTCTCAAGTGTTATGACTTTTCTTGATACAAGCTTCTACAAGTGTTATCCAAGAGGGCTATGTGAAATTTTGCCACCAGTTTTGTTTTGACACTGTTTTGAGGTCGAAACAGCAAAATCAAAACGAAACAGATATTACTGAAACAAAATGAGGCAAGTTGAAACTTTTGCCATTTCGACACTGTTTCACCCATAGGCTATGAAGGGGAAGGTTGAAACACCCTATAACTTTGTCATTTATGGCCTGATTTGGATGAAACTTGCAGAAATGGTAGCCCCTTCTGAGCACATGAAGCCTGCCAAGTTTCAAGGAGATAAGTGCAGGGAATTTGGGGGAACTGCACCTCAAATTCTTGAAAGCAAAACTCATGACATGGGTGACACTGTGTGTATGTAAAGGTGCAGCCGGGTGAAAGCTGCAGAGATGGTAGCCCCTGCTGAGGTCACAAAGCCTGCCAGCTGTCATGGTGATAGGTTCAGGGGGGTTCTGTGGCCCTGCACCTCTAGCTGCTGACTGGCAAAATTCACGACATGGGTGCTTGTTCAACTGCTGCCTCTTATCAGGCAGCAGGACTGAAGATCCCCCATCACTTGCCACCACAGACCTGGGGGGTAATAACTGACCACAGTATGAACATGAACCAACTGGGCAATGCTGTAGACATTTCGCACAGCCCTATTATCCAATCTGGCCAGTTTATTCACCAAATGCATAGGAACTATAACAGTATCTTTTCAAACACCAGAGCCCCTAATATAGCAAGATACTCAGAGCCAGGTTCATTGAAGTTTGGCATATACACAAATATACTGTTGACCTGGGGCCTACTTCCAGAAAATCTTGAAGAAAATAACTTGACTAATCTCTTAACATAATACACACCACATTTCCTTTAAAAGCATAGCTTTTAGGTTTTAATAAAAAAAAGGTTTCAAATAGAAAAAAAACACGTCACCATTTTTGATAACTACCCATAACAGAGTGCAAACAGCAAGATCAAGCTAAACAGTACTAACCTTTTTATTAGATTTATGGACAGAGTCAGAAAGCTTAGCATGGGCAACATTGCATGCAGATTTATTTTTGAATTTTCATGCTCATGCTCATACAGAATCAAAGCACAGTCCGTTCCTTGCCACACCGCCCCAATAACGTCACAAAATTCCATGCATGCTGTCATCACATTCTTCATGACTGGGTCCACCCTCAGTATGATTCATATCCAGACACTGGTCTACCTTACCTGTGGAGCTCAACATGTGTGGAGTTACTCTGAATTTGTCAAATGCTGCTGGTAGCTTTGGAAGAAATACTTGATGGCTGTTTTAGTGTCCATAGCTCTAAAACATATTTAAATATTTAATTTTTATAAATTCCCCAGGCAAAAAGGGAAGGATTAAAGAAGCCCTTCTACAAACAGGATGCTGTTTATGTGAAGGGTTATCCCGTTATCAAGAACATGAATTGAATCAAATTTTCAATTAGAAGATTATCATTAAGAATAATCATTAAGAAGATGACAGAATGGTTTTATTCTACCTGTATTTTTGAAGAGGGCATCCTTAAGCCATTTCTGCTGGACAGCTGATCTTTTCAAACATCAAAGCTTATGTTCCAGTGCTTTAATTAAACATCTGAAGCATTAGGACTCCAAGAACAGATATTTTAGCATGAGTTCCTTTACCACAACTTGAACAAGGGCAACATCCATTCAGATTTAGAGTTCAAGATTACTCAGACCTAATCCACCAAGGTGGTTAAACTCCTAGGGCCTTTGTACACACCACAAAATTGGCCTTTAAAGCTGCTTCAATGCCCTTTGCACTGCTTTAATAATGAGACTGTTTACAATGTTGGCGGCATAATGAGCTTTAATGGTGTGGCTGTTTATGCTGTCGGCTGTGTGTTATGCGTTAAATGACTGGGATGCAGAAAAATAAAACATGTCCAGGTGTTTTAGTTTGCTACCTTACAGCTGTGGAGGGAAGCACTGGGCTCTGTGCAGCTCAGGGGCTGTGCAGGCAGCCCAGTGGGAGCCCACACAGGCAGGCTCCACTGACAGAAATAAAAAAAGTGGTGAGCCTGATCTTTTTTTGTTTTCTCCCCGGATCCTGCCTGCCCGAGCTGCGCGGGGGCCCACTGCTTCCCTATGTGGCTGCGGTACATCCTGGGACTGCCCAGGCTGGCTGCCTGTGCGTGAGGGCTGGCTAGGAGGTGCCACCGCCACTGCAGAAGGAAGCACTGTACACTCCCCGGCAGCTCAGGGACTGCTCAGCCTGCTGGCAGCTTGCCCTCTCCCTGCCCACCCACCTGAAAGGCAAGTAAAGATCAGGCGTGACCCTTGTGTATATGCCACAGGGGTTTATTTCCCCCTAAATTGAAGTGGTGCTTTAAAAAACTCACCACTTCAATTTAGGGAGAATTAAGCTGAACTAAACCCCCGTGGCATGTTCAAGCAGCCATAAGTACCTATGTAGTCCCACTGAAGCCTGTGGGACTATTCCCATGTTTAAAATTAAATACATATTTAAATGCTTGGTGAGATCAAAGCCTTATTCCCTTCTTTTTGCAGGAATGAGGTACTAAAAGATACTTTTCACCAGGGATAGGACTTCGCACCTCTGTGGCTAGAACGGATACAGCACATTGTTTAACTAGCACAGGGAGCTTTTGCCAGGATGATTCTGGAACAAGATCCCTCATTAAGAATGGTTCTAGAAGCTTCTTTACTTTGGCTCAAAATGCAAATCTAATCTGCAAAATAACCCCAGACACACTTTGGATAGGAAATTCCCTATTTATGACCTTGCATAACTTCCAGGTCAAGTATACTCCATTTTCTAGTAAAACAAGAGTGGGGTTTTCCATTCACTTAGCTCAGCAACTTTCACCTGTTAAAACAAGCTGCTTGCTTTCTAGGGCACAACTTACCTTGTTGGTCAAGGTCCACCCTTATTTATACCTCTCTAATCCCAATAATTTCAAATGGTTCACAGGTGACTTCTATTATGATTTGTCTATCAGCAATAGAACTATGAATGTAATTGTGATTACAGAGTCCAAATCAGCCTTTATTTACAGAAGGCATGCGGTGCCATTGCAGAGTAATGGCTACTTTGGGCACGGAGTGATGAAAGAGTTATACCACTTTAAAAGGGGTTGCTTACCATGGGACAGATGAGTCTGTCCCATTCAGGAGTATATTGTTGTGGTTCAGCTTCTTTTCATGTGGGATACAAGTAACTGATATAATAGTTACACATGATCAACTGATGTGTGCTCTCCAGCAGCAAGTTATCCTTTGTCCTTTAAGTGATGTTAATGCTTTGTCCATGCCCTGGAGTTACCAAATATGTTGTCAATATGAAAGTTAGAATAGAATTCTACTCCCTGTTTTGCAGGTGCATTGGGCTCTACAGGGTTAATCCAAGGAGCAGTAAAAACTTATTTTAGCTCCTCAGATCAACACACAGGATTATGAACATAAACCTGAGCAGATCAGTCAAGAAAGAAAGGGGCTATTTGCCACCAAGTCCCTTTTCTGATCGGAACCCCTTCTTTGAAGCATTTGTGAATTCATTTCTGGGGATAAGATGGAGTAGGAGGGAGGAAAAATGTTTTGGGAGACTTAGGTGTACAGACATGTGGGATCAGTTCAGGAAAGTGCTTTCAGCAGAGCTTTATCTGAGCTATTAAAATGATGGCCGCATGCTAAGCATATCTGAGCTTGTTATTTACCGCTCTTAGGAACAGCAAGGTTAGAAAGAAGATGCTAAAAAGAGTAGGTTGCAGCTGTCCTCATCCTTAATAAGAAGGTACAGTTCATGGAAATTAGGGAGCTCAGGCTACTCAGTAAGCGAAAACACTGCAACCCTGCAAATGTTGTCAGAATACTTCAGACTTCTGCATTAAAAAGGACATCTTTGAACTGCACTGCAGAATCCTGTGAGCCACATTTTGCCTCAGTTACGTCACAGTGAAAAATTTTTGATCAAGTCCCAATTTCCTGGAATCACATCTTTGCATCTGAGTCAATTCAAGCCATTGCGTATATTCATAAAATGGTGAAGGGGGATGAGGGAGAAGGTGAGTGGGAGTCCTACCCACATATCTTCTGCTTCAGGATATTTGTGTTTCCATACTTGCCTATGGAAGCAGCCGATGTCCTGGTTTGAACTGTTCCTCATGTGACCTTTCAGGACTAGTCTTAGACTTGATGACTCTTTAAATGGATGGACTGCTGCTAAGACCCTACTCCTAACTCCAGCATTCTTTTTTGACCAACCCCCTTCTCTGTTTCATATCACCTGACCTATCAAATCATCTAAGCTTCCAATGAAAACACGCCTCTTGCTATAAATAAGTGGTTGTATGATATCTGGGGTGATTAAATCTGACAGGAAATGCTTTAAGTGCATTAGCAAAATGGTCATCTGTGATGAAATAGAACAATTATTCGCCCTAACAACATGTTAAAAAGGAACAGTTGCCCATTTACTCTGGACAGCTGGTATTTTCAAGTATCAATTAATCAAGTATTTTGTGTAAGTGCTATAAAAAAAACTAACTGATGCTCCAAGGATCAGCTAAGAATTTTCTGAGAAGTGAAGCTGAAGAATACACTCAAGAGGCATTTCTGAAAGGAGGGAACAGATGAATGAGTTCTAGTTTCTCTCACACTAATAATAAAAACAGAAAATAAGGTAACTGAAGCATATCTTTATAAAAAGTGTGTGTGAACAGTAAATCCAAGAGGAAGACTCTGAGAAACTGGGACTCTCCCACATAGCCAAGAAGGAATTTGTACTAATGCAAACTGGGTAAGGTTCTCTGATGTGGGTTTTGGGAGAGGGGTATTATTTGACTAGATGATCTACTTCCCCTTCTGGCCTTAAACTCTATCAAAAGTTATGCCAAGATATTACCAGCCTACAACACATTGGAACCTCGGTCCCAAAGATAGTGCTCAGAATGCCCATGGATTGCCTGTGTGCATTGTGTTTGCAGCCTGTAGCAGATCCAGGATTGAGTTGAAAGAAACACAGGATGGACCTTGCCCTGAGGCTGACTGTGCAGATGGCTCCTCTTCTCCCCCTGGAACTGGTGGGATTCCAAATATAGAGCTCTCAGGGTGTAGGAACTGTGAGTAAACAGGGAGGGGTAGCTCATAGCAGGAGTCACATGGTACCCACCACTGTACCCAGAGCAAATCGAAGAGTAAAGTCAATAAAGTCTGCGTTGGGGATCCCAGAGGAAAGTGTATGCTGTGGAGAACTCCTTGGCAGCAGAGCACAAGATGCCCAGACTTTGCACAGTCAATCTGTGCCCCATCAAGATCACAGATTAGTTGCCAGTTTCCTATGAGCAGGGAGTAAACCCCTGCCTAACTGAACAATTCAGGGAAAACTGCTAAGAAAATGGCCTGAAACTTCCTGCCTCGCTACATTTCTTCGTGGAGTCAGCTTATGACTGTAAAAGGGAGCACACAGTTTCTTTAGTCAATCAAAAATAAGGGCTCTAGCTGGTGAGAGCATCTCCCCCGCAATTTCTTGGGGTTTTTTTTAGCTTTTCAGTTGTTCAGATTAGTGAGTGAAACAAACACACAAAATATCAACAAAAAAACTGTCTTGGATACTAATTAGGAACTGGCCTCTGTGCTCACCTATACAAGCTCTATGCAAGCCCAGGGAACCTCCTGTGTAGTCCTCAACCCTGCACGAACAGCTAACTGGAGAGGGCACATGGCAGTAGGCTACAACTGTTATACAAAGATGTGTTCACAAGTGATTGCATTTTGAGTTAAGTTTTAACCTAAACCAAGAAATACCAGTCTTGAGTACCTCCACTCTCAGGCATAAGTGACAATGTATCATCATCAGTAGGCATGTTACTACAAGCTTCTGGTATAAGGCAAGAAAAAAGGTTCATTAAGGTATTTGTTCTGAGTAGGGGAAACTCTACCCAAAGCAGATGCTCAAGACCCAGCTCTGAAGTTCCAAAAGAGAAGGCAACCACTGTATATGCAATTGAGTTAAGTATGGTGGTAAGTTACAAGCAGCACAACTGAAGGTATTTAGGTGTTTGAGAGATGCACAGTGCTTCATAGATGTGTTACAGAGCCTTAGCACAGCAAACCCTGTTTACATCAACAGATTCATTGAAGTCGTCAGAGTCAGAAGAATGGGAGGAGCCTGTAGTGTTCAGACTAAACAATCTAAATTACAAGGTGTCATAGCTGTTGTCAGAGATCAGGGACAACAGCTGACCCTGGCTAGCAAATTACATAGACTCCTAACCTCAACTCAAAAGCAAAATGATCACTTCATATCAGATAGTTATGCCTCCTGCTTCCTGTGCCATGTACACTGTTTCAATAATACAAGCATCTCCCCTTCCCTGATGCATTGCTGTGTTCTTTACAAGTGCATCTGCACTGACAACGTGAAACAAAATTCCTTTCCACTTCTCTAGATCACAGGCAGCATTCATCAAGCTTCAACATTATGTGATACTATCTTTGTACTTCTTAGGGGTTTAAGGTTAATTTAATTGTGAGAATTTACAGCGTTTGGCACAGTCTTTCCTTCAGTTTCTTCTTTCCCCTTTTTCCTCATCTTATCACTTTGGCATCATTACATGATTCTGCAACTGTAGGAAACTCTTCCCTTGAAAAATCTCTTGTATTTGAAGGGTTGCATTACTCATTGCCTTACACATTCACACAGTGGTATGGCTACCAAGTAATCAGAATGGCAATGTTTTCACACAGGATATATTTAGTCTTGCCAGGGTATAAAGGACACCAAGGGCAAAACAAGGGAGAACCTGAGATAATTATAACAAGAACCCACCTCTGCTCTATACAACAATATCTTTGTGGTTGTAAGTCTCTAGAAAGGTGAAATGTTTGGGGCTGTGCTAGGTAATGGGGACTCGTTACATCCATTACCATTGGTGGCTACATTTCAAAGATTTTTAATATGCATCACACATGACAGTGGTTTTGATAATCTAATATCTCAAATGACTAAACTAAGCTTTGTTGACACAATGCAATCCACACCCAGAGAAGCTACATAAGAATTGTCCCACCCATTCAATAAATAGAAAACTGGGCCACATTACACAAGGGAATCAATCCATCTTTTCCTAGGACTTTGCTTCATGGGGGAAAATACCTGAAATTGCTAGGGCAGGACAATTACTGTGAAATAAGTATTCATTAGCACTATCTCCTGTGTGGGCAGCCTTACTTCACACAAAAGTGCAATGGTGCTGTTTAGCTTAGTCCATGCTGACAGCTGTGTTGTTCTCAAAAGCAAGGAGTTAAGCTTATAGTATGATAAAGCTTGTTTATTCAGAGAACAGTACCTAGCCTACAGTTCTGCTGTTCCCTCCTGCAATCCTGGGGCAAATGTAACATCTTATTCATAACACTCTTAAAGGTATCCACACATCTTCCCCCTTTACATGCAACATATCCCCATATAATACTAACATTGGCAATTCAACCCATAGTTAAACCACATTTTAACAGGTCTCTATTAGTCTTTGTGTTGGCTTTTTAAAGTGATCATCTCAGTTTCTTTGCATTCTCAGTCCTTATTGGTTCAGTTCTTGTTTGGTTTCCTTGTTCAGATGTCTCTACTTCTGTGTCATTTTCAACCTCTTTTGTCATTTCTTGTTGCTTTGTTGTTAGCTCTGTTTCCTTTGATGAATCTCATGATGCTGCTTCCTTCCTCTGCTTTACAAGCTGCAATTGTTGTCTGTTCCTTCTTAACACCTGTCCTTCTGGTGTGACTGCTTTATAGGATCTGGGAGTTACTCAATGGGAATCTAGTGCTTTTTGTTCCCACATTTATCTATCTGAAATAAGCACCATATCTTTGTTGTGCAGTGAGTCATAGTACCATTTTTCTTTGAGTTTGTCAAGTTTTTAAAATGTTTCACATTTTGCTTTTCATTCTGATGATATCATCCACAAGATTTGGCAGGCTGGTTTTGAGTTTCCTCATAAACAGCGTTTCTGCTGGGGACAATCCATATTTCATAGATGTTGCTCTGTAATTTAAAAGTGATAGGTAAACATTGGTGTATGAATCTGTAGCTTTTTTCAACAATTTCTTCACTATTTGTACTCCATTTTCCACCAGGCCATTGGATTGTGAGTATTTAGGACTTGAAGTGTTGTGACGGAATCCATATTTGTTTGCAAACTCTTTAAACTCAAGACAGTTGAATTGAAGTCTGTTGTCTGTTCCCACAATTTGTGGAATCCCATGTCTAGCAAAAATCGATTTGATATGAGTTCTGACATGGTTAGCTGTTGTGCTTTTGAGTAATGCAATTTCAGGATAGTGAGAATAATAATCCAGCACTAATACATATTTTTCCCTGCATGTATGAATAAGTCAATGCCCACTTGATACCATAGTGCTATGGGCTCTTCCATGACTGCCATAGGCTCTTTTCTTTATATTGATTTGTACTTAAGGCATGTTGTACAAGCCTTTACAGCAAGGGTGGGAAAAGTGGCAGATCTGGCTGGCGGCTGGACTCTATTTCGCATCAGCCCCTGCCTGCATGGCTGGGGCCAGTTGCCATTGAGACCCCAGCAGCAGCTGCACTGTGATAGCATGGGGCTGGGGTTTCCATGGAGACCGGCCCCAGCAGCACTGGGAAATGTTCCAGGTCCGGCTGGTATGTGCAGCAGTGACAGCATGGCCCAGAGCCAGAGCAGTGTTGCGATCTGCAGCCTGTATACTTTGGGCAGGGTTGTGCAGGCAATAGATCATGTCTCTGCCCTAACTCTGGATCATGATGTCATCACTGCAAGGAGCCTGGGCAGAGCCACAACCCCCTGCCCAGACCATGCAGGCTGCAGATCACGGCTCTGCCCTGGCTCCAGACCATGCTGTCATCACTGCAAGATCTCAGCTCAGCCCTGGAGCAGCTCCCCACCCTGCCATGTGCCCTGAGCTGCTGCTGGGGTCTCTATGGAAACCAGGCCCAGCCACATGAGCACGGGGTGCTGGGAAATGGATTCTACTGCTGGCCGGCTCCGGCCCTTGGGCTAGACTTGGCCTGTCCCTGCTTTACAGCATCTCCTATGTCATTATTTATGTTAGACCAATATTAAAGCACCCCTTGCTCTCCTTTTGCACTTTTCAATACCTAGATGCCCCTCATGCGTCTTTCTTTAACATTGCTGGAACAAGTCGTGAGCCTTTGAACAAAATGCCATCCAGTACTGACAGCTCTTCCATGAACTGAGGGGCTAGGTGTATGTTTTCCAGGCCAACCAGCATGAATAGCTGTTATCACCTTTTGTAATGCAGTGTCCTGAGCAGTAGCTTCTGCAATTAGTGCTCACATTTTATCTGTAAGAGGAATCATACTTTTAATGAAATTAACATGCACTATGTCTGAGTCTGGAATTCTGTCATTTTCTGTTGTGTCATATCCTCTGTACAATGTATCTGCAATAAGTAGATGTTTTCCTGGAGAGTACCGTATTTCTAGATCATACATTTGCAGTTGAAAGAAAAATCTCTGTAATCTGGATGGCATGTCTGTTAATGCTTTCTTTGCTAGTTACCAAAGGTTTATGATCAGTTTCAACTCTCACAGGCTTCCCATAGATGAATATATATGACATTTCTTGCAGCCATATACCAAAGCTAAACTTTCTTTTTCAATTTGTGCATATAGACACTCTGACTTAAAGAGCTTCTTCAATGCATATACTACTGGTCTCCAGCTCTCCCCTTGTTTTTGAAGCAAAGCTGCACCAATGCCTTCTTTAGAAGCATCTGTTGACAATTTAATGGATCTTTTAGGGTCACAGTATTTTAGTACAGGAGCTTTCATTATTTTTTCCTTCAAGTTTTTATATTCAGTTTCATCTTCATGTTTCCATATCCACTGAGCATTCTTTTGTAGGAGTGCTGCTAAGTTATGTAGATATTTCCTTACAAAATTGATCATTCCCAGTAACCTTTGCACTCCTTCCCTATCTGTAGAGGGTGGTATGTTTATAACGGCTTAAACCTTTGCAGGATCAATTGGCACCCTTTTCTCAGAGAGCTTTTCTCCCAGATATGTTATTCCTTAGACCCTGAATTTGCATTTTGTTTGTTCAGTTTCAAACCTGCTCTGTGAGCTCTTTTTAGTCTTTCTTAGCCTCAAGTCATATTCTTCCATAGTATTTCCCCAAACTAATATATTATCAATATAAACCATTATTCTGTCAAGACCTTCAAAATTTTGTTGCACCTTTCTGTGAAATACTTCAGATGAAGAAAACAGTCCAAAAGAAAGCCAAGAAAAGCAATATCTTCTGAAGGGCGTAATGAAGGTACATAATCTAGTACTCTTCTTTTCTAGGGGAACTTGCCAAAACCAATAAGAGGTAAACGAGGTGGAGAAATATTTAGCTTCTGCCATGTTGCCAAAAACCTCTTCCCTAGTGGGAATGGTAAAATGCTCCCTTTTGATGTACCTGTTCATTTGCTTAGGATCTAGACACAATCTCAACTGGTGTGAATGCTTTGGATATTACTTACTGACAGCAGAATTCGGATGTATTGGGTAACAGTAACAGGAATGCAGCTAAGCCTGGCTTTAAAATCTTCAGCTATATAAATTAATTCTTCGTTAGAAACTGAGATTTCCCAACTTGGTGCATTACCAAACATGTTTTAATATACCTGGTATCCAAGGTTAAAGACCTGGGATGGGTTGATAAGGTGAGTGAATGGCAGAGTTTTTGACAGCCTGTACTCGACGTAAAGAAAAGGCAAATTATTAGAAAGTTAATTTAATGAGTGCTGTCCCTCTAAAGTACTAGTTTCTTAATGCCCTATAGATGGTGAACTACTTCCGAAGTAGAGACATGGTAAAAAAAAGTTTTGCTAAAGGAATGACCTTATTCCAGTGTTAATCAGGCCATCCATATGATGATGGTGCACAGCAACACATCCTCAGTTCTCAGTTTCACTGCTCTCTCTTTCAACTGGGGCCTGTTTTTGCAGTAGGAACTCCAGAAGCAGTTTCCCTTCTCTTCACTCCACTCCAGTGTTTGAAAGAGCACAGTAAGTGCTCCTGTGAGCTCTGCTGGTTTGTATAGGTGAAAGGTAGGGCTGTCTGCCTCCTCAGCCATATTATGACTGCTCTCTGAATATAGGTTTGCCAGGTTATGATCAGAGCTGGGATATTCTGTTAATTTCTGGGCACCATCTGATTAAATGAAGACTTGATAGTCTGAGAAAAACGACAAACATCAGGGAGCTGGAAGGATCAATTTAAAATAGTTCTCTGTGACCAGACACGTTACTAGCAAGATGAATGGATGTAAATACTAGACATGCACCAATACATCAGTCCGATATTGGATCAGCACCAATATAAAGAAAATTCGCTGTATTGGAAATTGGCCTAACGTGGCTGATAATTTGGCTGATAAATACCTGTGCACACAGCTGCAGCACAGCACTCAGGCAGTGAGGAGCACAGCCCGACAGCTTGGAGAGCTGTATGTAGCTGGTGAGTCTGTGGTAGATGGGGAAGGGGAATGAATTCACCATAAGGCATAGAGTGGGAAAGGTAACTAGTAGGGTGGAAGTGCTAGACTTTAGGGAGGCTGACTTCAGCGAGCTCAGGTATTTAGTCAATGATGCACTGCAGAGTAAGAGATTTGGTGAGATGGGAGCCCAGGAAGGGTGGCTGTCCCTTAAGGAAGCAATCCTTGGGGAACAGACGGACATGATCCTGATGCAGGGGGAAAGGGGCCAAGAGGCTTCCATGGCTGACCAGTGAAATCCAGAGCAGCCTAAGGGCAAAGAGGGGGGCATATAAGCAGTGGAAACAGGGAGAAATTACGAAAGAGGAGTATGCCTCCTCAGCTCGCAGTTGTAGGGAGGCAGTTAGAAAGGCCAAAGCTACCATGGAGCTGAGGATGGCATCCCAAGTTAAGGACAACAAAAATTTGTTTTTCAGATATATAGCAAGTAAAAGGAAGGCCCAGGGTGGTATAGAACCACTACGGGCAAATCAATTGATGACAGACAGGGGAGACAAGGCTGAACTCCTCAATGAGTTTTTTGCCTCAGTGTTCCTAAATGAGGGGCAAAACAAGTCTCACAATGGGATCATAGAGAGACAACAGCTGGGTGCCAGACTACCAAGCGTTGACCCTGAGATGGTGCAGAGTCACTTGGAAGGACTGGATGCATTTAAGTCGGCAGGCCTGGATGAGCTCCATCTGAGGGTACTGAAGGCACTGGCTGATATCATTGCACAGACACTGGCAAGAATATTTGAGCACTTGTGGTGCACGGGCCAGGTCCCGGAGGACTGGAAAAGGGCCAATGTGGTCCCTATTTTCAAGAAGGGGAGGAAGGAGGATCCAGGCAACTAAAGGCCTGTCAGTCTCACCTCCATCCTTGGTAAAGTCTTTGAAAAGATTATTAAGGTTCATATATGTGAGAGCCCAGCAGGTAAAATTATGCTGAGGGGAAACCAGCATGGGTTCATAGCAGGTAGATCATGCCTGACTAATCTAGTCTCTCTTTATGACCAGGTTACAAAGCACATGGGCGCGGGAGTAGGGGTAGATATCGTTTACTTAGACTTCAGGAAGGCCTTTGATACGGTATCCCACCTCATACAGCTGAACAAATTAAGAGGCTGTGACTTGGATGATTACACAGTCTGGTAGGTGGCAAATTGGCTAGAAGGTCGTACCCAGAGAGCGGTGGTGGATGGGTCGGTATCGACCTGGAAGGACATGGGCAGTGGGGTCCTGCAGGGCTCGGTCCTTGGACCAATACTCTTCAATGTCTTCATCAGTGACTTTGATGAGGGAGTGAAGTGTACTCTGTCCAAGTTTGCAGATGATACAAAACTGTGGGGAGAAGTGGACACATTGGAGGCCAGGGAGCAACTACAGGCAGACCTGGACAGGTTGGACAAATGGGCAGAAAACAATAGAATGCGATTTAACAAGGAGAAATGCAAAGTGCTGCACCTAGGAAGGAAAAATGTCCCACACACCTACTGCCTAGGAAATGACCTGCTTGGCAGGTCAGAAGCAGAAAGGGATCTCAGAGTCCTAGTGGACTCCACGATAAACATGAGTCGTCAGTGTGATGAAGTCATCAGCAAAGCTAATGGCACTTTATCGTGCATCAGCAGACGCATGACAAACAGAACCAAGGAGGTGATACTTCCCCTCTATCGAGCACTGGTCAGACCACAGTTGAAATATTGTGTCCAGTTTTGGGCGCCACACTTTAAGAGGGTTGTGGATAACCCGGAGAGGGTCCAGAGAAGGGCCACTCATATGGTTAAAGGCTTGCAGGCCAAGCCCTATGAGGAGAGACTAGGGTACCTGGACCTCTTCAGCCTCCGCAAGAGAAGGTTGAGAGGTGACCTTGTGGCTGCCTATAAATTCATCATGGGGGTGCAGAAGGGAATAGGTGAGGCTCACCAAGGCACCCCTAGGGGTTACAAGAAATAATGGCCATAAGCTAGCAGAGAGCAGATTTAGCCTGGACATTAGGAAGAACTTCTTCACAGTTAAAGTGGCCAAAATCTGGAATGGGCACCCAAGGGAGGTGCTCTCCTCTACCTTAGGGGTCTTCCAGAGGAGGTTAGATAGGCATCTGGCTGGGGTCATCTGAGCCCAGCACTTGTTCCTGCCTATGCAGGGGGTTGGATGCGATGATCTATTGAGGTCCCTTCTAACCCTAACATCTATGAATCTATAAATCAAGGATACATCTTTTTTTTTCTATTATGACCAGTGAATGAACCCAAGCAGCTTGTTGCTTCACTTTTTCTATTATGTCCATGTTAACTAATCTATCTAATTCCTTTTTCAGTTTCTCCCTTAGTACAAGGGGAACATTTGTTGGACTATGTATGGTGGGAGTATTTGGTTCTCTTAATTCTCTCTTGTATTCAGTTGACAGTTTCCCTATGCCTTGAAAGACATCAAACATCTCTTCTTCTTTGTTCTTGCATTCTTGTCTCTCATTGGCATCCATTCCCTCAATCAAACCTAGAGTTTTTCATGTTCACAACCCAATAATTGGCACTAGCTTTTCTGGGACTGAAATGCACTGAATTTTTACTATATGGCATACCTCGTTTTATTGCGCTTCGCTTTATTGCGCTTTGCAGATATTGCGTTTTTTACAAATTAAAGGTTTATGGCAACCCTGCGTCGAGCAAGTCTATCAGCACCATTTTTCCATCAGTTAGCATTTTTTAGCAATAAAGTATTTTTTAATTAAGGTATGTACATTTTTTTTTAGACATAATGCTATTGCACACTTAATAGACTACAGTATAGTGTAAACATAACATTTATATGCACTGGGAAACCAAAAAATTAATGTGACTCACTTTATTGTGATATTCGCTTTATTGCGGCGGTCTGGAACCGAACCCGCAATATCTCCGAGGTATGCCTGTATTACCTTTGTGTCTAACATGCAGTGTACCCTTGGTTGCAATCATGTTCCCAGTATATGCTCTAAGTCTCACTTTCTTATCTTCATCATATACAGGTTTAGTTTTCATTTTTTGAATAATGTACTCTGGTATCACATTGACCTGTGCCCCTATATCTAATTTAAAAGTTACCATTAGTCCATTGGTGTCCAGGGTGATTGTCCAATTTTCAGAAAAATTAACTTCTTCTTGCATTGTACCAATGAAGAATTCTTCATTTTCTTCTTTGCCTAGAGCATGCACCTGCTATTTCTTGTGTGTTGTATTTTGCTCCTTTCTGCAAACTCTTGGAGAGTGATTGAATCTTTTGCATTTGTTGCAGTGCTTACCAAATGCAGGTCATTGCATGCATTTGTGGTAACCCCCATAGCATCTGCAGCTGACCATTGCTTCTTCAAGCAATTCTCTTTGGCCTTCACTTGTCTGCTTCATAGTGAGGTCCTCCTTTTTGTATTGTTTGTGTGTTCCCATAGGTTTTTGCAATTTTGTAATCCTGTCTAGTTCAGCTTGTTCTGCTTTTTCCTCCTGCTTCTGCAACCTGGTGCTTGTTATTTCAGCTACTTGGCACATTCTAACTACCTTTTCCAAATTAAGCTCAGGATCCTTTAGCAGTCTTTCCTGAGGCTTGTATCCCTTACACCCAATATTATTTGGTCTCTGATCATGGACTCTTTTAGTTCTCCAAAGTTGCATGACTGGCTCAGCAGTCTGAGGTCTTTTACAAACTCCTCTACTGTCTCACATTCTTTCTGCTATCTCATATGGAAAGTATACTGTTCAAAGGTTTCATGTTGTTTGTTCTGCTTCTGACAGTTGTAGGCTATTATAAAGAGACAGAGCTTCTGGGCCTGCTGTATTAAAACTCCCCCCCAAAACCTACCTTCAGTGAATCTTCCTGCTCTGTAGTTCTACTGGTCATCATATATATGGTGAAGCTCTGCTTAAATTTCTGCCAGTTTTCTGCTGCATTGCTGGACAGCTTTAACTCCTCTGGAATTCTGTGATGCTCCATTTTTTTGTTTTTCTTCACATCCCACTCCTGGTACCATGTGTTGTTCTCAAAAGACTAATGAGTTAAGCTAATCAAATGATAGCGCTTGTTTATTCAGGGAGCAGTACCTAACCTACAGTTCTACTGTTCCTTCCTGCAGTCCCTGGACAAATGTAACAACTTATACACAACACTCTAATATACACTCAATGGTGGATTAAATTCTGAATGCAATCATGGTACAGAGTAGAAGCATCCACACAGGGAACTAACAGTGTAACTACTCCACTTTACATTTATCCACTAACGTAACAGAGTGCTCATCGCAGGGGGTGGCCACAATGCCCCCTGGTGGCCTCTCAGCCCTTGCCTGGTCTGCCCTACTTGGTCACTCTCCCCTTTGCTTGCCCACCATGCCTCACTGTTATGATCTTTTAAAGAAAGGGAGGCTGCCCCAAGGCTTCCCAAGACTGGCCTCATTCTCTCTTGATCCCAGGGATAATTGCATGGTTTCAGGAACACTTGGCCCTAACCCAACACTTGACTGCATGAGGCCTTTATATCCAGGTCAGTACTTGGACTTCCTGGCCTCAGCCCTCTTTTTATCTTGGCGATTCCTATAGGCCCACTGTGCCAGACCTGGCTTCTGGGTCCCAGTCTTGTCCCGGCCATTTTTGGGCACTAAGCCTGCTTTAGCTCCCAATAGACCCCTCGGCCTTGGCTCCACCTGGCTCTGGGCCCTCTGGCTCCACAAACAGCCCTGCTCTGGGCTCTGCCTTGGCCTGGCTTCAGCAGGGCTCAAGGTGATCATGTGCTCCTAAGACACTAATGGGAGCTCCAGCCAACCCTTCACAGTTCCATTCACAAACTGCCAGTCAAAACACAAATTGAAGCATCAGCCCACTGACTCCAGCTTAATTCCCCGGTGTGGCAGGGCACTGGTTGTGCCTGCCACTTTAAGGAATGGGCCAGGGAGGGGTAGGTGCCTGGTGAGGGTGGCCATTTTAAGGCCCAGCTCCCTGAGCTGAGGGCAATTTGTGATCAGCTAGCAGAGGAGAAACATCTCTCTGCTGAGCTCTGCCAGTAACACCTTGCAGATAAGGGTGAGGCTTTGGAGAAGGTAGAGGCCTCATTGGTCCTGAGCATGACCTAAAGCTGCACCCTACAGGGGCAGGAAGGCCTGATGGGGCTCCTGATGGTCTGGGAGTCCCCATGTAAATGTCAGGAGTGATAACTTCTCCAGTGAATGGTCAGGGCACCATAACCTCAGCCCCCCACCTTCAGATGGGTTATACAATGCAAGGAAGGCCAGGTAAGCTTCTTGAAGTGTCTGAGCCTGCTGGGGACTTATGTATTTATGTATCTCCCCAGTCCTGGCCCTGGCCTTGCCCCCTGCTGGTCACCTGCTTCCCTGAGCTGCTGCAGGTGCTCCTAATTTGGTTTGCTGGAGCAGTCTCAGGATGGTCCATTGCTCCTGGGCCCTGCAATTTCTGGACAGGGGCCCCATTACACCTAGCTAAGTTGCACACTCTCTGTGGATTTTTCATATAGACAAGTTCTTAATTCTGCCACACCTCCCATTGTTCAATCATTTTGAATTCTCATAGATTTTGATGGACAGCTTGTCTGTAATAAAGAGCTCAGATCATAGCACATACAACAGAGCTGTAGGAAAAATTAAACTATTCTGCTAAAATATATTATTTCTCATCTTGCTGCTGAGCAGACTTACCATATCTTTTGACCCAATAAGGTGCCTCAGCTACCTGTACACCAACAGAAATGATATGTACCCAAGGCAATGGCAATGGATTTTATTAGGTACTTCAGTATATTCTTATAAATAATGTTGCAGCTACAGTGAAGGATTCTGAAAACAAAGTATCTATCTGAAAATAATTGCTTTAGCATGACAAGCCAAATGGTAATAGGAACATCAGTGGGTAGGTTAGGGAGAGGTAAATTAGAAAGGTGTCAGTGATATTCCTGTATCCTTCCTCCTAGTAGAGTTTGTTTTTCCCACTAATGTGGAAATATTTGCCAAAAGATTTCTGCTCTACTGAAAGAAAGAGTTCTGCCAGATACAGAGCTGATCCTCTGATGTCCATGCAAGTAGGTCTGAAACCCTGTAATACATTGCTGAGAAACCTGTTTCTCTCCATTTATGGTATTCCTGAACTTCCCAACACCACACAGAATTACAGACTAATAAAAGAATTCTGTGCCTAACTGACTTTGTTGGCACTGTCCTACATTACATAATAAACCAAGAGACACAGGCAAATCCTTCAAGAAAAATGAGTCATTTACATCTCTCTTTCTTCTGCCCTTAACAGCTCATTAAATGGGATTAAAAGCTCTGAAAAAATTACCAACGCCAATCCTGCTGTCCCCACCAGCCCCAAGTAGCACTTTCTTTTTCTACCTTAGTCTTCTGTATTTCAGTTTTGCACTTGTTACCTAAGCAGACAACATTTTGTATGAAGATGGCAGAATCCACCCTTTCTGAATTTAAACAGTGGTACACAAGCACTTTCAAATCAACCTAAAATCCTGCCAGGTCCCAAATAGGATTGTTCACTGTGGACCCTCTGAGTCAAGAGCAGATAATTAAAAACAGATTTATGCAGCATACCCTCAAAGAACTGCAGTGGGATGACTATGTTTCGCTGTCAGATACCCATTTCACTCCTACCTCCTGTTCCTTAGTAGGGAGAGACATTTTTTAAAGTGGTATACACAATTATAAAAATAATATGAATGCCATTTCCACTGATTATTAGGAACATCGCCAGATGGTGAAATACACTCCTCTATATGAAAATCAGTCAAAGGAAGAGCCAAAAGTTTCCCTCTGTTTGAATATTCTGAACTAGACTGGACAAAAAAGGAAAATATACAGTAGAGAATAATCTTGTCCCATTGCAGAGTGAGCAAGGTGATCTTATAGGTCCTTTCCTTCTCCAATTTTCATAACTTCACGCTTTTAGGATTAGCGCACCTCTAATTTTAAGTAGGAGCCATGGCAAAAAAGTGACTCATTCGAAAAATGACTCATTTAGGTATATGGGCTAGATTCTGCCAACTGGTACTGGCAGCAGAGAAGAGTAACACCCCAGGAGTCAGTGTAAAATTGGGCATGAAGTGACTGAAGAATCAACGAGCAGTGGCAACCCCCCCCAACAAAACAGCACAATAGTTGCTATCATTACTCTGAACTGAGAAGAAAGCAAGAGAAAGAGCAAAGAAAGCAGGATAACTCTTGCAGGGGATAACAGTAAATGATTCAGCATTGATACAGTAACAGCCCTTGCAGAGAGATGTGTTTCAGTATATAAATGCACTTCATAGTTTCATAGTTTCTAGGGTTGGAAGGGACCTGAGCAGATCATCTAGTCCGACCCCCTGCCATGGCAGGAAAGAGTACTGGGGTCAAACGACCCCAGCAAGATGTGCATCTAACCTCCTCTTAAAACACCCCCAGGGTAGAAGCCTGCACCACTTCTCTTGGAAGTTGGTTCCAGATCCTAGCCACTCTGACCATGAAGTAGCGCCTCCTGATATCTAACCTAAACCTACCCTCTGCCAGCTTGTGACCGTTATTCCTGGTCACTCCTGGTGGTGCTCAGGGGAACAGTGACTCCCCCAATGCCTGCTGATCCCCCCTGACTAGTTTATAACAGCCATGAGATCCCCCCTCAGCCTTCTCTTTTGGCGGCTGAACAGGTTCAGGTCCTGTAGCCTCTCCTCATAAGGCCTGCCCTGCTGTCCCCTGATCATACCAGTGGCCCTCCTCTGGACCCTCTCCATGTTATCCACATCCCTCTTGAAGTGTGGTGCCCAGAACTGGACACAGTACTCCAACTGCGGCCTGACCAGTGCCACATAGAGGGGGAGGATCACCTCCTTGGACCTGCTCGAGATGCATCTGTGGGTGCATGACAAGGTACGGTTGGCCTTCCTGACTGCCTCCCCACACTGCCGGCCCATGTTCATCTTGGAGTCAATTATGACTCCAAGATCCTTTTCCGCCTCCATGCTGACAAGAGGGGAGTTCCCTAACCTGTAGGTATGGTGCCGGTTCTTCCTTCCCAGGTGCATCACCTTGCACTTGTCTTTGTTGAATCCCATCCTTTCTCATCCGCCCACCCTTGTAACCTGTCTAGGTCTGATTGTAGCCTGTTGCTTCCTTCTAGTGTGCCCACGTCCCCCCACATCTTAGTGTCATCAGCAAATTTGAACAGGGTGCTTTTTACCCCCTCGTCCAAATCACTGATGAAGATGTTGAACAGTGCGGGCCCGAGGACCGAGCCCTGCGGAACCCCACTGCCCATGTCCTTCCAGGTTGAGAAGGACCCATCCACTACCACCCTCTGGGTGCGGCCCTCCAGCCAGTTGGTGACCCATTTGACTGTGTGGGTGTCGACACTGCAGTCCCCCAGTTTCTTGATGAGAACGGGGTGAGAGACAGTGTCAAAAGCCTTCCGGAAGTCCAGGAAGACTATGTCCACTGCTACCCCTGCATCTAATGATCTGGTGATCTGATCGTAAAAGGCCACCAGGTTGGTCTGACAGGACCTGCCACTGATGAACCTGTGTTGGTTGCCCCTAAGCATGCAGTCCCCTGCTGGCCCCTCATGGATGTGTGCCAGAATAATTTTCTCGAACAGCTTGCCTAGGATCGAGATAAGACTCACTGGCCTATAGTTTCCCGGGTCCTCCTTCCTCCCTTTTTTGAAGATGGGAACTACGCTGGCCCTCTTCCAGTCCTCCGGCACCACTCCTGAGCACCATGAGTGCTCGTAAAGCCGTGCCAGGGGTCCTGCAATGACCTCGGCCAATTCCTTTAGAACTCTAGGGTGGAGATCATCTGGACCGGCTGACTTGAATACGTCCAGCCCCTCCAGAAGCTCCATAACTAAATCCTCGCTAATCCTTGGCCCAGGTATGCCTCCCCCGGGGCCCGAGGGGGGCCCAGCAGGGAGGTGGCTGTTCTAGTCCCTACTTAGGAAGACGGAGGCAAAGAAATCGTTAAACATGTTAGCTTTGCCGTCTGGTGTGACGACCAAATTTCCCAACGCATCCTGAAAGGGCTCCACATTACCCGGGACCTTCTTTTTACCCCCTATGTATTTAAAGAAGGACTTCTTATTGTCCTTAATCTGGGAAGCTAGTCCCAGTTCCATCTCTGCCTTGGCCTTCCTAACTACCCCCCTACATCCCTGAGCAACTGCAGAATAGTCCTCCCTGGTGATGACCCCTTCTTTCCATTGGGTGTAAGCCTCCTTTTTAGCAAGGAGACATTCCTGGATGCTTTTGGTGAGCCATGGAGGCTTGTGTGCTCTCCTGCTCCCTTTGATCCTCGTTGGGATTACCTTCCTTTGGGCTTGGAGGATCGTCTCCTTAAGGAGCGACCACTCTCCTTGGACACCTGGCTCCCCACCCCCCTCCGGGACCTCAGAGCTTCTCCAACTATCCTCCTTAGCTCGCTGAAGTTTGCTCTCCTAAAATCTAGGGCCGCTGCCTTACTGCATGCCTTTGCCACCTTGCGCTGGATGGTGAATTCCAGCAGGCGATGATCGCTGTCGCCCAGGTGGTCGAGCACCCGCAGCCCCCTCACCAGGTCACTTGATTGATACAGGATAATGCTTCAAAATGATCAGGAGGTATGTCTGCTGGGAACACGGCAAACAGCACTACTCGGTAACCTAGAAGTATCTGTCCAATGCAGACAGCAACAAGAGACCATATTTGTCCTGGACAGCAGCACACAAATACATTCCTGTAGTTCTCTAGACTGAACAGATTAACAGTTCATTCCACTACCAGCTAATCCCCTGCTCCTGTCCCATCTGTCTCCTTCCCTGTTGGCTTTCTTAGGGTAATGATTAATCAGGATTATATTACTCCACGTAAAACCTGGCCTGCTTTTCTTCATTTTACTTTATTGTCGGTCTTCAAAATAAATAAATGAAAGCAGACAGTTTTCCTACAGTTGAGGTGTTCACCTTTTACAAGTTCTGAAATAAGGGCACAAACAGTATCATATGCTGGGCCCGGGAAGGCCTGAAAATCAATTTTTCAGCATGTTTGTGTTAATACATATGTCCTGGTTTGTTAAGATACTCTGCTCTTGCCAAATTTGCTTTTTACATATCAACTAGCTAACGTTATCATCACTAATCTGACTTTACCTCTTAATTCCTATAAAGTAAGAAGAATATGCATAGATTTGCAAGAGCTTTGTAAGACTGAGGGACAAAACACTGTCATTTCATTTGTGTGGTAGCCTTTTGGCTTTGTGTTTCAACCCTGCTGGAAACTTGGGGCTCAAAAAGTCGGAAGTGGTAAAGAATAGGGCTCAAACCTTTGCCCCCATGGGCTAGATGAGTGGTACAGGGGCTATCTCTGGGTTGGATTGGATACTGGGACTGGTATCACCCTCTCTCTGCCCTGTGCACCAGGATTGGGTCTAGAGGGCCCAACAACACCCCCTCCATGCCTGGATTGGGTCCTGGGGCCCCAACTTTGCCCTATTCCATTTCCCAAGTGCCTGGATTGGATCCTGGGGGCCCAGTATCACCCCCTCCTGGCCTCCACACTGGAATTGGGTATTGGGATTCAGTACTTGCTCTGTCCAGCCCTGCTTGCTGGGATCATGTGCCAGATCCAGCATGCAGGGCATGGGGATCCTCATGGGTCTGGAGATTTGGCACCACGGAAGTGGTGGCACTGCTCCCCACCAGCAAATTTCCAGACCCATGGGGAGCGCTGTGGAGTAGATGACATGGTACTGCAGGTTGGATCTGGCCTGTGGGCTGGAAGTTGAGCACCCCTGTGCTAGAATGATATTGTGCTGAATCCCGACTCTGCCAGAGGGTGTCAGGCCTGCCTAAACAGCTCTAAAAGACTGATACTTAACTCTTTGTTTAGCATGTATTGTATGTATAGCAGGCAATACAAAGAGGCCTCTTTATACTCCTGAGATACAAATGATCAGGAAGAATAGCAAATGCAGCAAGTGACCAGCTTGGCTTAGCAGAGAACTATTTGGTGACATTAAATACAAAAAGGAAGCTTACAAGGCGTGGAAGCTTGAACAAACATCTTGGGAGGAGTATAAGAATATTGCTTGGGCATGCAGGGATGAAGTCAGGAAGGCCAAAGCGCTGTTAGAGTTGCAGTTAGCAAGGGACATGAAGGTCATAAGAAGGGTTTTAACAAGTATGTTAGCAACAAGAGGAAGGTCTGAAAAGGTGTGGGTCCCTTATTGAATAGGGGAGGCAACCTAGTGATCAATGATGAGAAAAAAGCTGAAGTACTCAATGCCTTTTCTACCTCAGTCTTCAAAGGCAAGGTCAGCTCCCAGACTACTGAACTGGGCAGCACAGTTTGGGGAGGATGTGAGCAGCCCTCAGTGGTGAAAAAACAGGTTAGGGACCATTTACAAAGCTGAAAGTGTACAAGACCACGGGACCAGATGCAATGCATCCAAGGGTGCTGAGGGAATTGGCTGATATGATTGCAGAGCCCCTGGGCATTATCTTTGAAAACCTGTGGCAATCAGAGGAGGTCCTGGATGATTGGAAAAGGGCAAAAAAAGAAAGGGAACTACAGACAAGTCAGCCTCACATCAGTCCCTGGAAAAATTATGAAGCAGGTCCTCAAAAAATCCATTTCTAAGCTCTTGGAGAAGAAGGTGATTAGGAAGAGTCAGCATGGATTCACCAAGGGCAAGTCATGCCTGCCCAACCTGATTATCTTCTATGATGAGATTACTGCTTTCCCTGCATATACAGAGCCAGTTAACATAATATAACTTGACTTTAGCAAAGCTTTTGATACTGTCTCCCACAGCATTCTTGCAAGCAAGCTGAGGAAGTATGGGTTGGATGAATGGACTGTAAGGTGGATAGAAAGTTGGCTGGATTGTTGGGCTCAGTGAGTCAGCCAATCTAGCACAGCTCTGGCTCTCCCCTGCCTCCTGCCACCAGGCCGGATGACAGGAGGCTGCTGCTGCTGCCTGGGTCCAGCAGCAGCATCAGTCTTCCCCAGTGGTGGGTGCAGGCTGCACCCAGCACCAGTCCCAGGCAGCAGCAGCAGCAGCAGCAGCAACAGCAGCAGCAGCAGCAGCAGCAACAGCAGCAGCTTTTTGTCATCTGGTGCAGATCCGGGGTCCCGCACCCCTGGGATGAGTCTGGCACAGCCCCGCAGCTCTCACAGGGGTGCAGGCCCCTGGATCTGCACCAGATGATAGGAGGCTACCACTGCTGGTAAGTGTCCTGAGTTTTTCTTTTTGAGGTTTGAGGTGCAGTTTCTGAAAAACCTCTGCACCTATTTCTTGAAACATGGCAGACTTCATGCCCTCAGAAGGGGCTACCATCCCTGCAATTTTCATATAAATCAGGCAAGAAATGACAACGTTTTAGGCATTTTCATGATCCCCCATTATAGCCTATGGCAAAACATCAAAATGCATCAAAACAGTGAAACAGTTTCAACGAAATGAGGTAAGACAGTATTTAAAACAAAAATGAAACAACAAAATGACACACTGTCCCTTCAAAATGGTGAAACGGATGTCAAAATGAAATGATGGTGTTTTGCACAGCCCTACAATTCATCCCATATTCCAGATCATTAATGAAGATATTGAATAAAACCAGCCTCAGGACTGACCCTGGGGCACTCCAATTGATGCCAGCTGCCAACTAGACATTGATTACTACCCACTGAGTCTGCCCTGGGCTGCCTGTCATGCAGCTCTCAATGGTTTGCCAAAACTCAGTAAGCCGCCCTCTGCCCAAAATAATTGCCCGCCCCTGTCTTAGACTCTAAGTGGTAGGCCTTGTATGAACATATGGGCAGACCAAGTTTTCTGAGCAGAAACCATCTTTTTGATCTTTTGTACAGCACCTACAGAGCAATGGAGTCCTGCTCTACAACTTTTATCGTAGAGGATCATAGGTCCTGCTACTATATAATACAAAAAAAGAATAGTCTGTGCTTTGAAGATCCTGCAGTCTAAAGAAATTAGACAAAGGGTGCAAGGAGAAAAAAATAAGTGACTTGGTCAAGATCATGCAGTAGGCTATTGGCAAAGGGAAGAGTGGAACTTGGTTCTCCCCGTTCCTGGTATTGTTTTCTCAAGCAATAACTCTTTTCCCCAAACAAGGACAGCATGCTGGCCAAGAAAATGTTCCTCCCCTCTGAGCTTCTTTATGAGATCCTTAAGAGATATACTACATGCTGTTTCCATTTTTATGATGTACCAGAGTTCACCTGGATACTGTTTTAAACCACTTAACTCCAGAGATCTCACTGATTAGAAAAGATTATTGCATCCCCAGAATACTCCTTGCCCTAATTATTTTACAAGTGAATAATTCCTTAATGTCATGCTGAGCTGACAGAAACAGAGATAGGTGGGGGAGCACTTCAGGAAAAACCTAACAGGAGGGAGAATAGGAAAGGCACAGAATCTTGATCAGTAAATTGCAACTCCATCTCCAGCTGCAAACAGGACCAAGAGGGGTAGGCACATACCAGTAGATATTAGACATAGGTAAGGAGAGAATAAAGCTGGGAGAACAATGCTGGAAGAGGAGTGGAGTGGAGGAAAAAGAATGAACCTCCAGTTAGCAAGGCAGGAGGTTGCTGCCAGCACTGATTGTTACCCACAGGGTTGAAAGTATAGCCCTTATGCCAATTTCTTACATCTACACAGGCATATCAGTGACTGAACCTGCATCAACTCAGGCTAAACCTTTTGCAGTGTTTGAATAAGGTGCAAACCAACTCCATCCGATCGGGGGGATAAGAACAATTGAAGTAACTTCTCTAATAAAAAGGTGGGCAGGAGCTGGCAGCACTCAGGAGGTGGGGTGGGACTTGTACCACTGCTTATACCTCCAACAAATACTTTAAAATCCTCAAACGTATCCTCTGTGACCAGTCCAGCTGTCAGGCCAGATATTAGCTGCACAGGGAGCCCCTCTTAAGGGTCCAAAGCAGGATCCATATGCTTAGGTCCTGACCTCTTGGGATGTGGAGGAGAGAAAAAGAAGGATCTGCATAATAGATCTCCTATGTGACTGGCCTGCCCATCTTTTGCTTTTCATGCATTCAGGCACAGAGCCCTTAGAGTGGAACTCTAAGCAGTTACTCATGAGATCCCTCTAAGACACACTTCAAAGCCTGAACAGAAACAGACACAATGAAGAGGAGGGAGAGGGTGCCCTCAACAGTTTTGTTTTGTATCTGAGACCCAGAACCATTGGCATAACAGAACCGCTTAGTTGGGCTGTACAAAGCTTTGGTAGCTAATTTGATCTGGAGAAGATTCAGCCCAATTTGGCAGCCAAATCTCCAGATCTGAATAGAATAGGGAGACCCATTAAAAGGTCTGAATTGAATCCGAAGCCTCCAGATTGATTCGGAGAGATTCAGAGTTTCAGCCCTAGACTATACAGGTGGTCTTTGATAACACTGGATACAGCTGCCAGCTGGTAAGTCTGTTGCAGTGGGCGAAGTGGGGAGGGAAGAGGTATGTGTGGGGGGGCACAGATAAACACCCCCACAGTGAGGGAGGGATTGGGGCTGGGACTAGCTGCCCAGGCAGAGGAGAGAGAGGACAGGATCTGGGGAGTGGGGTTCCCACTACTGCACACCACTGCATGCCGCTGATCCGGGAGCTGCTTTTCTGGTGGTTCCTCTGATGGCTCTCATCGCCAGTCTGGGAGGGCATGGGAGCATGTGTGTGCCCCCGGATCTGCACAGGGCAGGCTGAACCAGGCTGCGCTCTGGGAGGCTAGTGCCAGCCACCCACTGCTGGGCTGCACTTTGTGGGGTGGGTGGAGCCAGGGCTGCGCTCTGGGAGGCTGGCCCCAGTCACCCGCTGCCAGGCTGCACTCCATGAGGCGGGTGGAGCCAGGGCTGCACTCTGGGCAGCAAGCCCTCGCTGCCAGGCTGTGCTCTGTGGAGTGGGCGGAGCCAGGACTGTGCTCCAGGAAGCTAGCCTCAGGTGCCTGCCGCCAGGCTGCGCTCCGCGGGGTGGAAGGAGCCAGGGCTGCACTCTGGATGGCTAGCCCCAGCCACACCCCAAAGCACAGCCCTGGCTCCACCCGCCCCACAGAGCACAGTGGAGCAGGGGCTATGGGGGGCTGCAGCCACCCTAAAATTCCCCATGCCCATTCCCATGCCCTCCTGGACCTGTGTCGAGAGCTGCCAGAGGAGCCACCAGAAGAGTAGCTCCCAGACTGGCAGTGTATGGTGGTGCGCAGTGCTGGGATCCCCCCTCCCCGAGTCCTGTGTCCCCTCTGCCCCGGCTGGGCAGCTTGTCCCAGCCCCAGCGCCAATCCCTCCCTCGCTGTGGGGGCATAGATCTGCCCCCACCCCACCCCCTTCCCTCCCGCTTCTGCCCACCACAACAGACTTACTAGCTGGCAGCTGTGTGCAGCATTGTCGAAGACTGCCTGTACACTCTATGGCCAGATCTCTGAATTGGTGCCTAATCTCTGAATCCAAATCAGCTGAATCAAATTGGGACACAACTGAATCAAATCACTGTCCCTCCGAATTGGCTGAATGCAAATCCGAAGCAAATACTTGCTGCTTCACACAGGCTGACAGCTCAGTGCTTGGGGTATGGCAGTGCAGGGGGCAGTGGGGCCTCCTGGTAGCAGCTTTAAGCTGATATTTTCTGCCCACCTTCACCCCCACCCCCACCCCAAGTTGGCACCCAAGGTTGCTGCCCAAGTTGCCCCACCTTAGTTCTACTACTGCCCAAACCAATGGTGTTAACATTTGAAAGGGGCATTTCAGTATACTTGAAAATAGCAATGACAAAGAGAAAAGACTGAATTGTGCAGGGCAGTAGGAGTAATGAAATATGGTCAGAGAATAATTAAATGTTGTCAGGAGCTTTTCACTATCTCAGTTTCCCAAAAGGAAAAGACCACTGAACCTTTTCTCATACCTTTTTAGACAAAACCTTTATCAAGAATGTGTTCTCTACTCAGAGAACAGACAGACAGACAGACCCAGTACAACAGATAGCCTAGTGGCTGCTGACTGAGACATGGACCACAGAGACATGAAACAGTATTTTGGGGTGGACGTCTCAATATCTCCTGATAGAGTTGTCCCACCTTGCATAAAGTAAGTGTGTGTGTGTGTCTTATTCTACAGGTGAGGGGTGAAGGAGACCTACTGCAGAATAGCTGAGAAGAGGTTAGAGCCTATACACGGGATATGAAAGAATAGCAAAGCAAAGCCTTGAACTTAGATTTCCCATTTCACAAATCACTGCCAATACTAGCTATTCAAAAATGTATCTTTCTTTGTATTTCATGATAAACTCCAACAGGTTTTGGTTTCATCCTTACCTTGCAGCATGAGAACATCATTGAAACCTTGAAAAGTTTCACAAGATGAGGAAACCTCTTCCCATCCTTTTCCATAGCCCTGCTACATTTATTTAGCTTTTGGACAGTATTTTGCTGTTGGACATATACTTTTAGACAGTCCAGCCTGCACTGTCTTCTTTATAAGCTGCCATTTAAAAAAAAATTCACAGTGCATTTCTGTATCTTGCATTAGTGTCCTGCTATAATACAACATTTACACTGGATAGAAAATCACATCTGTTTTTTTTTTCTCCCCCTTTTAAACAAAGTGCAAAAACTTGCCAGGTTTAAACTTTCAGTGACATGTAACCTTAGAGCTATTGAGAGAGCTCAATACAGGAAATGTGGAGAAAGCCTCTAAATCTACAGAGGCTCTACTGGAAGATTGCTCAATATGACGCTGGTGATAAGAGAGGGTTCACAGTCCTCTTACCAGTACTATTTTCAATCTCTCTTCCCCTTTCTTGGTTAACTGCAATAAATAACCTCCTTTTGGCCTCAAAAACTGTCAGACTTGTGGGGAAGTCATATAGCTGCTCTAGATTCAGAAGCCATTTTTGTTTTAAATGTTGACAAAGTCCCTAATGTAATTTTGGTACCTATTATCTTAAAAGGTGATCTTAGTTTCCAGAACCTCAAACTTGCTTTCCCCTGGTGACTAGTTCCCTGGTTAGTTTTTCAGACTGACGAACCAATTTTTTTTGCTGGTATAAAGGAGGGGCAGCTTCACCCTATGTTCACCAGCAAAGAATTCCCCCCCAGGGCTTAAAATAAAAGTGATGTCATAGCTTTGTTTCCTTATCAATGGATTCTATGTAAGCTGCTCCAATGGAGACAATCACTGACAAGTTGCTGATTAAGCCTGCAAATGTCAGAGCTAGTCTAAGCTTTATTCAAAAGGGTCATGGTAGCCAGTCAAATAAAATTCACAGAATAATTATTTGATGTGCTTGGGGATCTTTTAAAATGGGCTTTTAATTTTTTCCCCTCTTATTTACCAATTTTTCTGGACATTATGATTTTTAAAATATGATGCTTAGAGAGAATACTTTTATGATTCATTCAGCTGTAGTGTCCATCCCCTTTCCCTGTATACATGTCCTTCAAGATGGAGTGTCCTTGGGTTCCTTTGTGTGCCACCTAGAGAGGAGCTTTTTCCTTGCCTTCAAGGCCTAGTGATTTCCCAGAGAGTTTTTGTGCAACAAATGCTACTGTGCTTCTTCTCCAGCAGTGGAGGTCTTTTCCCTACTCAGTTTATTACTTCCTCACTCAGTGGAAATCATGAAACGTTTCCATTGTGAGAGGTACCTTTCTCAGAAAAGCCGGAGCTCCATCTTTTGTCTACAGTCAGATCTCACAGCTGCCCTCCACACTATCAACTGCAGGTTCTGTACCTTGTTGAACACAGTTCATTTTACTTCCAGTTCAACTGTGCATTGATTCAGACACTGGCTGCCAGTACATGTTGTCAGCAACAGGTAATTTTCATAGTGTAGACATCGTGCAGGTGGTAAATTAATCAGAAATTATGGCTAGGATTTAGTAACTATACTCTGCTCGTAGGCACTTCATCTGGATTGCCTCTGAATACCAAAGTTTTGTGTCTATCTCTGCTAATCAAACCTAGCAACTCATTCACCTGACTGAGTTCAGTTCCTCTATTCCCTGCATGTATAACCTCCTCAGAAGTGGTGCTGAACAAAGAGTGTGTGCTAAGCACTGGCCCTTTGGTTTGACAGCTTCTATTTGGAATCACTCATCAATTAATTCTGTAATTTCTCACAGCAAAATACATTAGAGAATCTTACCAAGTCAACCTGAAGAAATAGTACAGCTGGGGAGGAAGGAATGCTTTTGTGCTTATCGAGTAGAAGCTCACCAGTGTCACAATAATGCTTTCACTAACCAAAGGCCTTTTATCATAAACATAAGCTATGAGCAAGGGAGTCATATGTAGGTGTGCTGCTCCAGGAGCAGCCCCCAAAACAGACTGTGATTCACTCATAGAATCATAGAAAGTTAGGGTTGGAAGGGACCTCAAGAGGTCATGTAGTCCAACCCCTGCTCAAAGCAGGACCATCCCCAAATAGATCATCCCAGCCAAAGCTTTTCTAGTCATGTATAAAAACATCCAACAATGGAGATTCCACCACCTCTCTGGGTAACCTGTTCCAGTGCTTTACTACCCTCCTAGTGAGAAAGCTTTTCCTAATATCTAACCTACACTTCCCTTGCTGCAACTTGCTCCTTGTCCTACCATCTTTGATCTGATACCCCATGATGTTTTCATGGGAAAAGTGGAGGATTGCGGGTTTAACTGCTCAACATTTAGGTGGGTAGGAAGCTGGCTGCAAGGTAGGACCCAGAGAGTTCTAATGATGGATCTGTGTTGTTCTGGCATGAAGTGGTCAATGGTGTCCCTCAGGGGTCCATGCTTGGTCCAGTGCTTTTCAACAACTTTATCAATGATTTGGATGTGGGGGGTGAAGAGCTCACTGGCCAAGTTCACGGACAACACTGAGTTATGTGGTCATGCTTGAAAATAGGCTGCAGATACAGGCAGACCTAAACAGGCTGGCAAGTTGGGCAGAATGGAACCAGATGAAGTTTAACATTGAGAGTTGTAACGTGCCCCATCTGGGGACGAACAATCCCCAACATAATTACAGGCTCGGTGGCGCCATATTGACTAGCACCATGACTGAAAGGGAACTAGAGGTAATAATAGACCATACTATGAACATGAGCTGGCAGTGCGATGCTGTAGCCAGCAGGACAAACAATACTCTGGCATGCATCAACCGATGCATCCCAAGCAAAACCAAGGAAGTGATTCTTCTGTTTTACTCAGCATTGGTAAGACCTCAGCTGAAGTACTGTGTCCAGTTCTCAGTGCCACACTTCAACAAGGACGTGGGAAAGCTTGAGAGAGTCCAGAGAAGGGCCACCAGTATAATCAGGGACTTGCAAGGCAAGCCATATTAGGAAAGGCTTAGGAACTTGGGCTTCTTCAGCCTAAAAAAGAGGAAGCTGAGAGAGGACTTGATAGCAGCTTATCTCTACATCAGGGGAATACATCAGGGGCTTGGCAAACAATTGTTCACCAGGGCACTCTTGGGGAAAACCAAGAGTAATGGCCGCAAACTGCTGGAAGACTGTCAGGCTTAACATTGGGAAAAATTTCTTCACAGTCAGGATGTCCAGAATGGCATCAATTCCCACCAGAGGCGGTGCAATCACCTACCCTGGAAATCTTCAAGAGGAGACTGGATGGTCACCTTGAGGGGGTCACCTGACCCCAGTTGTTTTTCCTGCCTAATGCAGGGGGGCTGGACCCAATGATCTTGCAAGGTCCCTTGCAGCCCCTTACAATCTATGAATCTATGAATGTATGAATCTGCCACCACTGAGAACAGTCTATTTCCATCCTTTTTGTAAGCACCTCTCAGATAGCTGAAGGCAGCATTAAATCTCCCCCCGTCTTCTCTTTTTCAAACCAAATAAGCCCAGTTCCCTCAGCCTCTCCTCATAAGTCATGTCCCCCATCTCCCTCACCAATTTGCTGCCTTCCTCTGGACTCTCTCCAATTTGTCCACATCCTTTCTGTAGCAGGACACAGTACCCAAAACTGGACACAGTACTCCAGGTATGGCCTCACTAATGCTGAATAGAGGGGAAGAATCACTTCCCATAATCTGCTGGCAATGCTCCTACTAATTCAGCCCAGCATACCGTTAGCCTTCTTGGCAACAAGGGCACACTGTTGGCTCATATTCAGTTTACTGTCCACTGTAACCCCCAGGTCCTTTTCTGTAGAGCTGCTGCATAGCCAAGCAGTTCCCAGCCTATACTGGTACATGGGATTGTTCTGTTCTAAGTGCAGGACTTTGCGTTTGCCTTATTGAACTTATGAGATTTTTTTTGGTCCAATCCTTCAAATTGTTGAGGTCTCTCTGAATCCTAGCCCTACCATCCAGCATATCTACTACTCCCCCTAGCTTGGTGTCATCTGCAAACTTCCTGAGGATGCACTTCATCCCTTCTTTCAGGTCTTTGATGAAGATATTGAAAGAAACTGGCTCCAGGACTGACCTCTGGGCCACTCCACTTGATACTGTTTGCCAACTAGGTATCAAGCCATTGATTACTACACTTTGATCTTGGCGATCCAGCCAGTTTTCTTTCCACCTTTGAGTCTGTTCATCCAACCCATACTTCCTTAGCTGGCTTGCAAGAATGTTGTGGGAGACCATATCAAAAACCTTGCTAAAGTCATGGTATATCATGTCAACTGCTCTCCCCACATCCATAAAGCCAGTCATCTCATGATAGAAGGAAATCAGGTTGGTCGGGCATGATTTGCTCTTGGTGAATCCATGGTGACTATTCGTAATCACTTTCTTCTCCTCCAAGTGCTTAGAAATGGATTCCTTGAAGTCCTGCTCCATGATCTTTCCAGGGACTGAGGTGAGGATAACCGGTCTGTAGTTCCCCAGATCCTCCTTTTTCCCTTTTTAAAGATGGGCACTATATTAACCCTTTTCCAATCATCTGGGACCACCAGTTTTCAAAGATAATGGCCAAGGGCTCTGCAGCCACATTAGCCAATTCCCTCAGCATCCTTGGGTGCATTGTTAATCTGTACATATTGATCTGTACACGTCCAGCTTTTCTAAATGGTCCCTAACCTTTTTTTTTACCTTGTTTGCTGCTCACCTTCTCCCCAAACTGTGCTGCTAGGTCACCCTGCTTCTCCCTTGGACTGATGGATATGTAATCTGTGCCCACTCTTATGTGCCAACTCATAGATGCCAGCCACTGACATGGTGGAGGTGCAGGATACAGGAACAGTGTCCTCCTGGAGCAGTTCCTTGTACCTGGTTTGGACGGGGTAAGTAAAGGGGTACACTGACATTGTATTTCTGAATGGTCCCATAGCATGGCTCACAACTGAGCTGTAATAAGTTACATCCCCCAGTAGTCCTGGGTGGTGTTGATAATCTGTATTTTACAGATAGTTAAATTACAGCCTGCTGGGTTATAGTTGGCATTTTCAAAGAACAGTAAAGGAGTCAGACAACCAGCTCTTACTGAACTTCTATCAGATTTGGGTACCTGATTCCCTGAGACTGGTTGCCAAAAGTGAAACAATCCTGGAATAGGAGGAGAGAGCCCTGACTCCCAGCTCCTCCCCTGCCCCAACTGTAACACTCCCTCTAACTATGACAAATGAGGTTTAAAGAGCTATGTTTCTTTACTGTTATACCAACGTAAGTCGTCAAAAGAATCTTAGGTGGTTTAGGGCAGAACTCATGAAAGTGAGCCTGGAGGAACAGCTCATAAAATCACAATCCAAGGGTATCACTTTGTATTTGTGGGGGTCCTCCCCTAGAAAAAATGATTTAATATAAACAAATACAAAAACCTTTGCTACTACTCACAAGCCCTTTTCCATCCCCATTAAGTAGTCCTATTTGTCTTGCACTGGTTCCACAGGAAAAGAAGAAAACATCCTTGTTAATAGAGGAAATGATGTCAGCAGAGCTGTTTAGATAAAAGAATTATTAACATGCCATATAATGATGCATGGAAACATGGTGCTTTCCCCTCAATTGCTACTGAAGCATGGGCAGATAATGATCCAACTAAGTATTTCTCCCCTTTTCTACCATTGTATTATGCACCATTATCAAAAGCCAACAGATCACAGTGAGACAGGACAGGAGTACTAAAAAGCACAACAAAACTGCTTTCAGACATGCATCACTACTTTTTAACTCTGAACCTCACGCCCACTACTTTTTAACTCTGAACCTCACGCCTACATTCAGTTTTCCCTTCATTTCCTTCTGCTTTCCTCACACTGTTTACACAGGTGACCTTTTATATGGGACTATAGCTTTTACTAAAAAGGTGACTTTGCTCTCCTACATACTGCCTTTTAATCTATTTCAATTGCTGTAGAGATTGCAGAAAAGCACGTACAAAGCTCATGACCCGTGTCTCATGATGCAAGGGACAGGGAGCTGGGGAGTGCCATTTTCTATAAAACACTACACTATACAAGAGAAATAAATCACACTGAGGAGCAACACTGATAAGCTGGAATGCTGGTAACCACTGCTGTGCATTATTGCATTTTCTTATTGAAAAATATTGCAAAGTGTCTAGAAGACTGTCTTGCTTCCCGTATAAAATAGCCTATTGGCAAATGCTCTTAATGAGTGACTGTTTAAAATCTGTCATTTTCCTCTTTTCCTAACAGATATTCTTGCTGTGGCTGCCACAGGTCACCAGGGATTTTATTTATGACTTGGAGAGTTATCATGGCATCTATGAACCCTAATCATAGATCAGGACATCACCACCGTGCTAGGCCCCTTATAAACACAGACTAAGATGGTATTGTCTGCCTAACGGGCTATGGGGGAGGAAAGGGGGCATTTTCCGTATTAACTCAGCAAAACATGCACTCTGGTGACCAAAGACAATTGGCTAATGAGGTTTAAGTCAGCATGTATTACACTTGAGCACATGCTGCAAATGTAATACATGCTGACTTAAATGGGGAAATCATTAAGTTGGTTCTTGAAAGATAAGACTTGCATGTATCTTTATCCTTACATTTACATCCATGTCCATCCTTATGTTTGTCAGTTCCTGTCAAATAGGCATGTCAGAGCTAAGAAGTCATAAATAAAGTTAGCGGGGATGACTCAGTCTCAGGACTGTGACAGGCATTCTACATAAAGGGCATGTGTCAAAAAGTAACATAACCCTCCTCAGTAGACCTTACTAACAAAGCAATGGAACAGCAAAATGTGTACAGCAGTTCCTCACTGAGTTATGTGTGTGTGCGCGTGTCTCTGTGTACGTGTCCAAGTAAGTGTTGTCATGTGGGTGTGCATTAATGAAGCAAAAAAGTTGAGACCAGCTCCAAGGGACTCTTATTGTTCCATCTGACTGTTCTTAGAATAGGTGTTTGATCTCTCTATTTATTGTAAAGTAATCCATAAATACACTGCATTCTCAAAGAAAAGCATGACCTAGCTGTGGCAGAAATGCAGGCCCTCCAGACTGACATCTCATGTTACACTTGCTTTAAACCAGCTTTGGAAAACACAGTTGTGTTGCTGATCTGAAAATCAAACACTCATGGCAGTAGAAACTTTCCATACCAATGTCCAACCCAGAGAGAATTCACTTATCTAAATTGTAAAAGGGGAATCTAGCATTCCAATAAATTATTTAATTTACATTTCAGTGTGCAGTTCTAGCTATTATGGTTGCGGAGATCCCTCTGTACAGAGAACAGACCCTCTTCTAAATTCAGGAGACATGCTATTAACAAACTAGCATAAGGTTCATTGGTGCTTGGACCTTGTAACAGGTACAGGGAGTGTGCATATATGTGCATAATTAGATACAGATATGGCCTTGTCTCTGTTGGCTCCCTGCCCAGCAGGCAGTCACAGCTGCTATTCTTTGTCTGCCCTGAACAAAAGAACAACAGACTTCTAGAACATTCTAGGATGGTAGCCACCCCACAAATGGTAGAGGACAGAGGTATAGTAAAGGTCCTTCCTGTTCCATGAAGGCCAGACAGGCCATGGATATCAGGCAGACTCCTCCATGAAGCAGCATGGCAGACACAGCCCTGGGAGTCAGTGGGATGGCGTGACTTCACCCACACCCCAGGGAGGCCAGTGTTCACTGGGCATCTTCCATCCTCAACCAAAGGATTTTCAAGAGCACACAGAACAGTGTTAACTCTGCTCCTTATAAAACCAACCTGAGTTTTACCATTACATTCAATAGGAACAGAGTGAGGCCAATGTTCAGCACCTTTGTAGTTCCACCTAAAGTGGGCTATAGAATAAAACCACTGGATCAATAATATAGTTCAGGGATGGTCAACCCATGGCATGAGTGCCACAAGTGTGTTGTACATGGCAGTACAGGGAAAAGGAGTTATTTGACCCCAGCAGTCTTTCCTGCCCAGAGCAGGGAGGCTGGACCTGATGATCTCACAATGTCTCTTCCAGCCCTAAACTTCTGTGAATCTGTGAGACAGGCAGCACAGTGGGATGTAAAGTGGAGAACAGAAAACTTTGCAACAGATTGGTCAGAGAGCAGACAGCGCAAAGCAGATCATCCAGGGGAAGGGGATCAGAGTGGCACTGGGAAGGTGTGGTGCTAATTCATGGCACACCTGCAAAAAAGGTTGGGCCCTACTGATCCAATCCACGTTGAGCCCTCTCAAGCTGAAAAATCTTGGGAATAAACCTTTTTGCTTGTAACATGCCATTCTTAAAATATGGCCTTGAACTAGCCAACGTATAAAGTGAATATAATGCTTTCACATCAACCCAATGTAATAGGCAACTTCACTAATTGATTGCATGCTTCATTAACAAGAAACAGGATGATGATAGAGGAATCTGAAAAGGACCCAAGGATTCTTGTTGGCATGAAACTTCTCATCTCTACAGATCCAGAAAACCCCTACTGTTTCTCTGTGACTCACTTCCTGTATGTCAGGGAAGTTTAACTACATGCCCATTTTACTGTACCTTGCTTCTTGGAGATGCCTTTGGTGCCTCCCTTTCCAGAGCTCTTGTCAGGTTGACAGGCAGGGACTGCTCACAGTTGGCCTCCTACATGATGATGTTACCCCCCAAAAAAGAGAGAGACAAAATAAAAAAAATTAAAACTAAACAGGCAGATACAAAAAAGTAGCAATGTTCTTTATCTTCGGATTAGATTTATAGATCCAAGAGGTAAGCATGTGAAAACAATTCTCCCTATGTATTTTAGAGCTAAAAATTTGCTGCTTATACTAAAAAAAAATAAATCCAAAAATCTGTGGTACAAAACCACTAGAAAACACTAGAAAAAATGGTAGAAAAGGAGGAAGAGAAGTGTCTGATTCAATTGCAGTTGAAATACTCTATACCAGTGGTCTCCAACATTTTTAAGTAGGAGATCAATTTTGGCATTTAAAAGCAACTCAAGATCTACCATGCATTGGTGCCACACACCCCCTGTCCCTCCCCCACTACCCAACAGGTCAGTTTGTGTGGGGAGAGAAGTGGGGGCAGATTGAGGCAAAGGGAGAAAAAATTATTTGGGGGAGCACCTCCCCAGCAGGTAAGTCCCACCTGGCCAGGGCTCCACTCAACTTACCCCTGCTTCTGCCTCTGCAGCACCGTCCCTCACTGCGGGGGCCTCGATCTAGCCCCCACCCCTTCCTTCCCCGACAGACGGATCTGCTGGGCTGGGGTGCATGTGTGTATGCATGTGGGCACTCAGTCCCCCACCCCAGTCTCAGATCAACTCCAAGAGGCTCTGAGATCTACTGCAAGAGGCTCCGAGATATACTGGTTGATTGAGATCCACTGGCTGGTGACCACTGCTCTATACCTTGAATACTTTATTGTACTCTCTCTTATAGAGAAGTTGTGTAAAAAATATTGTACAACTATACTTTGGTTTACATTTTCTGTACATTTTAATGTCTTAAGAAATATTCAGGATTGTAGTTAGCAACACTGTATACCAGAGGTATCAAAGATATGGACCAAGGATCCAGTCCATCTGATGTACTGCACTACTGGCAGGCCACTGGAAGTTGGGCTGGGGCCAGGGTCTGCTACAGAATCCAGGCCCATTGGTCACCAGTGGCCATAGCAGTCTGTGGCAGGGGGGTGAGCAAAGGCTGAAAGAGACACTGTCACTCTTTGGCCCTTTCGTCAGTCATTATTGCCACAGCCCTACCTCCCCAGCCACTGGCCCCAACTATGTAGCTTGTGTTAGAGCCAGAGCTGGAGCTGCTGGTGCTGCCACTCCCACATGCTGCAGGTTAGAGCCAGAGCTGCCACTGCCACCACAGCTTTTTCATGCCCCAGGCTGAATCCAGCCTGAAAGGAGCCCTGCAATCCAGATCTCGCCCAGGGCATAAGGTGAGTTTGACATCCCTATTATAGACTATCAATTTAAGGTCTAATGAGCATTTCCACTAACTCCAACATGAAAATTATGATTGGGATCTACTTACATTTTGGCAAGACAAAAAGCTTTTCATGACCCACTCACAGTGTGCAGAGCTGATTTTGCGGGCATTTCACAATAGCCCTGCCACTTGGTGCTGATTGGTAAATGGGCACCAGCAGGGAGGAGTGGGGAGGGGTGTCTGCAATCTTGAATGCTGTGTGCTCTTCATGCGGCCCCACCTCTCAGCACTGATTGGCGGAGAAACCCCAGTGGGGAAAGGAGGGACAAGGGGGCAGCCACCATCTTGTCTGCTGCCCTTGGTACTGCCCTGCCAACTGGCGCCTTCCCTCCCAGCAGCAAGGACTGCTGGCTCCCACTCAGGAGTCAGCATTTTATTTTTATCAAGCTTTTTTGTTGATTTTGCAGATTTCATGGACAATTCTGGATTTTGCCGTTTCCACAAAATCTGTGAAACTACAAAATAAGTAGGTCCCTGATTATGATGTTTTAATATGACACACAAAGGAGATATTTAACATTGTTGAGTTAGAAGCACAGAAGAAAATCATTCTAAATCATCCCAATAATTATAAGGGATCCTGGTTGTCTCTAATTTAAAAAAAAAATCCTCAATTTTTGGATTAAAAAAAGTAACCCAAAATCCACATTTTTCCATAATCAGAATGAAACACCACTAATATATAGATAGATATATAGTGGTGTTTCATTTTGAACATCGAAAAATGTGGATTTTGGGTTACTTTTTTAAATCTGAAAATTGGGCATTTTTTAATCAGAGAAAACCATGATCCCTGGTAATTATTCTGAGACTTGTTTTCATTTGATGTTTCTCTCCCTTCCTGGTTGATGCAGAGATTAAACACTATAACATCCCTTCCCCACTTGGGAGTCAAGAAGCTACTGTAGCTGAAGAGTTCTGAGGCTTATCAACTTTCCCCTACAAATCTCATGTTGCTCATTTCCTGTGAGCTCTCATCTTAAAATATCACTCTGTCTGAATCATTTTGCTCCTATTATAAATATGCCCATCTGCTCATTCGTGGACAATTGCTATGTAAATCTCCACAGAGTGAGAGAACATTAAAACTGAAAACCAAAGAGAAGTTCCTACAGGTGCTTTCCTCCACACTGCCTTTGCACTACCATTTTATCATATTTACTCAAATCCAAGATGAGGTTTTTTTCCCCCCATGGGGAAAGAAGCCCTCATCTTGCATTTGAGTACAGGGTGGAGGAGGGGCATGCAGCTGCTGTGGCTGTTACACTCCATTCCTGAGCAATGCCAAGCAGAGCCACAGGAGCCACTTGCTACCCCTTTGCCTGTCCCTGCAGCCTCTGCACTTCCCCCCACTACCTATCACCTGCAGCCCCTGCCCAGGCACATAGCAACAATGTCTGTGGAGAGCAGGCAGGGGGCAGGCAGTGCAGGCGACAGCAAAACAAGCACCATATGGGGGGCAGGTGCTGACGGGCATGCGGGGGAGGCAGCTTGCAGGAGGGAGAAGTTGTGGAGAGGCAGGGGGCAAGGGTGCCGCCTTCCCCCTACCACTGCAAAAGTGGCAGAATGAATGTAAGGTAATCCTCCAATAATTAGATTCTATACATAGAAAATTATAACATATTCATAATTTTAAAATAAACAGAATTTAAGTATTGGGGGATCATCTTAAATTTGAAGTCATCTTGAAGCCTCTGAGTCTCTTTGATTCAGATACAACAGGTGTTGTTTGTCCATGTGGTGATACAGAGTGAAATGAAAGCTCAGTCTACCCATCAAAGCAACAAAAAAGCCCTGAGAAGGGATTTTCAAAATGGAACTGTTCACACTGACTCATATGGAAGAAGAGTAAAGCCAGTCTCAAGCCCTTCTGAAACATATTCCTAACACCATGCTAAAATGGAAAGTGGGAAACCCCTCAAGTTTTCCTATGGAAACTGGGAAAAAAATAAATTGACCATACATTGAAGGTCAAGAAATTGCCAAGATCCCCACAGGCTTACCAGGGGCATGACCCAAGTTCAGGACTAGAACTCCCAAGTTCTCCTTTTCCTCTTGAAGAACCACTCTCTTGCTTTTATTATGTATATAGTCTCTGGAAACTCAGCAGTCCTGAGCCAGGGGAAGATTTGTTAATTAAAATCAGGATGTGGATGATGTGGGCAACTTGACTACACATACTGTTGGTGAGTTTTGGGAAACTGTACACTATCAAAGAAATGGCCAAAGCCTTGCATGTTAGGCTGCTTTAGGTAACTACGTGGTAAACTGATGAAGGAAGGAGGCATTTACTTAAAAAAAAAAAAAAAAAAAAAAAGCTTCTGTGAAACTGTCTTGGTCACAGCAAGCTTGGAGTAAAATGGATTTTACAGATGGCTTCAGTGGGAGCAAGAGTTAGGCCAGCATTGAGTGCCCTTGAAAAATCCCATGTCCTGCATTCTACCTCAGGACAATAGGCATGATCCTGGAAGGGACCAAACACTGTGGCTTAAAACAACTCAGCACTCAAACACTTTAAAGCTTAAATATATGAGCAACCTTACGGAAGCCAATAGGACTACTCATAATCTTTAAGTATGGTCATACTTGCTTCTAAGGGCTTTCCTTGGCTGGACACAGAGCATTCAACCTCCTGACAGAGGCTCAGCAGATTCCATTTGCAAACATGGCGGCATGTGACTGCTCACCTGCTCTTCTGAAGTCTAGTGGCAGATTCTTGTAACAGCAGGAGGCACAACAGTGTGCCAACAGCACGAACACATCTGCTGGCACACCACTGTGATTTACAGTGCAGATGACAAAAACCTGTTCTAACAGCTTATCCCAGCCCTCCCTTCCCATGTGAACTGAAATCATTTGTCTGAACACTGGAAATCAGGTAGAAAAAGTCAATTCCACATAAAATAAAAACCTTGTTTTGAAACTATCCCTTCTCTGAAAAGCTGGCAGGATGCCAGTTTTCATTTCTCTTCAGAGAGTTAAATATGCTGAATAATTGTAATAAGTAAGTAATTCCAAAACTATCATTTTAAATTAGTTTTGTACTTTGTATTTTATTACAGGATCACTTGCTGTTTTGCTTCCTGGCAAGTGGAGTTGCCTGCTCTGTCATTTAAAGGAGCAGAAAAGAAACAATTTCTTACACAGGTTGGCAAATTCTTATTGTTTAACAAGCAGCTGCAGCTGGCCCTCATGTAAGCAGATACTGTTGCAACCCTGCTTAGTCATTTTCCAGCTGATGTGGGCTTCCAGCTAGTCTGCTCTTACCAATTCAAGGTGCTCTGCTGTGTATGGTAGATTTCCAGAGGAAAAAAACTAGGCATGGTGTAAGAGCACTTGAAGGGCTGAGAACAGGCAGCAGGGCAGCCAGCAGGTACAGGCCAGCCCTGATGAGGCAGTCACATGACCGCAAGAGTGCCAGGTGATTGGAGGAGATGGGTGAGTGGCCTTCATTTTAGGTCAGGCCCTCAGGGCTGAGGTGGTAGCTGCTGCAAGCAGCCAGAGAAAGGACGCCACCCAGCTGGAGCTGCTTGGAACACCTTGGAGGACAGGGCAGAAGCTGTGGGGATGGCAGGAGGCTCCTGGTCCTGGGTATACCTTGAAACTACACCCTGCTGGGGAAGGATGGCCTGGTAGGACTATCTGTGGCAGGGTAGTTCCCCAGAAATGCCAGGCCAGTTGCCTCCCCAGTGAAAGGTGGGTAGGGGCACCTTATAACCCCAGCTCCCACTACCCAGTGGGTAATTTTAGATCAGGAACAGGCAGTGGGGCACAGGCAGTTTTGCAGACACCTGAGACTGTGAGATGTAAAACCCTGAGCCCCAGTGAGGTGGCATGAGTTGGCCCCAGTGAGGGGTGAAAGTGCATATGGAGTCCTGCACAAAGTAGGGTGTGTGGTGGCACCTGAAGGGCTGCGCATGGGTGTACAGAGTAGGGTCTGCACAGGCGGGCCTGAAGGGCTGCACTGAGGGTATGTAGAGTAGGGTTGCTTGGGCAACCTGAAGGGCTTCACAGGAGCCAACCCCCACAAGAGCAAAAAACTTGGATGAGCTGCCCATCGAGGTGGTGGAGTTTAGCTCAGTGTGAGGCATAAGGCCAGTATCACATAGAGTAGGGTTGCTTGAGCAACCCGAAGGGCTACGTGTGGACTGGCTGGAGTGTGAGTAGGTAAGTTTGTTGGTCTGAGTGGGTTGTTGAAGCAGGGCGGGTTTGTGAGTGACCCAGTGAGGGGCAGGATGAAAGAGGCCCAGTAAGAGTGGGCAGGATGAAAGAGGCCCTGTGTGAAGGGGCAGTATGTATGAGATCCAGTGAAGGGCAGAATGTGAGAGGCCCAGCAAGTGGGAGAGTCTGGCTCAGCCTTAGGCCAAAGTTATGAACAACTTATGATGCCACTTGTGAAGCATGGGACCTGGTGTAGGGAAGGTCAGAGCCATGTATATTGCCCCAGGCATTGGAGCATTAAATGGGCATTCTCCCACACCTTACATACAGTTTATTAAGCAGCAAGTTGTGGCAGGAGAGGCAGGGCAGACTGCCCTAGATGGAGGGGTGGGCCAATGTTAAGATCCGGTCTTGACATGGCTCTCTGTCACACATGGTCAAGAAACAGGTTACATTTTCCCCTTCAAGCCAGCACTCAACCAAAGCACCTTGCTACTTCCTTTCCTTTTTCATGTCCTTGTGACAATGTATTTAGCAGAATTCACAGATTCAATGGAATCTGACAGGGCCACGCCACAAGTGATTCTGCTATGGGCTCAAGTTTGCAATCTCTGGGCTGTCAACTGTGTGCCTTGGTGTCCATGCCACCACAGGCCCCTACCTTGCTACTGGAGATGGCAAGAGTTCACCTGAGCCATACTGTAAACCGATTGGTTTTGCTCATTAAAAATACATCCCAGTAAGGTTTTTTTTCCCCAGTAAGTGGTAACTCCAGTAAATCTAGCCTGACCTTTATTTAGGTAATTACCTACCGTTTGACTTAATTTCACATTGAATGTTCAAATTGAATGACAGTGTTCCTCATTTTCAGTACTTAACTGTTGGCAAACATTGTTGATTAATGTTCATCCATGGTCACGTTTCGTGACAGACGTGACTGAACAACAGTGGATAATCGTGTATTATGGTAAGGAGTATAATTGCATTGGAACAACACTTTTAGTTCCTTTGGAATGAAAGGCAGTAGATAAAAATAGGACAATGCACTACTGATGTTGTTACTGGGTTGGTTTCTTAAACCAGTTTATTCAGTCAGGTGATAAAACAAGAATATTGAAGCACAAAATTGATTTATACTTTAATTATCTGAGTTATTGCTCTGTTTAATACCACACAAAGAAGAAAAAAAATCAATCAATCAAGGCCTATCTCACCACACCAGGAATTCTCCTCTGAAGCAGCACTTCTCAACCCATGGATCGTGACCCGGAAGTAGGGCACAAGAATATATGAAAGGACCACGAAACACTTAAAAAAAGGATCAACAAACTTTAAGAATGAATTCTCCTTTAACGAAGAAAAATGTTGCTTTCCCCTTGCAGGCTGTCAGAGTTCCAGGAGGGGGTTGCTTGGTGCCTACCCCCCACACCTGTGCCCTACATACCCATCCCCTGCTCCACACACTAGAGGTCTGTGGCCAGGAGGCAGGAGACAGTGATTTGGGAGTGAGGGGCACTGGGTAGGGACTGGCCATCAATGTTTACAAATGGTTGCTGGTACAAAAATGGTTGAGAACCACTACTGTAATGTATAACACAAGCAACATTTGATTATAGCACTTATATATCTACTGTGTGATACATACATAGCAGCTAAATTGCCCCCCTTGCCCAGATGGATGAGAGATTAAATAGTTTCTAAGTGACACCACTCAATAAATACAGGAATTAAAAGGGAGCACCGAGGCATTTATTTTATGGCCTTAATAAGTCAGAAGTATGCAACATGTGACAGATATCTAATCTGTAGGCATAACCCACTTGTTAATGTGTGCCTACTGCACATGTTTATCTCCAATTACCTTAACCTACAAAACAACACAGAAGAGAAACATTTCCAGAAACTTCCTCAAGGTCATGAAACTGCACCCCAAACCAAAGAACAGCTTCCATGAATATTTTATTACTTTATGATGGACTGAAATTAGAAGTGGTCAGAAAATGGAAATCTGTGTCTGTTCAAAGTTTGTATTAAACTTTTCCATCCTGAACTGGAACTAAAATGCCAGTGAAGCAGGTACTGGACTCCAACATGGAAAACGATTCCCATTTTCCTAGGAAAAGTATGGGGAATCAGCTCTTTTCCTAGACACTTGAATTCCCTGTTCACACTGTCTAAACATGGTGCAAAACTGAAGCCAATGCTGCTTCTCCTCCTCTGTCTGCCCCATGCAAGAGATGAAGCAGACACAGGGATTAAGCTACTCTTTGTATGCCCTTATTGTCCTGTGCATGAGCAGTAGGAAACACAATTTGGATTTCACTATCCTTCTCTGCTAATGATTACTGCTGGTTTGTAACCACACCTCTCTCTCTCAAAGCTGCTTACTTCAATTTCTTCTATTCAGAGACTTTCTTTGAAGTACTGAACTTTTATACAGAAGTCAAATTATGTGGTGCCAAGTCAATCCATTCAACTTTTTTTTTCTTTTTTTCCAATAAGCTGCACAAAGGCCAAGTATGATTTTGGCATGGCTTTGTTTAAAGAGCACATTTTCTCCCATTAAAGAAGCCAAAGGTTTAATAGCATGGTATGTGGGAAGTAAGATATCCACACATCAGGTACCATGGGAGCTCAAGAAAGTGACAGTCATAACAGGGCTCAATGGAGGATGCTATGTTTCCAAAATGGAATGGCCAAAGCCATAATCCCCTTGTATCATGTTTTGCCACCACTGGAATAAGCCTGATATCTGCTCCACAAAAGCAGATCGTTATATATGCAGGCTGCAAGAACAACAGGCAGCCACATAGCTGGACTGCACTCAGGAATGACTGGAAAGTAGAGGGGGAAGCAGGTGTGTTACACGTATGCACGCTTACAGTCATGCATATACCCAGGAAGGCTTCTGCTTATGGGTGGGCTGGGGCACTGTAATTATTGTGGGTTGGAGCAGACTAGCATGGTAATTACTGCACTCCAGCAGACTCCAATGTCATGTGTATCAGAGTCCCCACACTGAAAAATGGCAGTGGGGTTGCTTAAACTAAAGCTTGCTCAAAGGGCTTTAGTTAAAGTGCCCCAGCCACCATTTTTCAGCATGGGGATGCTGATACACATGACATTCCAGGCACTTTAATTAGAGAAGCTCTCAGAGCTGCTCTTATTAAAGTGCCCCCACCACTCCCAGAGCACTTGAATAAATGTCAGTTAGGTGTTCGTAACATCAGATGCTGATCACAGAATCATATAGAGACAACAGGTTTCAAGGACCTTCCACATAACTCTGAATCAGGGTGATTTTTGTGCTGGTGTTCTGCCCAGCCTGGGTTTCACTTTCATACATTTTTAAAATGAAACATATTCCTCCTATAAGTGCTTCAGCTCCCATACCAGGGACTCTCTAAGTAGGAGTTACAACAGCACTTCAAAGTGAAGGTATTCAAAGTGCTTCCCACAGAATAGTGTCCTAATGATGCCTAGGGTCAGAATACACATCTCAGAGGATGTATTTGTTGAATCAGAATTACCCTGGATACCTGATAAACTCAGAGACTAAGACCTAGTTTCTGCCCTTAAGAGTAGACAATCCAATGAGTCAAAAATACAGGCCAAAGATGATAGAGGCACAGGGATCAGGTTGAGAAGTAGCCTTGGCACAGTGGTGGTCCCCTACCCCCCGCTATTATCTCATATAAAGAAAAATACTAGTAGTTTGAAAGAGGCAGAAGGACAAGCTGAGGTTAAAGGAAAGGGAAAGAATGGTGGGAAGGGACTATTTGAGTATAGAAGGAAAAGGGAAAAGTGAAGAAGATGAGGAAAGAAATGGGCACAACATATGGGGAGTAGCAGGAGGTAAGAAGAATCGAAGTGGAAAAGCAACCAAGGGCAATGCAACAAATGAAAGCAGAGGCTATCGGGGAGGGGAAGAGAATGATGGAAATAGCCCAGGTCCAAATAGTAAGTGAGTGATGCTGTCAGGAGCCTGTGGCAGCAACTACTGCTATTCCTCACACTAAGTGGCAGAGGAAGGCCAATGAGACTGGTGCCATGGAAGACATAATTGGGTTCAGTGAGGGACAGCTCTGCCTTTTCAACTGCTGCCCATACAACAAATTCTTAGCTGTCTGCAATACAGCTGAGGATCAATGGGGTTGGAGGAGCATCTAAAATAAGAGCAGTATTTGCCCCATGCTTTTCACTTGTACACATAGTACAATTACTGTAGTTAGTAAATCTAGCTGGTCATAGGTGGGAATTAACTTTCACTAAGAATAGTGTTTGCATGCAGACCACTAGTTATTTGCTGGGCTGGGCAAGTCAATACATCTGTAGAGTAATTGTTTTTTCAAGACTGGGAGCAGCCGGCAGCTACTGTCTACAGAAGTTTGTGCATCAGTAATCTCAAACATAAGTCACTTTTTCTCCCTCTCCTACTGAACTCATTCATTCCCATTCCTTTCCCACTACCATTGCACCATCTCAAATTCACAATGAAAGGCAGAGTGTTCAGGGATCCCTGTCATGACACAAAGAGGGTAACTTCCAGAAATGGCAGGAGGCACAATGTGAAATGGTTCTTTGGCACACTCCTTACTGCTTGGGCAGGAGGTCACCATTTACTTGAGGGGCATAGGACATCCTGTTCTCCACCCCAGCGTGCTTCCATGGTGAGGGCCCCCACCCTCCAGAGGACACAACTCATGTGTTATGGCTCCTACTTCCAGACACTGCCCTACATCTTGGAAAATCTAGCTACGCCTCTGTTGTTAGATATCTGGGAACAAAGCCAAACATTGTCCACAGACCTTCAACATACTACTGTCAAAATATGCAGGTGTCACCAACACCTGATGACAGGATTAGACCTCCAGTTTTGGCACCACTTGTACTATCTGGGTAGCCTGTGACTTGCCAGCTAACAGGGTAATGCAAGAGGACTCTCACATTCTCTATCTTGCTCGCAGTCCAATGCATCTATCCAAGTAACGCCAGTCATCTCTTATACCCCTGGAACATGTTCAAAATAAATGGCTCTCTAGACACATGGATTACCAAGTTACCATGACTTTAATGCCCGAGCTCTTTGAACCAGCACTTTAATTCTCAAAGGTGCTTACCATTGGGGATTCTAAAGTGGTTCAGGCAGAGGGCCCACTTTTTCCCCTGGGTGAGCAAACACCTCGGCCCATTTTTCTCCAACCAGAGAGACTAACAAATAATTGACAGTTTGCGATGACTCTTGCTTAATTCTCCTTGGCGGCATCTAGTGGCCTGGACACCTATCAGATTACTAACAGTTGATTTATGATGTCAAGGAACATTCTAGACTCCTGGTTTCCAAACAGTATATAGATCATTTCCTCTGCCTGGAGGACACAGGTGTTCTCCGATGAGCTTTGAGACTGCAGTATCAGACGTCAGGGACGAGATGGCGACTGAGTCATCGGCAGTTCCCTTCCCTGCTGTCCAAGGACTTTGTGTGCATAGAGAAGAATGATGACTAAGGCAAAAGCCTTTAACTTGTCTTGAATGAGGGCCATGTAGAAAGCATCTAGTGGAACTTTTCTAAGAGTAGGAAATCTCTTTAATTATTCACTGATGATTTTGCTATGTGCTTTGCTATGACAGAGGAACCCAGCTGGGTCTCACTGTGTCACTTCAGGTCTCCAAATTCAATATTGTTTTTGTTGCCTAAAATTCACCAGGAATAAGTCATCGACAGAAGCACTGGACAGAGTGCTGGTAGTGGCTTTGCAATCCCACCATTGCCATCAGTATTCTGCACAGATGACTGTCTGTGTTCCGACCTTTTTGCAGAAGCAGCTGTTCTAGTCTATGATTCATGATGGGACTTTTTTACTATCTCCCTAAATGCCCCTTTCTAAAATAGTCACTGCATACAATTTTCATACCTTTCCTCTCCCACCAAGAGACACAACTTAAAGTACAGTGGGGTCCCCATTATTTAATTACGCTTAGTTGTTTAGCCATTGTTTGTGTGCTATTCAGTGCACAATCATGAATAGCCTTACCTCTTGCGTGCTCTAAAAATTAACAGCTCCAGAAAGTGTCTTTCCTGACTGGGCATATATCCTTCACCACTGGTTCATAGTGAAGAACCAGCTTGTATGTCTCTTGCTGTTGTGGGGCCTGGCCAAGAAAAGTGCTTGTTTTGACTATCTACCTCAGTCATTTCCCTTCCCAACCCCCACTTTCTCCTGTTTTAATTAAAAGAAAAGATCAAATAGGTTTCCTTTTTTAAATCATAAAGTTAACCATTAGGGTTAACTTTATAAAGAATAAATGCAAACAGAATACACTCCTAAAGCCATCAACATCTTGAAGCTGAAATCAGCCTTTTAAAAGGATAGACTTGTTAGTATAAAATGGTGGTAGCATCACAACTGTACATAAATGAATACCAGAGAAATGTATGAGACTAGCATTTTTGCCTTCTATCCAATTGGAGAAAATGTCTGGACAGGGCCCTACACAGTGTCACCTACTCCACAGCTCTTGATCCAAATCAGAAAAGAAAAACACTGCAGGTACTCACTTTCACCAAAATAATTCTCGCTAGCTCCTCACATGGATGTTGTTGCGCATCTTGCTTTGTGGGCTCCAGTTCAAACAAAGTATGACAGTTTTCCAGCATTCTGGCTATAATTGTGTTGCAGATTTCCTGTTCCTTCATACCTTCCAATCCAGAAGGTACGCTGCAAAAATCAAAGAGAACATCAAGCAGAGCATTAGAAGGACACAAAATACTAGTGCCCACAATAAAGTCATCAAAATGTGAGAAGTACAAATACAGTCAGGCTGGCAAGTCAAAGAAGTTCTGTTTAGGTAAGAATGGACTGTTAACTAAATGAGCTCTTTATTTAGATACAGGGGATAATCCAGAAAGGGTTGCAGCGGCACAGCTGCACCCCTCTTTGGCTGTGTCATCTATGAGTCCTTGGTGCAGGGTCTGTCCTGTACTCCAGCTTTCTAATGTCAGTCTGCAGCTTAGGGGTTGAGCTTTGCCACCATCACTTGTCCCTTCCTTTTCTGTGCTGCTGAATTCACCAGGGACAAAGAGGGAGGGAAAGGGCAAATGACAGGCAGTGAGACAGACTGTCTAGGGAAATTGTACAATCTCTATTATTGGAGGTGTGCAAGACAGGTTGAATAAGCATTGATCAGGGGTGATCTATGAGTAGCTAAGCCAGTGCTAGGCTATGGACATGTCCCGTGCTTCTGGGCTTTGCTGGTTGCTGCAGAAGGCCAGGAAGGCATTTATTCCCCATCTTGTTGCTGCCCATGTCAGAGTTTTTTCACTTTCCTCTTTTGTTGTACTTTGTAGCGGGTGGCATGGCACTCTTCTTTGGATCTCTAGCATATGTTAATAATCCCCGCAGCTGTTGTCCCCCTGCTTTACCTGTGCTGAGTTAGGGTGCTATGCCTTGCACTTGGGTGACAGGGTTGATTATGCAGTTTTAGAAATAGGTTAGACAAGGATTTGTATGGGATGGTTTTGATAGAGATGATTCTGCCTCAGGAAGCGGGATGGACAAGATGACCTTGAAAGGTCCTTCCAGTCCTACTTTTCTATTACTCCATGACTGGCTGGTGAGCTCAGAACTCACTGCTCTTGGAGAGCTCTGGCAGCAGCCTGTGATGGCTCCTAGCAGCTAGCTCAAAACTCACTGTATATGTGATGTACAATCAAAATGGAGTGACTGTACCCATCCTGACTTGTCCCTGTATCTGCTACTGCCTGCATACCTCACAGTGGATACATTTACTGTCATTCATTCTCAGCTATTTTAACCTGCTATTAAAAATACAGTCATATTTTCTAGAGAACTATTTTCTTCTGAGAATTTGGCTCTTTTTGTTATTTATCTTAAAAAAAAAGAATAAAAAAAATGTAAATCTAATAATGTCAAATTTAGCTATTTGTTAATCCCTTGTAGAGTAGCTCCAGCAGTTCCACATTCTTACTTGTTAGTCACAATCTACAGTAAAATTCAAAGAAAAAAAGGGAAAGGTATCCCCCTAAATGGGAAGGATTGTTTGTATAAAGAATGGGGAAGAAAAAAATAAAAACACTTGGTATGTGGTTTTGTTTAGAGGTAACTTGAGAATAAACCATCTTCTTTTAATATAATCAGGAAAATAAATTTCACGACTAATCAGCTGCCATGGGCATGATAATGATGAATGATTAATGTCTCCTGGGGCCAATCTTGTGTTTAAACAGTGAGCTACAAGAAATGAAGAGAAATGAGAACTTCCATGCATCGCACATACCCCTCACCCCACCACACAAACACATATCTATACATTTTGGTAGCTTGATTTCTCCTGTGGGATTCTTGCAAATATTTCCCTTTGGTATCATCTGCTCTCTTCATATATTTCCTCCCACTGATGTTAACAATGACAGCATAATACTGCAAAGGCATGCAACTGCATGAATTTCAAAGGATGGTATGGTCTGTTCTTATTTTAATATTTTGCCTGTGCTATGACGATTTAGGACTTAAAAACAAGTGGTTGTATTAGTTAGGCATTTCACTACAAAAAAATCTCCTCATTCTCAAATTCACATTAAGGCCAGAGTCTCCACTACCCTTTAATTCCTGCTTCACACAAACTTTAATACCATCTACTGGGAAGGGCAGCTGCATTTCTATTCAGGTAGAGCTAAGAGAGTCAACTGGCTCAGGGTCATCTCCCTGATTCAAGTTAATCTCTCTGCACTCCACAGGTGTTAATAATCTTTTCTAATGGTCTTGATGTTTCACTTCTCAAATTATCCTTTCTTTTGCAATTTTGCTTTCTGTTAGCCATTCCTGGAAATGTCCCTCTCCTATTTCACAGCTCTACAGAATATTTTTAGTTTTACATAAAAAACTTAATTTAGGTAAAGTAATATTAACTTAGGTGTAGATATGACTGACAGTGGGCATGTCTATACGAGACTCTATTGAGGAATTGTTACTGCGCATTTATTTAGTACTTGTATAAACAAGTACTAAATAAATGCACAGTAATCCAAGTTACTGCTCAGTAGCACCAGCAAGCACCTTTTTTTGTGACACAACTGCATAGTAGCATCATGTCACAGTTTTTGCCACATGATTGTACTGCACAGTAGTATTGCGGTACTGTGCAGTCAGTGTATTGGGGTACTGTGCAGTCAGTGTATTGTGTCGACGCACCCAGTGAAGTATCGGAGACACAGTCAAGACAATCAAGAAGGCTAGACTTTGTTTTATGAATCTGAATAAGAGACATATAATTAACTATAATGACTACAAGACTAATGATGCGATATCTTTCAATTTCATTGATTATCTTTTGCCTAGTTTGTTGTGTTCTTTTAAACTTGAAATATGAACTAGCAAATTAGTGCACATTCCAATAGTTATATTTGTGATTGCTTTCATCTTGAACTGAATAATATAGCACTTGTCCCTAGCATATTAGTAAAGCTTTTCGTTTCTCTTTAACTAGAGAAAAAAATCAGTAAGGTTGTGCCACGCTATCTGCACCCCACTTTTCAAAATTCTAGATCAGCCCAGGCTGCTATGATAAAGCCACTGACTTCAGCAGGCAAGAACCTACCCTCATACAAAAGGTAACGGAAAGGGCAAAATTCTATGGCTAGATACAAGTACATGGAGTGCCCCCATCTGCCACAGAAGCCTTGCATATGCAACAAAGGATAGCATTTGGCCTGAAAACACATACCAAAGGTAATGCAGCCAACCTGAATCAAGGAAAATCTATATTTTTAACCCCTTATGCTTTGCTCCAGAAGAGAGAGGGAAAGAGGGACTTTTGATTTTTTAAAAACTTTACTATGTCAATACTAAGAGCAAGTGGTGAATGTGCAAAGGTATGTGGCCCTCCCAGGGGCTAAGCATGAATAGGGTGCAATATGTCCTGGTTTGGCTGGGACAGTCCTATATTATGTAGGCCAGTCCCAGCTAGCTGGTTAAAATTTAAACAGAAGGCTCAGAACTGCAAGGGTGTGGGGGGAAGCTTGGGGCTGGAATAAGGGAAAGAGAGAGCGGCATGTACGCGGAACCTGGTCTGCCTACATAGAGGAGCGCACAGTGGAACTGGAGAAATGTAATGTGAATGTAACTGAAGGTGCAGTGTAACAGCAGGTGGAACCAAGGGTCAGTCTGCAGAGCTGTGCTGAATGTAAATTTTTTAGAAAGTCAGTGCCTTCATACCTTGATGTAATGAGCAAATGATGTTCAGGTTTGGTGGGAGAAACTCAACATCTTCAGAACAGTAAAAACGCCTAGGTTTGTTGGTCGTATCAAAAGTCTTTGTTAGATCAGTGAAGGCTATGTATAATGGTATTAATTTTTCTCTATGCTTCTCTTGCAGCTGCTTGGCCAAAAATATCACTGTCACTGTTGGAGCATCCTGAGTGAAAACTGCTTTGACTTTCAAGACAGATTCTTTCACCTAGAGATGGCAGGCTACAGAGGATAATGTGAGTGATAACTTTTCCACCGATGTTCCACAGGGAGATATGTTTATAGTTGTCACAGTCACTTCTCTCCTCTTGTTTTTGTCTAACGGCAGGGCTTTTCAACCTTTTAAAATCAATGTACCCCTGGCAGCCGGACATGGAGCGGGGGGAGAGGAGGGAGGAGGTGCATGGCTAGACACCGGGGGGGGCCTGGGCAGGGACCACAAGGCCAGACCTGGAGTGGCAGCAGTGCAGGGTAGTGGATGGCAGCGGCAGCCACTATGTGCAAGCCCCCCCCACCCCGCGTTCAGCCGGCCAGGTGGCACCTGTGCGACCCACAGGGGGGCACCGCTGCCCTCATGTACCCCCCCCCACAAACCTGCCACTCCTGCTTATTTGATGCTTTCATATATTCTGTGATTATCACCTGTGTCTGCTGCTTTCTGAATATCATACGGTTTCCCTCAAATTCTACTGAGCTGACTACTCCCCCTTTCCAAGGAAATCCTTCTCAAGTCTCAATATGGCTTCAGTCCATAGAGAGGCTCTACAGACATGATTTTTGTGATCTGGCAGATACAGGATAAAGGCAGAGAACAACACCAGGAACTGTATATTGCCTTTATTGATTTGACTACAGCCTTCAACTCTGTTAACTGTGAAGCTCTATGGAAGATCTTATCAAAATTTAGCAGCCCAGGGCCACCATTCTAAGACTCCTTCATGACTGCCTCCATCCTATATGGTGGCTGCTCTCTGGAGCCCTTTGCCATTTGAACTGGCATCAAGTAGGGCTGCACGATCACACCAGTTCTGTTTTCCATCTTTCTTGCAGTCATCAAGATGCATATCCATGACCATCTGCCACATGGCAGAGTACAGGCTGGAAGGAACCTTTTCAATCTCCCCCTCCTCTGTACCAAAACCAAAGTTACTTCAGCCTCAATTGTGGAACTTCAGTATGCTGATGATTGTGCTGTCACTGCACATACGGAGGAGGACCTACAAACAGCCCTTAACTGCCTCTCTCAAGCATACTAGTGCTGGGAACTGACCCTTAACATCAGAAAAACAAAGGTGTTTCACCAGCCTGCTTTGGGCCAATCAACTTCCCCCACAAAGATTCTTATTGATAGAGAAGAGCTGGAGGACGTTGAACACTTTGCATATCTTGGCAGCCATCTCTCAAAGAAGGCCAACATCAATGAAGAGATCCAGTATAGGAACTGATGTGCCAGCTCTGCCTTCAGAAGACAGTATCGTTGTGTGTCCAATGATCATGACATCAGAACTTGAATAAAACTCCTACTATATAAAGCTGTGGTAATCCCAACTCTTTTCTATGACTGTGAAGCTTGGGTGACCTACAGGGACCACCTGAAGAGCTTGGAATGCCATCACCAGAACTACCTCCAGAAGATCTTTACCATAAAATGAAAGGATCGTCACACAAATGCCAGTGTCCTCATTGACGCCAACACCACCGGTATGGAAGTGTGGATTATTCAACATCAGCTGCTGCAGACAGGGCACCATGTGTGCATGCCTGATGTACTTTTACCAAAACAACTGCTATACTCCCAACTCAGACAAGGACAAGGACATGCAGGGGTAGAGGATATGCTTCAAGGACACTGTCAAGGTAAACATTAAAAAGTGTGGCATTGACATCACAGATTGGGAAAAACTAGCCAGAGGCAGGGCTACATGGTGACACTTTGAGAGAGAAGGTACATCTTACTTTGAGGAAAACCATCTCACCCTGGAGGCAGAAAAATGGCAGAAATGAAAGGAAAGGAAACAAGACCAAGAAATCCATGTTCTGACTCTTTCTTTAACTACCACCTGTAGCATTTGCCAGAGAGTCTGTGGCTATAGGACTGACCTTCTTAACCATCAGTGAAGGACTCATTTACAACCCTTTACTTGACTTGTGGCAGTGATCACTCTTGACTGTGAGGGATTGCCACTTCTGACTTGCCTTCCTTTGGGGCTCTCTGGGGCTTTTCTGCATCAAGCTGCTCTTGCTCTCCTGCGGAATTAGGGCCCCTAGGGCTCGAAACTTCTCTGAGGCTCGAAACTTCTCTGAGCCTCAAAGCTAGTGAGCAGGCTTCGGCCCTACTCATTTCATCCCTGTTGGGGCTTGGCTGCATCCGGGCTCTGCAGTCCATCCTCCAGGCTCCCAGGGCTCTCCCTTTCTGCTGGTACAGGGTGTGCTCCTATGACATCTGCTCCATCATGCTGACCAATCTGCAGCTGGCACAGACAGATGAATCGGAGTGGCTGCAGCATTTGTGGTTCTGCTGCCTGCACCACCAGTGATCCTGGAGGTAAGTATTCAGCTACATAGGTCCCTGCCACACATATGCCCAGCCCCCAACTGCTGGCAGGACTGCCCCTCACAGCCTCACCATTCTGGCCACATTCGCCAAACTGCTCCCTAATGCAACAGTGGTGCACATACTTCAAAAGTTAAAAGAAACATTATGACTATGCTGTATTATTAATTGGGTCCATTAGGTCCGTGCTTTTGTGTTATGTTTTTCAGGTACTATTAAGATGTGGACTCTGTGGTTCAAGATTTTCACACTACTGCTGGTGCTTGTACTTCTGGTGCAAGGAGGCACCTGAAAAGGAGAATGCAGAGGAGACTTCCACTCAGGCCTACCACTCTATCAGCAAGGCTGTCATTGTCGTGTGGTACTCCATTATTGTTGGAAATTACCAAAAGAAACTCAGTGCAATGCAGTTAACTCCCAGACAGCATCATTCAGAATTTCTGGATTGGCATCTACCTGAACTAAGACTAAAGTTCCTTGGTGGTGTAAACAAATTAAAGGAACTGATATACAGACTACCTGATCAAGCATAATTCTACTGAGTGTTGAGGAATGATGGTTCAGTGTACTGGCAATTGTGCTTATACTAAGTTGATGTTTACTAACTATTATCCAGGTGTGGATGTAGGAGTCTATGCAAATTTATATAGAGGTCCAAATAATGAATCATTCTATTCCACCTATTTCCCTTTAGCAAGCACAGTGAAGACTTTGTCCTGGATGCTGACCATTCAAAAGAACCTGAATGATAGCTTCGTCTTACAGTTTAAATTTGATCCCTCTCTGTTCCCCGTGATTGAATATCCTGATTATTGGCAACTAAATTGGTCTGTGATCCCCAGCTGGATTCTAGTTGGACAGTACAGTGCTTCTTTCACAATCATTACCAATTCCTCTCACTCCAATTGTACTTGGGGACTTGATACCCACCAGGCTCAATATACTGCTACTCACAACATAAGCAATGCTAGCTTTGTGCAGATGTTCTTTGTAGACAGCCCTGACAGTGTTATTTGGAAATTTTAGGGTCCCAGTGGTACAACAAAAACACAACTAGTTAAGGTGCGTGGAGAAGCAAGTAAAATGACAGTGGGTCCAGCTGTAGTAAAAACAGATGTATAACTGGATGTGGGAATTCAACCAATTGTCCGTACCATTAGCATCTCAATCAATTTGTGTCCATGTTAATCGAACAAGAAAACCCCAGTGTTTAAATCTTACACAGCCCTTACAAAAGGGTTGGGAAAAATGATTAAAAGGTGAAGTCCTTGTTAGCACAGAAAAAAGAAAGAAAAGATGGGCTGACAGTTCTTGGAGCTGCAGGAACTGGGATGGGAATGATGAATTCCATTGATTCAGAAATAATGGCAAATAAAATAAGTACCCTAGGATTACTCCTGCAGAAAATTGGCACTCCTTTTACAGTTTTACAGTCAGTCATTTACAACTACAGATGGAAGACTTAAACCAAAGTCTAAGTAATATTCTTACTGCAGATAGTGCCACCCTGGTGAAGGCTATCTTGTAGTCAGGAGCAAATACCTCAACAGCCCTTACATGCACACAAGCACAACTGTGGCAATTATGTCATTGCCAAGAGTGTGGTCAAACAAGCCTTGAAGGGAGATATACCTGAAGGAAACATGTGACCAACTCCTGGGCCAAACTGATTACATCAGCACTCAATATCACTACGCACACACTGAGCCTCACCATTCTTGACTATCAGCTACAGCAATTCCTAGGAGCTAGCCCAATAATACCTCTAGGTGTTATCATTAATAAAACAGTTCTCATGCCTATAATATTGTCCCAATGGGCAGCTGAAGTACAAGACTGCTGGAAAGAAATCAACTTGTAGCTATGTGAAAGAGTTAATCAACAAGCTTATACATGCCCAAAACTATGTTTTGTATTATAAAGATGTTTGTCTGAGTATTGATCAAGTGGAATATCAGTATTCTATGTGTCAAGATTATTCTAACCAAAATAAGGTCATTGATATAGGGGAGGGATGTGTATGTTTTCAAACCATGTGTGATGTTGTGTTAGTTAACTCACAAAATGTATCTTTAGAAGACAGTTCTGTTTTTGTAATGGTGCTGAAATTTCAGGATGTGACTTTAATTTCAGTAGACAAATGTTTAGTCAACAGTCTTTCACTTTGGGTTTTCTTAGTGTGTACAGATGAGCTACACAATAATTAATCCACCATCTATTTATATCAAAAGGTTCAAGAGGTTCAAAATTCAGCAAAAAACACTGTACAGCATATAAGCAAAACTGTTACCAGTTTATTAGTGTAGACATAAGTCATACAACATCGCTGGTGGGAAAGCCTCCTTGGATGGTCTCAGACTACAACTAATATCCCTAATAAGGCTTTGCACCCCATTGTGGTGACTTTAATTATTAGTGGGTTGCTAGCAATATTACAATGTATTCTAGAACCTGGCAGCTGTGGCAGTTGTGGTTCTGCTGCAGGTAAGTTTTCAGCTACACAGGTCCCTGCCATACATATGCCTGACCCCCAACTACTGGTGGGACTGCCTCTCGGGGCCTTGCCGTTCTGGCTGCTCTCGCCGAAGTTCTCCCCACTGTGACAGTCATGCACTTCCTTTGATCTGAACATAATTTACACTTTGCACTGTTGGCTGTAATGAAGAGAAAAATAAACAAGTTGGAGAAAAGTAGGCTAGATAAATACTACCAGGTGGAGAATCACTATCTAAATAGCTGAAAGCAAGGGGTAATTATAAATGTATCCCTGTGAGAATGGCAGGACTCCTGCAGGGGCCTGGAGTGGCTCAACATGTTTATTCTGGACTTGGACACTAGAATTGATTGCTTCCTGAGAAAATATCAGGAAGACATGAAGCTGGGAGGGAGTGAAAACACAATGGAGGACAGGGGCACAGTGCAGAAGGATTCTGGTAGCCTGAAAAGCTAGGTTAGAATAAACAGGATGAAGATCAATGCTGACAAAGGCAAGGTGCTGCCCCTTGGGCAGAAGAATAAAAAACATAACAAAACAGGTGAGACATGGCTGGATAGCAGCTCTGTGAAGAATGATATGGGAATCATGGTAGATGTGTTCTATCTAGTCTGCTGGCGTATATACATCACAGCCACATAGGTTAGGTCTTACATTACCCAATCATTCTTCGTTTCTTTCTTTTCAGTGGTGACCCCAAGACTTGCCTACCACATCTTGTTGTTAAAGGATTATTCCAGGAGAATGTAACTTAAACACTACGGGCAATGAACTACTTATCTATTCTATTGAGGTTTTGAACTTTCTCATAAAACATTTTTTTTTGTTGGCCAGAAAAATGAAAACTCACAGTATGCTCTTTATGAAAAGGTTCTTTTATTAGGTATCTATCTAATTTTTATACAGCACCTCCTGAGTTGGAAGAAATGATAGAAGTCTGTTTTCCAAACCGCTGATTAACTCTTTCCCCAGTGGAGGTAAGTATCATGTCCTTTATACTCTTTAAAACATCAAAACAAACTCAAGCAGTATAAACATAGACATGATTCTGTCTTTTGGGCTTGAGGTTTTGCCTGTTTTCTGTTTTTTTCTTTTCTTCTAAAACAAGAGTCACAAAACAGGGTGCCTTCCCCTTTAAATCCTTTAAACAGTGCCAGGCTTGTTGTATTTTTATGTTTCTTCTTTACAATAGTGCTCTAGTCTGACCCATCCTTATAATCAAATAATTTAATAAAAATTTACTTGGAACTGTTGTACTCTGCCACGTCTTCTCGACTGATCCTTGGTTCTCTAATGTCACTCTGACTCCAAGATCTTGTTCCCAGCAATGATTCTTTATTCCTTCCCTCCCAGCTCATCACAATCTCCCATCTTTTTCAGCCAGCTGATCCCCAACTCCTCTTTGCCTCTGCCTTTCGAATTGGCTCTTTTCTCATTTTTGCACGCCACACCTCTGTCCTTGTTGTCATCTGCGTCTCTCTCCCCCTCACTCTCTCGCTGGGGATGCTTTAGCTGCATCAAGCAGCTACTCCAGAAGCACAGCTCCCTTTTTTCCTTGCTTAGTTCTTGCTGGTGTTCAGTTCGTGCCATTGCCAGCTCTCTACCTTCATGACAATCACAGAGTCAATACGAGTCAGCTGATGCAATATGATGCAGCTGCACAGAAAGCAAATGCGGTTTTGGGCTGTATCAACAAGCCCAGATACAAGAGACAGAAGTCTGCCACAAACAAAGGCTGCCTCTGCCATTTTGGGACCCATACCACAGGTTGCCCAACCCTGTTCTAATTGGTCTCCATTGCCTCATCCTTGTGCTCCTATCTCTCCATCACTTCAGACCCATGCTGCTGTTTCTATATTGCCTTGTCTCCCTGTTCCTCCTTGTCACTACCACATACCCCTGCTCCTGCACGTCTATCATATCATCTCCTTGCTCTTCTATCTCCATTGGCTCATCACCTTGCTCTTCTATCTCCATCGGATTATCGCCTTGCTCTTCATAATCCATGAGTTCATATGTGGTCATAGTGACAAAGAATGAAAAGGAAAATTCCTATTACACCAGCACTGCTCCTCTCAGGGCAGATGAAAGCAGAAATAAAGCAGGTAGGGGGAGGTGAAGAGGAGCCAACATCTGTCATGTCAAAGCCTTTGTGATGGCAATGTCCCACTGCCCAATGGCTTAAGGCCCTCGCCAAGGCCCTGATGATGTCACAGTGGAACACAGCTTGCAGGACTGATGTCTTGATGCTTGCCAGCCCAGCCAAAGCTTGCAGTCATTTCCCTCTTTGTGCACTGAGTCACACCATCCATGCACTCACGATTCTGGAGACTACTCAGGTGATGGATTAAGGCGGCAGAGGTTTTTCCCTAGGTGATCCTGACTTCTACTGCTTTGTAGCTTAGGAGGTCAGAAGGGGCCTGAGGATGAAAGCTATAGTTTGATCCAATGTATTTAGCAACAAGGTTCAGGTAGTGAAGACTGAGAGTGGTTAACCATTGGAAGCAGCAAACAAGGGCTGTGATGAATTCTTCATTGCTTAGTATCTTCCTACCAAAACCGATGCTTTTCTGGAAGATATGTATTAGGCAAGCACAAGTAATTGAACCCACAATAAGAGCAGTAGGGGGAAGTGTAATCCCCATGGGAGGCCAGACTGGATGATCTCTCCGACCTTACAGACCATAAACTGAAGCTGAGGAGGCATTCTCATAGGCTTGCTTCACTTAATCAGGGACTGGATGTTACCCTCACTGCTCATAAAAACAATCACATCACCAGCATGTGCTCTCACCTTAATTGGGGGCCTGCGACAGATCATTTTGAGATGGTTTGCCAGGGCTTTGGTTAGGATTTTGTAACCTGTACACAGAAGCAGTACCAGTTGCCAGTTCTTAATGTTACCAAGATCCCATTTCTTGGGCAGCAGTGTGAGAACTCCTTGACGGCAGCTGACCAGAAAGATTTTTGAAGCTCACACAAAGGATCTTTGAAGGAAGACAGGCAGGAGGTCTGGGTTGAGGAAAGGCAAAAAGGTCTTGGAGAATTCAACGAGTAATCGATCAAGGCCTGGCACCTTCCCATGGCAAGGTCCTCAGATAGCAGCAGTCTGTTTTGCCTAGAATAGCTCTGAACTTATTAGCCTCAGACAGAGAGTTTGGGAAGACCCTCATGTAGATCTTTAATGGTCCCTGGGCTGATAGATTCAACTCAAAACAGCTCCTTGTAGAAGCTAACAGCATGCTTTCAGATCTTGGTAGGATCTGTGAGCACCTGGCCTGACAGGATTGTAAAGTTACCAATGATTTCTTATTCTGTGCACTTTTACTCTAGGTTGAAAAAGAACTGGGTCAGGGCATCAGGCTCTGTGAGTTCTTGGAAGCAGGTCTGAGTTTCATAGATTCATAGATTGTAAGGCCAGAAGGGACCTTGGAAGATCATCTGGTCCATCCCCCTGCACCAAGCAGGAAATATAACTGGGGGCCAGGTGACCCCAACAAGGTGACTGTTCAGTCTCCTCTTGAACATTTCCAGGGTAGGTGATTGTACCACTTCTGGAGGGAGCTTATTCCAGAGTCTGGACACCCTGACTGTGAAGAAGTTTTTCCTAATGTTGAGCCTGAATAAGTCTTCCAGGGGTTTGTGGCCATTACTCCTAGTTTTCCCCTCAGTTGCCCTGGTGAACAGATGCTGACCAAGCCCTTGATGAAATCCCCTAGTGTAGCGGTATGCTGTTACCAGGTCTCCTCTCAGCCTTCTTTTCTTCAGGCTGAAGAGTCCCAGATCCCTCGGCCTTTCCTTGTATGGCTTGCCATGTAAAACTCTGATCATATGGGTCGCTCTTTTTTGGACTCTCTCAGGCTTGTCCGTGTTCTTGTTAAAGTGTGGTGCTCAGAACTGGTTGCAGTACTCCAGTTGCCATCTCACCAGTGCTGAGTAGAGCGGAAGAATCACCTCCTTGGTTTTGCTGGAGAAGCATCGATTGATGCATGGCAGAGTATTATTTTCCCTACTGGCTACAGCATCGCATTGCCAGCTTATATTCTACTGTGGTCTATTATTACCCCCAGGTCCCTTTCATACATGGTGCTAGTCAGTCTGGTGCTGCCTTGCACCCTGGGTCAAACCCTCTATCACCTGCCTGCCTATGTCCTTAAACCAACCTGGCTACAACCAACAACCCTGTACCAGTTCTCTTCAGCACTTTTCCTGGAGTTTGAGGCTCTCATACAGCCAGTGGTGATTATCAGCATCCCTCAGGGCAGCTTCAAGCTCCACAATATCTTCCTCAAGTTCTTGCATGCTGTAGCCATGGTCTTGGATTGTCTGTTGCATAGATAGTTGACAGAAAATCTTGATTTGTGCCTTCCCCATTTCCTACCACTGTTTCCAGGTGGGGAAGTCATTTCTCGAGGCTGGTTAATGAAGCAGTTTCACAAGTGGGCATCCTGCAGGAGGCAAATGTTGAGACAGCAGTTGGGGGTTTGGCTGTAAATTAGGTCAGGAAAACCCAGGCTGTAGTCTGAAAGTCCTGATGGCACAATCCAGAAGAGAGAGAGAGAGAGAGAGAGAAGAAGGAGAGTGTGGTTCCCTTTGGAGACACATGTGGTGTTTTCCCTGCTGCTCTCCCACAGTGCACCTGCAGGTCGCTGCAGTCAGGAGTTATAACTAAGGTTTTCTGAAGATTACAGATTGAGAATGTACTAATCTGAACCCACCAAAGCCAACAGATAGGCTCCCATTGGTTTCAGTAGGCTTCAGGCTTGGAACCTGAATCAAGATACCCTGCAGCTACACCCTAATCTCACCCTCGCTATTTGCACTGAATAACACCAGGGAACGTTTCTAGCTTGCATCTGGGCCAGATATGAAGAACAACACATTCTCCACAACTGCATGCATAAGACTTCATGTTTGCTCAAGTCTAATTATCCCTCACTATTACAATAATATTTTGCTCCATGACTATTCTCTTAATGATCTCTTGTGAAGGACTTAAAAAAAGCAAAGTAAAATTATATCAAGGATGCCTTTTAAAATCCACTAGTAGAGTATATTATAAACTGAAAGAATGACAGGTAAATATCTATTGTGGTTAATGAATCAGGGTTGGAAGGGACTTCAGGAGGTCATCTAGTCCAATCTGATGCTCAAAGCAGGACCACCCCCAACTAGATCATCCCAGCCAAGGCTTTGTCTAGCTAGGTCTTAAAAACCTTCAAGGATGGAGATTCCACAGTCTCTCTCAATAACCCATTCCAGTGTTTTACTACCATCCCAGTGAGAAAGTTTTTCCTAATAGCTAACCTAAAGTTCACTGGTGCAACTTGAGACCACTGTTCCCTGTTCTGTCATCTGCCACCAGTGAGAACAATCTATTTCCATCCTCTTTGCAATCACCCTTCAGGTACTTAAAGGTTCCTATTAAATCCCCTCTCAATTTTCTCTTCTCCAGACTAAATAAGCCTAGTTCCCTCAGCCTGTCTACGTAAGTCATGTGCCCCAGCCCCTCACCATTTTCATTGCTCTTGTAGGAGTAAATTTAGTCGGCTTCTGGCCTATTTGACTAGAAAAACAGGCAGAGACCAGAAGTGCTGATACTGCTTATTTCAGTTATATCTTCTGAGATAAGGAATCTTGCATGATATGGTCTGTCTTGATATATTACCCTGTGCACAGATGGTTTAAGTAAACTTCCTAAATGTCTGCGTAATTCACTATTGTTTTGTTTCTCCAAGGTCATATTTTTTCTCTTTCTCTGACTTAATTACAAATATGCTTGTAAACTTAGAGAGTGCAAGAAATCCTTTGAAACAGACAAGTGGGTGATTCCCCTTGCTGTGTGGAATTCTCCCTGTGATCACAGTATAGCCCTAAATAAAGAGAACCTGGCTCTGTCAGTTCTGATTCAACCACAACGCAAAGTTTGATTTCTTCCACAATTTGGTGCCGTGACTCATGTTGAGATGCCCAGAGTGATCAGTTGGGACACAGACATCTCTTCACTGAAGCCCTGGTGCCAAACCAAGGCAAGACACCTTTTGAAATCTCTATTGGGGCTTTTCAGTGAGAGGCTGGCTCTGTGTCTTCCTGATTCACTGCTTGAGGCTCACCCTATTCTAACTTTTTTTCTGCCAGATCTGTCAGACTCACTGTGTAAGTAGTAACTGTGAGTAGAAAGAGTTAAGGTTAAGGACTCTGTGTTGCTGTTGTCAATGAGAGTATTTCCCCGTGTGAATTGAGTTAAGTTCTGTAAAGAACTATGAGGTCTCTCTGAGGCCAGGAGTGGAAACCTTGTGCAGCTGCCCTGAAGACAACAGATTTGTTCTGTGTGCTCTTCGAAAGCAAGGTTGTAAGGTGTAAACTCTTAGCGTGTGAGTGTTTTTCACGATAAGAGTTGACCAAGGCTGAGACTAAAGAAATGCTCTTGAACCTTGTGCCTCAATGCAGAAATTCCCTTGTGTGAATTGAGAGTATGAATTGAGAAGTATGAGCCACTGACCAGGTCTGAGACTAAGGTTGGGTTCAGCCACCCCAAGGCTGTCCAGAAGGGCAGTTTCGAATGCCAGGGGGCCCAACTGGAACCTCATGACCCAGTGGACAGGTTTACCCTTTCCCTACCCTCATAAATGAGCAGTGTCCAACCGTGAGTAACTGCATTATGTGCCATTACTGCCGTGGAGTCTTGTCTTTGGACATTATCCACACAGCATCTCTGTGCCACTAGCAAATCTCACAACATGACCAGACACCCTGAATAAGCCATTCCTGTATGAAAGACCTGTCTGAATTGAGTTTAAAGATATGGGGAGTGGAGAGTCTAAAAGATGTACCGGCTCCACCAAAAGGAACTCCAGCGTTGTACACGTACACACAATATGGCCATAAAAGTTGTAAGTTTCTAGACAAATGGAACTGGCATACCAGAGATGATTTTAGCCGGCAGTTTCCCCTAGAGGGAATATTTGATTTAAGTAACATTGTTCATCTCTGCAGAGACCTTAAGGGGCAGTAATATACCACAGAATCAGTGGGACACATTTTTTGATTGGTATGAAGCAGCTTTCAAAAGACATCAAGAATCTTAATTTCGGAGTCTTAAGGACTCCCAAGAGAAACTGAAATCTCAGATAAAGGAATTGAAACAGAAAGGTGCACCAAAAGGGGGCCCCCCCATCAATAGTACCATCAGCACCAAAACAACTTTATCCACAAATAACTGAGAATGAATCTGTAGAAGATATAATAGATTTTCTTAATGTGCTACCCCCATATCAGTCCCAGGCACAATCTGAACCCGAGGAAGTCCAAAGTAACCAAATAGGCTCTTCCGGCAGGATTAGCCCACCTCACCAGGAAACTATCACTCAACAACCGTCACCTGCCCCCGGGGCATGCCCATGTCCACCGGAGGCATGGCATCTGTCTCCTGAAATCTCAAACCCCTCCTCTTGTTTAAGGTCTGGTACCCAGTATGGTCCAGCCCCTTCTTTAAAATCTAAAAAGGTCAGCTTACGCCTTTATGCCAACTTCCAGGGCAAGGTGCATATGGGGAAACTACAATCACAGTCCCTGTCCCCTGGACCCCAGGAGATCTTTTAAACCTTGTTAAACAATTTCCCAACATCAGGGAGGAACCCCAGAAATTTAGAGATGAATTAGAAACTGTAATCCATTGTTATGATCCAACATGGGCAGATTTGAGCCAATTAATGAGAAGTGTTCTGCCCTCTGAGGTCCACAACCGCCTCATTGCACAGGCTACTTGGCCTACTCAAGACCCCGGAATTGGAGATCACTTAGCAGATGCCCTAAGACACCTCCTTGAGGCTGTGCTTAAAATTTGCCCCAGGAAAACTGACTGGGCCAAAATACACAATTGTAAACAAAATAAAGGAGAATCCCCAGCAGACTACATGGACCGCTTGAAACTAGTATTTGAAAGGCATTCTGGTATTGAAAATGCAGCTGAAACTGCCCCAGAAGCAGTTGCTTCTGCTTTTGTCCACGGACTTCCTTCTAAAGTCCAGGAATAGTTGTGCACAATTGCTGTAGGTTGGGAGACTAAGCCACTTGCAGAACTAGTCACCATTGCAAATCATTGTACAACCTACCAGGAAAAGAAAAAGGAATCCACAGAAACTAAGCTAATGTCATTACAATTACAGACTTTAGGCAGGGGCAGAAGCCGAGGTTTCCATCAAGGACAGTTCAGAGGCAGGGGACATGGTCGTGGGATGGGATGAGGAGGATTTCAGTCCCAAAATAATGACAGTTGTCATTATTGTGGCCAACCAGGACACTGGAAGGCTCAATGTCCTCACCGGCCTGGCCAGCCGGGGATGACATTTAACCCGCCAACACCTCCTCTCACTCCATTCTCTGTCCCGAATCAGGGAGCCTCCTGTTAGGCCTGCCTGAGGAATAGTAACATCATCTCTGGTCGCTGGGCTCCCACCCCGGGGCCCTGCGCGCCTGCCGGGACCCTCCGAGCCGCCCCCAACCCGACCGACTTCCGAGCAGGTCACTGGGGCAAAGCTGGAATCGTGCCTGGGCTCCTGGAACTCCCGCCCGGCCTGGCCCCGCCAGTATCTGGCCTCCGGTTGACAAGGCACCGGGGCACAGAACTCGGACACCGCAGCCCGGAGCAGAATGGTTCTGCCCCGGAGGTTTCTCTCACCGACCTCCTGGAACTAAAGATGGGCATTTAAGGTCCTGAAAAGCATGTCCCTGAAAATCTCTGCGGATGTTTTCTAGAAGTTTTGAGGGGGTGGCACCCGGCCCCACCACCGGGGCGAACCACCAAAAGGGTTGGACGCCGCATTCAAAAACGACCTCATACGGACTTCCGGGCCGCGCTGAGGGGCCCAGGTCAACCACCCGCCACGCGGCACAGCGAAATTTTTCTAAGTCCCGGGTCGGACACAAGGTCAACCTGGTTCTAACTCCGTGGCCCTTGAGCCAGCAACGCAGACCACAGGACCGCCGCACAGACAACCCCTCAGCAGCCGCAGAGCCCCCTGCCGACCCCCAGCACAGCCGGAGGTAAGTGGGCTCATGGTGGGAAGGGGTTAACTCCTCGCTCCCTGGGAGGAGGCGGCTGCGTGGAGCTGGGCCGGGTCAAGCCCCCGCCCAGGCCCCTACTTGGCCCAGCCCCCCAGGGAGCCATGTGACCGGAGCCGCGTGCACAGGCTGCGTAAACAGGCGCTTGAGTTAGCGCAGAGTTTGCGCAGGAGAGGACGTGGGAGGGCACGAGACCCTGCCTGCGAACCCCCAAGAGTAGTCCGTCCCAGCCGTAGCCAGCCTATCAGAGGCATGACACGGATGGGCACGCGCTGCACCCCAAGGGTCCCCTCGGGCTCTGCGGCCCCCCATTGGGCACCTCAGAGACAGCCACCCAGACGGAGCCCATGGTTCCGGGCTCTACACAGACGGAGCCCCTGGCTCTTGGCTGCGGGGGCTGCCTGTCCCTTTTTCAGGCTCTGGGGCCCGGGAGCATGGCCCCCTCCCCTTGCGGGGTCTGCTCCCTACTGGGGTCTCTGGTGCGCCAACTGGAGGAGCTCCAGGCCACAGTCCAGAGACTGTGTGCCATCAGGGACTGCGAGCAGGAGATAGACTCCTACTGCCAGGCCCTTCTCCCCTGGGAGCCGCAGGGTAGAGCACCGTCTCCCTCCAGGACTAAGAAGGACTCTAGGACCTCCTGCTCTGCCCAGTCAGGGGCATGGACCAAGGTGGTCAAGGGCCCTAAGGCCCGCCGCACCAAGGCCCCTCCCTCACCAGAGCTTAGCAACAGGTTTGCGCCTCTTGCAGCCCCAGCAGAGCCTGCTCAGTTGCCAGCTCCCGCAGGCAACCCAGGCTCAACCACAGCTACTGCCCCCGCTCTCCCCAAGACAAAACGAAAGGTGTTTGTTGTGGGAGACTCCATCCTGCGGGGGACTGAAGGGGCAATCTGCCGCCCCGACCCCTTATCCCGGGAAATCTGCTGCTTCCCGGGGGCCCGCATCCAAGACATTGCGGAGAGGATCCCAGAGCTCCTCCGGCCCACAGACCACTATCCCATGCTCCTTATTCACATTGGCACCAATGACATGGCTCGGAGCACCCCCAGCCAGGTCATGAGGCGCTACAGGGATTTGGGAGCAGGGCTTAGGGGTCTGGGAGCTCAGGTGGTGTTTTCGTCGATCCTCCCAGTCTCGGGCTCTGGGCTGAGGAGGGAGAGGAGGATCCACATAGTGAACCAAAGACTGCGGAGCTGGTGTCATTGGGAAGGCTTTGGCTTCCATGTCCACAGCCCGCTCTTTGGCGAGAGAGGCAGCGAGCTGCTGGGAAGAGATGGCCTCCACCTCTCTCCCCTGGGGAGGAGGCTCTTCTCAGCCAGGCTGGCTGACCTGCTCCACCGGGCTTTAAACTAAACCCGCTGGGGGATGGGGGGACTACTGCCACTGCTGGCCCACAGAGCAACCCTTGCAAAGCCAGCAGACCAAGGCACTTAAGGGAGCCCACCCCTGCCCCAGCCCTGGCACAATCTGTGGGCAAGGCAAGAGCCCTCAAGAGGACACTTGCCTGCCTGTACAGTAATGCCAGGAGCCTGGGCAACAAGCAGGAGGAGCTCATCCTTCTGCTCAGTGCAAAGAATTATGACATCATTGGGATAATGGAGACCTGGTGGGACTCCACCACGGGTATAGAGAGCTATACCCTGTACAGGAGGGATCGTGTTGACAAAAGGGGCGGGGGTGTAGCTCTCTATGTGAAGGAAAGCTACATGTCCCTGCAAGCTGATGTTGGTGACCAGCATGGACAGCTAGAGACCCTCTGGGTAAAAAATTGTGGGGAATATGGCACAGGGGACACAACAGTGGGAGTCTACTACAGACCTCCCACTCAAAGTCCTGAGCTTGACCAGGAGTTCGCCCGGGAAATGACTGAGGCCGCTTGCTCCAGGACCTTGGTTGTCATGGGTGACTTCAATTACCCGGACATCTCGTGGGAAGATCACTCAGCAAAATCTGAGCAGTCGCAAAGCTTTCTCTTGTGCGTGGATGACCTCTACCTGACTCAAGAAGTCTCTGGGCCAACGAGAGGCAAAGCGCTGCTCGACCTGGTACTGGCTACAGGGGACGACCTAATCGGTGACCTAGTGATCGATGGGAAGCTGGGTGACAGTGACCACGAGCTGATCACCTTCACCATCCGCTGTAAAGCTGGCAAGTCAGTCAGCAACACAGAAGTCCTTAACTTCAGAAAAGCTGACTCTGACAAGCTCAAGAGGCTTGTCGGTCAGGCCCTTAGCGACCATGCCCCCAGGGAGATGGGAGTTCAAGAAGAGTTGTTGCTTCTCAAGGAAGCGATCCTCAATGCACAAGCTAAATCTATTCCGACATGGAGGAAAGGCAGCAAGAAGGCACAGCAGCCCTCCTGGCTCTCCAGGGACCTAGCGGACCTCCTACGGCTAAAAAGGAAAGCCTATAAAGGATGGAGGACCTCCAAGGAGGATTATTCTGCACTGGTCCGGTCCTGCAGGGAGCAAACCAGGAAAGCCAAGGCTGCAACTGAACTCCAACTAGCTTCAAGCATCAAGGACAACAAAAAGTCCTTTTTCAGGTATGTGGGGAGCCAGAGGAAAAGCAAGGGCAACGTTGGACCCCTGCTAAACCAGATGGGGCAACTGACAACTGACGCCCAGGAAAAAGCCAACCTATTAAATAGGTACTTTGCGTCAGTCTTTCATCAGTCCCATGGGACGCCCATGCCTGCTGTGGGACAGGGAGATCTGGGTGATGGGGATTCCCTACCCTCCATAAATGCTGACCTTGTGAAGGAACACCTTGAGAAACTGGATACCTTCAAGTCAGCTGGCCCTGACAATCTGCACCCCAGGGTACTCAAGGATCTGGTGAGCGTCATAGCCCAGCCCCTGGCACGGATCTTTGAAAACTCCTGGCGCTCTGGTGTAGTGCCCGAAGACTGGAAGAAGGCCAGTGTGGTGCCGATCTTCAAGAAAGGGAGGAGAGTGGATCCGGCTAACTACAGGCCCATTAGCCTGACTTCTATCCTGGGAAAGATCTTAGAAAAGTTTATTAAGGAGGCCATCCTTGAGGGACTGGCCCAGGCTAACATCCTAAGGGATAGCCAGCACGGGTTTGTTGCGGGTAGGTCTTGTTTGACCAATCTCATTTCCTTCTATGACCAGGTGACCTATCACCTGGACGAGGGAGAAGAGATTGATGTCATATATCTTGACTTCAAAAAAGCTTTTGATCTGGTATCCCATGATCACCTCTTGGCCAAACTGGCCAGTTGTGGCCTTGGCTCCACCACGATCCGCTGGCTGGGAAACTGGCTCCGCGGTTGGACCCAGAGGGTTGTAATTGATGGCAGTCACTCATCGTGGTGCCCTGTTACCAGTGGGGTCCCTCAGGGCTCTGTCCTGGGACCCATACTGTTCATCATCTTCATTAACGATGTGGACATTGGAGTCAGGAGTGGACTGGTCAAGTTCGCCGATGACACCAAACTTTGGGGCAAAGCATTCATGCCAGAAGATAGGCGGGTGATCCAGGCTGACCTGGACAAGCTCAGCAAATGGGCAGACGAGAACCTCATGGTGTTTAACACCGAAAAATGCAAGGTTCTCCACCTTGGGAGGAAAAACCTGCAGCATCCTTATAGGCTCGGCAGTGCTACATTGGATAGCACTACAGAAGAAAAAGACTTGGGGGTCATCATTGACCACAAGATGAACATGAGCCTCCAATGCGATGCTGCGGCTAGTAAAGCGACCAAAACGCTGGCTTGCATCCATAGATGCTTCTCGAGCAAATCCCGGGACGTCATTCTCCCCTTGTACTCGGCCTCGGTGAGGCCGTAGCTGGAGTACGGCGTCCAGTTTTGGGCTCCACAATTCAAAAAGGATGTGGAGAAGCTTGAGAGAGTCCAGAGGAGAGCCACACGCATGATCAGAGGTCAGGAAAACAGATCTTACGATGACAGGCTGAGAGCCATGGGACTCTTTAGCCTGGAAAAGCGCAGGCTCAGGGGTGATCTGATGGCCACCTATAAGTTTATCAGGGGTGACCACCAGGATCTGGGGGAATGTTTGTTCACCAGAGTGCCCCAAGGGATGACGAGGTCGAACGGTCATAAACTCCTGCAAGACCATTTCAGGATGGACATAAGGAAGAATTTCTTTACTGTCTGAGCCCCCAAGGTCTGGAACAGTCTGCCATCAGAGGTGGTTCAAGCACCTCCATTGAACACCTTCAAGAGTAAATTGGATGCTTATCTTGCTGGGATCCTATGACCCTAGCTGACTTCCTGCCCTTTGGGCAGGGGGCTGGACTTGATGATCTCCCGAGGTCCCTTCCAGCCCTGGTGTCTATGAAATCTATGAAATCACAGCCCCGCTTCTCCCACTTAATCAAGATGATCCCTTTGTTTCCTGCGTGATAAATGGCATCTCTACAGAATGTTTAGTAGATACCGGTGCAAGCCGCTCTACTCTTCGAGTTGAAGAATTTTCCACAACTCCCCGTTCCTCTGCTGTTGTAAATGCTGTAGGAATTTCAAATCAAATAGTTCCTTATCCTGTTTCCCAACCATTACATGTTTTTCTTGGTCCTGTTTCTGATCAACATGCCTTTCTCCTTAGTCCTTGTTCTCCTGTTAATTTATTAGGCAGAGATTTGCTTTGTAAACTCGGCTGTACTATCTATTGCTCTCCTAATGGTGTTTATTTAGATATTCCCTGTGAGGATGAGATAGCAGTACTTGCTGCTTTAGCTAGTTCACCTCCTGAGCCTGAGTTCCCTGATCTTTCAAGAAGATTTCAAGAAGTATTACAAGAAGAAATCATAAAAGCTGTCTCTCTGTTTCTCTGGTCCCAGCATGCTAATGAAGTAGGACAAATCCATACTGCCCAGCCTGTAAAAATTAGATTAAACCCAGCTAAGCCTTTACCCAAAGTTGCTCAATACCCTTTACGTCCAGAAGCTGAAGAAGGGATACGCCCTGTTATAACTGCCCTTTTAAAGCAAGGTATCATTGTCCCGACTAAAAGCCGTTGTAATATGCCTATTCTTCTTGTAAAAAAAAACTGGAAAGAATACCTATCACTTTGTACAAGACCTCCATGCAGTAAATTCTGCAGTTTTACCTACTTTTCCTGTTGTACCAAATCCAGCTACTATCTTGTCCTGTATTCCTCCTAATGCTTGTTATTTTACTATTGTTAGCTTGTGTTCTGCATTTTTGCCTACTCCTATACACCCTGATAGCCAGTTTCTCTTTGCATTTACCTATCAAGGACTTCAGTATACCTGGACGCAATTGCCCCAAGGCTATACTGAATCCTCTTCTCTTTTTTCTCAAATTCTGAAGAAAGATCTAGATAACATAACATTTAAAGAAAATTCTGTGCTTGTGCAATATGTTGATGATTTGCTCTTGGTATCTACCTCTCTTAAAGCCTGTAAAAGCAAAGAAGGCAGCACTCCCCCACCTTGGGGACCGTTTGTCAATTTATAATTAGATCTTATTCAAATGCAGAAATGTTGTTCTTATGAATATGTTCTTGTTATTGTATGTATGTTTTCTGGATGGGTAGAAGCCTACCCATGTGCAAAAGCTGACACCATCACTGTAAGCAAAAAGTTGCTCAGAGACTTTATTCCAAGGTTTGGTATTCCTTTATCCCTAAACTCTGATAGAGGAACTCATGTTACTGGACAGATAATGAAAGAAGTCTGCAAAGTCCTGCAGATCCAACAGAACTTTCATTGCCCATACCATCCACAGGCCTTGGGTCAAGTGGAACGCCAAAATGGCATTCTGAAAAATAAACTGGCCAAAATTTGTGCTGAGACTCACCTAAAATGGCCAGATGCATTTCCCATAGCCCTTATGAGTATGAGATCTACTGCCAACTGAAAGACTGGGCTTAGCCCACATGAAATTCTAATGGGAAGACCCATGAGGCTCCCCGCCTCGCCATCTGTTGCCTCCCACTTTTGTGATATACATTCACTTGATGATATCATTCTGGACTATTGTAAGGCACTAATGAAGTGTGTTAAGGCTTTTCATTCACAGGTACACGCAGCTCTCCCCAAAGAACCAGATGAGCCATGCCATTCTATCCTGCCTGGAGATTGGGTCCATATAAAAGTCCATCAACGAAAGTCATTGCTGGAACCTCACTGGAAAGGCCCATTCCAGGTACTCCTGACCACCAACACTGCAATAAAGTGTCAAGGACTCCAGACATGGATCCACGCTTCACACGGTAAGAAAACATCAGCCCCGTTACACCCAGAGTCTCCTCCATATCAATCTTGTAATCAGCCTTCACAGACTGGTAGTGAGTCTAGCGCCTGCCAGCGGAGAGCTCAAGACCAGTAGTGAGCCAAGCTCCTACTGGCAAAGAGGATTTGCCACTGCAGAGCGAAGAGAATGTGCCCCAACAACACCACTATGCCCTTCGGGACAGGAAAAAGGCCTCTACCTAGTTCCTGGTTCCCGAGGTAGAGTTGGTTAGTTGTGACTTGGGTAGTTCTCAGTATTTCTTTTTGGGCTGTCTTATATGAACTTGACTCATCAGTTATAAGAAACTCTGTAAACCAAACTACACTTCCGCACCGACAAAGAAGATCATTTCATGAAAGTGTGTTCTTGTCTTTTGTTAATCAAACTGGGATAGATTTAAATGTCTCTTGTTGTTGGATATGTAGTCATGTCCCTGTCTATTCTACCGGAGGGATACCCATGATACCAGTACCCTTGAATGCAACTCAGATGTTAATCCCTTACTATTCAAATTTTCATGGGAACGAAATCTGGCAGAACGTAAGTTGCAACCGGTCTGACTATGTACGATTAGCATATGCCACCCCTGGAAAGTTTTGTTGAACCTGTAACAGATCTCATGTTGCAGTAGGAGTCAGTAAATGTGAAGCAGAACTTAATACCCAAGGTACATGGATCAATGGTTCCTGGGACACTGGTATGCTTTCTGTTATGACAAAAATCAAAGGGTTATAATAATCAAAGGGTTTTCAGGTTATTATTAAAAAATGATGACTATAATACAGGTGGATTTACTGCATACTATTTTGTATGTGGAGATAAAGCCTATAAAAATCTTCCCTCCAGTTGGAGAGGAACGTGCTATGTCTCCGCAGTGTATCTTGCCTTTACTATTAGATCTCACTTACCTAAAGGAAGAATTCGCAGTGTTCATGGAATTACAGAAAATCAAAGATTTTGAGGTATAATGTTCCCCAGCTATGGCACAGCTATGTGCGAGATAAAGAAAGTTGCAGCATCTCCGGAAAAGATTGCTAATGCTACTGCTGATAGTTTTGATAAAATAAATACAGAAATGAAGGAAATAAGGCAAATGACATTGCAAAACTGACTTGCGTTAGATTATATACTAGCCAGCAAAGGAGGAGTCTGTGCTTTAATAGGTAAAGAATGTTGTACTTATATTCCCGATAATTCAGAAGAAATCCAGGATTTAAGTAAACATATTCTAAAAGAAGCAGCTAAATTGCATGAGTCAGATAGTTGGAATTTGAATTCTTGGTTTAGCTCTATTTTCAGTTCCTTAGGCTCTACTGTTATTCATAGTTTGTTGATATTGTTTGTTGTTTTTATTGGAGTATGCCCAGTCTTTATTATAATTCAGTGTTGCTTAAGTTGTGCTACCAAGCAAATGTGAAATAGCCCATCAACCAGAAACAAAGTATATAATTTGTATGTTGAAATAGCAGGAAGTAAAGAGAAAGAAAAACTAGAAGTTGAAATGCTAATGGCTATAAATATCTAACTTGTTGGAAAAAAAAAAGGGAATGTAGGAGTAAATTTAGTCGGCTTCTGGCCTATTTGACTAGAAAAACAGACAGAGACCAGAAGTGCTGATACTGCTTATTTCAGTTATATGTTCTGAGATAAGGAATCTTGAATGCCATGGTCTGTCTTGATATATTACCCTGTGCACAGATGGTTTGTTTAAGTAAACTTCCTAAATGTCTGTGTAATGCACTATTGTTTTGTTTCTCCAAGGTCATATTTTTTTCTCTTTCTCTGTCTTAAATATAAATATGTTTGTAAACTTAGAGAGTGAGAGAAATCCTTTAAAACAGACAAGTGGGTGATTCCCCTTGCTGTGTGGAATTCTCCCTGATCACAGTATAGCCCTAAATAAAAAAAGCTGGCTCTGTCAGTTCTCATTCAACCACAACGCGAAGTTTGAGTTCTTCCACACTCTCCACTGGACTCTCTCCAATTGTCCACATCTTTTCTGTAGTGGGGGCCCAAAACTGGACATGGTACTTAAGATGTGGCTACCCCAGTGCTGAATAGAGGGGAATAATCACATCCCTCAATTTGCTGGCAATGCTCTTACTAATGAAGCCCAGCATGTAATTAGCTTTCTTGGCAACAAGGGCACACTGTTGGCTCATATTGTCCACTGTAACCCTGAGGTTCTTTTCTGCAGAGCTACTGCTCAGCCAGTTGGTCCCCAGCCTGTCCCAGTGCTCAAGACTTCCATTCTAAGTGCAGGACTTTTAAGGGCACTTCTTATTGAACCTCATGGCCATGTCCAGATGAGCAGGGGCATGCATTTGCAGTGACACAAATAGTAGCAGCACAACTTTGTGCCACAGTACATGCCCCTGCATATGCAATTTGTTGCAGGACACACCATGCCGGTGTGGGCAAACTGTCCTTGCCTGGTTCCTCTTGGCTCCTGGTGTGCTGGAGCATCTGGGGAAAATGGTTGGCATTTTCCTGGAGCACCAAGCCTCTGTTTGTTCCACTGCATGCTATTGTAGCATGTACTGTGCTGCTTTTTTTTTTGGTGCTTTTTTTTGCTACTGGGAAATCCCAGCATATGTGGTGGCAGTGTGTGCTGCCCAAAATGAGAGTTTGGCTGGCTAGAGCCATATTTCAGCTGCTGGTCAGCCCCTGCAAGCCTGGATCACTGCTGCTGGAGCCCCAGAACCCCAGATAAGGCTGCTGGGGCCAGCCCAGGTGGTGGCCCCAGCTTCCCTAACCCAGCCTTGGCAACTTGCCACGTGCCAAAGCACACATGCAGAGGTATTCCCAGGAACAACCAACAGTAGCACAACTATGTGCTGCTGCTAGTTGTCTCTGGGGAATGCAGGTTCCCGCTTGTGGGGACATGCCTCCTGGTTTCATTAATCTGCATTAATCTGTAGGATGCACCCACTCCTGCCTGGGAACCTTCCCTTCGACTGGAAGGATTGAAGAGAACACCACCTGAGCCCCTGTTCCATTCACCCATGAACCCAGCACCCTGTAGCTACTTTTGATTTACTCAGGATCTTCCCTGGCAGTATCGTTGGGGCCCGCATGGTTGAGCAGCATGGGGTAGTAGTTAGAGCACTGGAAGAGTCTTGGTAATTCTTCTGTGACATCTCAGATCCAGGCTCTAGGCAAGTAGCAGACCACCTGAGACAACAGGTAAGGTTGGCAGATGTATGCCTCCATCCCCCTTAAGAGGGAATCTCCAGTTACCATCACCCATCACTTCTTGGTGGCAGTGGTCTCGATCTACCAGGTATCAACCAGATATTCAGATAGAGGTAGTTAGCCCTGTTAGTCTGAAGGCAGGCAGAAGGCAGTGTAGAATTGCACCTTACACACTAATTAGATCAGAGATACATAAACTTCTGTGAGCAACTGTTCACTTCATTCAGATGACAGACACTACTCCTGACATCAAGGGCTGCTTAGGAGAAGCAACACAGCAATACCCTCTCCTCAAAAGCAGCTTCCTAGGAACACAGTAAGAAGAATTTTACTGATCAACAATGAAGCATTAAGACGGAAAATGTTAGTTCAAGCCAGTAATACTCCTCCCCTTCACAAGCAATTAATTCAGTCACAGAACTTAACCAAACAAAGCTGATGCTTTAACTGTGTATACACACACACACACACACACACACACACACACACACACAAGTATATATATGTAAAACCTGAGGGGAAAATAAATATACACATTCCCCCCCCCAAAAAAAAGTTTTACATATATATATTTATATATACACCAATGGTTTTGTGTGTATACACACACACAAAAGCATCAGTTTTGCTTGTTTAAGTTCTGTGAGTGAATTTATTGCTTGTGAAGTTTTACAGCTTTGAAATATGGGTGAAAATAAGGGCTGACCATGCAATTTCTAGGTCAGATCATTATGCATGACTGGAACTCTTCCGAATGCAAAACACTGGGCTTGACCCCAAGTCCACTAAGGTCACTCAGAGTCTTTCCGTTGATTTAATAGGCTTGGAATCAAGTACACATTGCTGAAGAACTGTTTCTCCATTTATTAACTTACAGGAATACAATACTGAAACTAACACTTACTTCAGAAAACATTACAGGAGTCAAAGAAAATGCACAAAAAAGAAAGAACCAACACAGTTAAGGTCCTAAAAACAACCCTATCTCAGCAGTTGCACTACTATTCTATCAAAACAGGATTATAAATACAATTTATGTAGATATGTGAAATGGTAATGGTTTCATATTGCTGTGAGAATTTTCACTTTTGCACTTTCTTTTATCTTTTCCTGCTAGTTAGCTACCTTAACACTGCATTGACACAATCTTTTATTTTTAATCTCATTAAGTATTTCTCTGAATGGGAAAAAGGACAGATGAATCCTGTCAACTGCCCTCTGCCCACCCTCTGCACTCATCTTAACTGCAATCAATACAGACAGAATTGTTTTTTTAATCCTTGCCTAGTGACGAAATCCACACAGGGTTTGACCATTCTGATATAATGGAGGGGTAGATGTAATATGTAGCTGTATGTATGCTATGTCTGCCTCTTGCAGGGTCTACTACTACTCCAAACTAAAAGAGTTCTCTTTTCAGCTCAAATGATAAGGCTTTTGAAGTGTAGGCACAATGTTCTAGTCCAGTTTGAGTGATCTACCTGCCTATCATGTTTTTAGCATATGGATTTCATTAAAGCATGTCTTCTTTGGCTTTGCAAATGTCTATTTATTATATGCACTAGCCACACTTTAACCCTTGTTTTTTAACTCTGAAAAAAAATCCTTACTGCAGATTAGGCATGTGCCAAGTTTAACTTTTAAAAATAGTATTTGGAGCTACCAGTCAGCAAAAGTAAAATTAATTTCTTTTTTGCTGAGAAACATTTCTCTCGCTCTCCAATAGTGCAAAAATGGCTTACTTTACTTTCTTCAAGCTTAAACTATATACTAAGAAAAATAATCTTTGGGTTAAGACCAACCAAACCATGGAAAGTTTCATCCAAAGGTTGATCTTCAAAAATTGTTAAGTAGTGCAAAATTATATTGCAAGCTGAAACTGTGATAATGCATGCTTTCTGGCATGATGTAAAAATGAACTTTGTTCCCAGCCCATCAGGGTATGTGTAGGCTGGAGACAAAATGCATCCAAACACATCCTGAAAGGTACTTCAGAGCAGTGCTGCTAGCTAAATAACAATTCTTGTTCTAAGTACTCACTTTCTTTCCTTTCATTCTACATCTTTTATGTGCCGTGCTTTCAAGGTCACATTTTTATTGCTGCCAATATAACAATAAACTTGGATGCTTGAATTCCCTGTGGCAAATATACTTGGCAAGCAGACCTTTCACAGAATCATGGGATTCCACCCTAGAATCCCAAGAAATTTTTGAGTTGTAGAGAAAAAAAAGTAACTCTCAAATACTGCAAATGGCAACATTCTACTTTGCCTTTATACAGACTTTATTCTTTCAGACAGTAAACAGAAATTGAGGACGAAACATGGTTTATGATGTACAAATCACAATTACACAGTAGCCCATCTGCACAGCTTTCTCCCCTTCTTCCTCAACATCACTCTCTCCTAGTGCAGAAGATGCAAATCTTTGCCTTCAAGAGTAAACCATGAACAATTAAGAGTCAGGATGTCAAACTTTCCTGATCTCTCAGGATAAACCAGGAATATAAGAAAACTCCTACACTGGATCCGGATCCAGATCCAGCAGTGGTGGTGGAACTAACAGCTGTGATGCATGCAGCCACTGCTTCCCCTACACCAGCATGAATGTCTGGGAATTCAGCAGAAAGCCTCACCCCTGAATTCCAGGCCATTCTGGGAACCTGTGGAGTAGATGAAATGCTTCCACAGGCTGGATACAGCCTGTAGGCTTCATGTGTGACATGTGTGACTAAGAAAATGCAGAAACTGTTAATCAGCAGCACAAAGGAGGTAAACCAACAGAGGTGCAGCTGAAATCATTACTTAAGTAGAATAAGTGAAACAGACATCCAATCTGTGCAATGGAACAATTCACTAAGGATGTAACTATGACCTGGACTCCCATGACAGAAGAGAATCAGTGGGAGCTGGGAACAGAAAATAACATAAACATGCAAATGAGAGTCCATTTTCTCCTTCTGGCAACTTCACTAATGCAGCAGTAAATGGTGTAAAAATGTGTAGAAGGTGACTACCCTGAGACATAGGGATTGCCATACCAGATCAGACCAGTTCATCTAGTCCAGTATCCTTTTTACGACAGTGGCAGTCTCAAATGTTCCAATGTCTTTCAGCATTGTGCAGGATTTCCACTACTTCAGACATCTCATGCTGAGGCAGACTATACTTAGCTGTCAAAAGAAGCATCAGGGAAGCATGACAACATGTGACTTATTCTTAAACAAGTTTTCAACAGGCTGCAGGACCTCCCCTGCAGGCACAGCTCCGACTCCATTTCCACAACCATCACCTCCTTGTTTCCTTTAGCTTAACAAAGGCCTTTTCTGGCTTTGACCAGCCTGTGAAGTGACAGTGCCTTTCACAGACCCATCACAATGACTAGCTTACTTTGGGGAAGCATCCCTCAGAAGCTTTTATTGTGTGGGCAAATTATGCAAGTCACAGATCTGCTAGCCTCATGTCTAACTTAATTTATGCTGACATCAGAGAATGTGGCCAAAGGCCAGGTCTTCTGCCAATTTTTGTACTGATAAACTTTATTTGTTTGTGATGTGATTTCCTGCTGTCTCCTCTCCCCTCCCACAATATACCTGTACTTATACAACTGGTAGATGCAGTTATTGTTTATTCTCCTTCCTGCATGGGGAATTGTTACATTTATGTAAAGCACTCTTATACTAATATAATGGTGCTCTCAAGGTGGGGGCAGTAAAAAGATGGGTCTGTACAACACTTTCAATTGTATGTACAGACGAAGCCAAAGTGCACTACAGGGGGCTATTACACACATACCAACAATTGACTGGTAGTCTTTTTCCTTTCCACCACTCAGATGGTCCCATTGTAAGCCCATTTCAAAGCATATTTTTCTATACTTATCCTTCCCTTCCCCTGGTTCAAAATGCCCTCTGTTGCCTAAACTCCCCTCAGGGATGCAATCAGTGATGCTCCAATAGAGAGAAGGCAAGATAGAAAATAACGCACTGAGCTGTTTGCCCCTGAAAACTGAACCCACCACTTCTCGCAACCCCGTTTACTGGCAAGGGAGAGGGAAACAAACTTGAATCTTCTGCTGTGTGGCATTTACATTGAGCTAATGCAACATAATGAGTCTTCTTGTTATCCTCCATAGTTCTGCAAAATGTAAGACATCATTCTATTTATTATTGCTGCTCCTGCTGAATCATATAACAGGAACCAAAAAACTACACGTGTCTGTGAAACAGTGACACTGCTGAGTAGGTCAATATGTAAATTTCATAGATTTCATAGACATTAGGGCTGGAAGGGACCTCCGGAGATCATCGAGTCCAGCCCCCTACCCAAAGGGCAGGAAGTCAGCTGGGGTCATAGGATCCCAGCAAGATAAGCATCCAATTTACTCTTGAAGGTGTTCAATGTAGGTGCGAACCACCTCCGCTGGCAGACTATTCCAGACCTTGGGGGCTCGGACAGTAAAGAACTTCTTCCTTATGTCCAGCCTGAAACGGTCTTGCAGGAGTTTGTGACCGTTCGACCTCGTCATCCCTTGGGGCACTCTGGTGAACAAACATTCCCCCAGATCCTGGTGGTCACCCCTGATAAACTTATAGGTGGCCATCAGATCACCCCTGAGCCTGCGCTTTTCCAGGCTAAAGAGTCCCATGACTCTCAGCCTGTCATCATAAGATTTGTTTTCCTGACCTCTGATCATGCGCGTGGCTCTCCTCTGGACTCTCTCAAGCTTCTCCACATCCTTTTTGAATTGTGGAGCCCAAAACTGGACGCAGTACTCCAGCTGCGGCCTCACCAAGGCCGAGTACAAGGGGAGAATGACGTCCCGGGATGCACGCCAGCATTTTGGTCGCTTTACTAGCCGCAGCATCGCATTGCAGGCTCATGTTCATCTTGTAGTCAATGATGACCCCCAAGTCTCTTTCTTCTGCAGTGCTATCCAACGTAGCACTGCCGAGCCTATAAGGATGCTGCAGGTTTTTCCTCCCAAGGTGGAGAACCTTGCATTTTTCGGTGTTAAACACCATCAAGTTCTTGTCTGCCCATTTGCTGAGCTTGTCCAGGTCAGCCTGGATCACCCACCTATCTTCTGGCATGAATGCTTTGCCCCAAAGTTTGGTGTCATCGGCGAACTTGACCAGTCCACTCCTGACTCCAATGTCCACATCATTAATGATGATATTGAACAGTATGGGTCCCAGGACAGAGCCTTGAGGGACCCCACCGGTCACAGGGCACCACGATGAGTGACTGCCATCAATTACAACCCTCTGGGTCCAACCGCGGAGCCAGTTCCCCAGCCAGCAGATCGTGGTGGAGCCAAGGCCACAACTGGCCAGTTTGGCCAAAAGGTGATCATGGGATACCAGATCAAAAGCTTTTTTGAAGTCAAGATATATGACATCAATCTCTTCTCCCTCGTCCAGGTGATAGGTCACCTGGTCATAGAAGGAAATGAGATTGGTCAAACAAGACCTACCCGCAACAAACCCGTGCTGGCTGTCACTTAGGATGTTAGCCTGGGCCAGTCCCTCAAGGATGGCCTCCTTAATAAACTTTTCTAAGATCTTCCCCAGGATAGAAGTCAGGCTAATGGGCCTGTAGTTAGCCGGATCCACTCTCCTCCCTTTCTTGAAGATCAGCACCACTTTGGCCTTCTTCCAGTCTTCGGGCACTACACCAGAGCGCCAGGAGTTTTCAAAGATCCGTGCCAGGGGCTGGGCTATGACGCTCACCAGATCCTTCAGTACCCTGGGGTGCAGGTTGTCAGGGCCAGCTGACTTGAAGGTATCCAGCTTCTCAAGGTGTTCCTTCACGAGGTCAGCATTGATGGAGGGTAGGGGATTCCCCTCACCCAGATTTCCCTGTCCCATAGCAGGCATGGGCATCCCGTGTGACTGATGAAAGACTGACTCAAAGTACCTATTTAATAGGTTGGCTTTTTCCTGGGTGGCAGTTGTCAGTTGCCCCATCTGGTTTAGCAGGGGTCCAACGTTGCCCTTGCTTTTCCTCCAGCTCCCCACATACCTGAAAAAGGACTTTTTGTTGTCCTTGATGCCTGAAGCTAGTTGGAGTTCAGTTGCAGCCTTGGCTTTCCTGGTTTGCTCCCTGCAGGACCGGACCAGCGCGGAGTAATCCTCCTTGGAGGTGAATCCCGTCCTCCATCCTTTGTAGGCTTTCCTTTTTAGCCACAGTAGGTCCGCTAGGTCTCTGGAGAGCCAGGGGGGCTGCTGTGCCTTCTTGCTGCCTTTCCTCCGTGTTGGAATAGATTTAGCTTGTGCACTGAGGATCGCTTCCTTGAGAAGCAACCACTCTTCTTGAACTCCCATCTCCCTGGGGTCATGGTCCCTGAGGGCCTGACCGACTAGCCTCTTGAACTTGTCAAAGTCGGCTTTTCTGAAGTCAAGGACTTCTGTGTTGCTGACTGACTTGCCAGCTTTACGGCGGATGGTGAAGGTGATCAGCTCGTGGTCGCTGTCACCCAACTTCCCATCAATCACTAGGTCGCCAGTACCAGGTCAAGCAGCGCTTTGCCTCTCATTGGCCCATAGACTTCTTGGGTCAGGTAGAGGTCATCCACGCACGAGAGAAAGCTTTGCGCCTGCTCAGATTTAGCTGAGTGATCTTCCCACGAGATGTCCGGGTAATTGAAGTCACCCATGACAACCAAGGTCCTGGAGCAAGCGGCCTCAGTCAGTTCCCGGGCGAACTCCTGGTCAAGCTCGGGACTTTGAGTGGGAGGTCTGTAGTAGACTCCCACTGTTGTGTCCCCTGTGCCGAATTCCCCACGAATTTTTACCCAGAGGGTCTCTAGCTGTCCATGCCGGTCGCCAACATCAGATACCACTGTATCTGTTATTCTTGCAAGTAAAGTTCATCCGTTAGCCTGTATCTAAACATGTTGAACAAAGACAATCAATCCCAGTGCACCTTGAATTTGAGAATGGTTCAGAGCATTCCTGTCCTTTTCATTGTGCAGAGCTTGATTTTAAGTGACCACAAATCAAACTCTAGGGTCTCTTTGGCTAGGACATCAACCTTGTTCATAGCAGGATATCAGCAAAGCACACATACCCATAATCTTAGTTTTGAGTAGGTTGTCTAACTTACCTGCCCAAGCAATGCAACCTGCATTCCCTTAAATCTCATCAGTATGGCCTTTCCTCATGCAATAGTACAAGTTCCTACTGTAAAGCATGCATACACGTAACCTCAGTTTTGAGCAGGGTATCAGCCTAAGCAATGCAATTTGCCATCCTTAACAAAATACTAGTCTCAAAGGATGGCTTTCACCTTTCTAGGAGGAGGCTGTATCTGCAGCCCCATGCTTTCATTTGAGTTAGGTTTCTAAATAGGCTGCAAGTAATGAGCTGTGGCTGAAAAAACTGAGGGGTTATGGGAAGTAGTAGCCCCCCCAGGTTTGGTTAAATCAGACAGAGTCCCTAATTCTACCATAACTTTATTTAAGGATTCATGGATTTTTAGGACTAGATCTTCTCTCTTACAAGTAATCTCTAATTTGCTCATGCACTTTTGAAAGGGTGAATCCATTATAATAGCATCACAACATACAGTATTTATAGCCCCTGTTCAGTTTGTGTCAGTTTACTTTGCATCTCATTCTAAAATGTAATTTGCATCCTCAAGTCTCAAAACCCAGCCAACAGTGTATCTACTTGACAAACAAAATACTCTGAAGAGTTATCACTTTCCACTGGGCAATGTATTCCAGGCTAGGTACAGACATTCAAAAAGCCTAAGGTGGAATCAATCTAAGTTATGAGGTTTTCTGTAAGTGGCATAGTTTAGATCAGTAGTGAACAAGAATATACATTCACCCTTTCGTGGGGGAAGGGGGAGGCAGGTGACTCTTAGACCGGGTTCTGCCATTTTTAAAACAGTCTATGTGTGCTGAACTTCTGTCCTGTTATGGGTATAGACTGGCTTCCGATCACTTATACTGGTAAAAGTATATCTGGTCTGTGACGGCCAGAACCAGAGGGATTAATAAGCAATTAATATGTGCTTCTTAGAGGCATTTGCTATTTTGCCTAAACAAGTAATATTAGTTAATATAAAGCTTGTAAGTTTGTAAACTGCAACTGTAACTTGTCTGTCATAAGTTTAACCAAAATGATTAAATTAACTGTTCATGGAACTGACTGGGCCCCATAAGCAAGCTGTAGCTGCGAGATTAGGTGACCTAATGGTTTCTGCTCAAGGTTCAGCTTTAACGATAAAAAACTGGATCCAACTGCCTGGCACACCCAACACATTCCAGGAAAGCATATTCAAATTAAACCTAAAAGGGGTTGGGGCTTAGGCGGAGCAATGTCAATTTCAAATTTAAAGGTGCTGCATTATAATTTGCTTATTGGATAAACCCAAGTCTAGGTAGTAACCTTTTATGATAATTTTTAACACCTTTCAATCCTATAGGGTAACAGCTACAGGGCAAGATTGTGCATGGCTCTAAAGCCAACAGATTAGCATAAGACTAAGTATAAACAGCGTGTGCATCAGGTAACCAGCAGGAAGGAAGGAACAGAACGGTCATTTCTGTTCCATACCCGGACGCTGGACTCCCGGTGTGAGTGAGGATCGGATCCTGATCAAGGGACCTTCCCCGGTAATCCCTCTGACAGCATCGATTGGGGACGCCTGACTTCCCTGGAATCACTTGACGCGTACCTGGCATAGAGGGATTATCGATAAGTTGCCAACCCATGTCTGTCTATCTGTTGTTTTGAACAGCCCAGTGGCTAATAACCTCGCAGTGCCCAGTTGGCCTGCGACAGAATTGATCTATCTATCTGTTGTTATTATCTGTTATTTACTATTAGCTCTTTAATACTGCATTATCTGCTTATTGCATTTACCTTTCTGTTAACTGTTGTGTGTGTATAAGCTATAATAAATATGCCTTTACTTCACTCCCAACTTTGCCTCCTCTATTTGAAACTGAACCAAACAGCCCAGTTGGCCTGTGATAAAACTGATACACTCACAGTGCTCAGCTGGCCCGTGACAAAATTGGCATCACGAACAGGATTGAGGATGGAGAGTTCGGAGGGGAAGAATGGTGCATAGGAGGTAGAGGGGTGGACCCCACTGATTGCTTTGATAAAAGAGGTTACGGGTATTAAGAATCTGGGGTGGGATAAAGAGAGGTTGAGACCTGCTTGGAGCAATCCCACCACAGTACCCTGTCAGTGGGCTGCGTTCACTGCTGTGCAGAGGGGCAGACCTACGAAAGGATGCCTGTCTTGGCTGCTAGCAACCTGCCTAAGACTGGGAGCAGAGGAAGGCACTCAGCTCCGTCAAGAGAACCAATCCTTAAAAGACCAAGTGACTTAGCTTGAGAGGGAATTAAGGGAAGAAAAGGATTCTGGTAGTGTGGCGTGCACGGCTGCCAGAGCAGCTCCAGACAGACTAGAAATACTAGAGCATCAGCAGGGAAAGATACTAGTCATATAGGCAATCACCTCCCTTGAGCAGAAGGTGCAAGTGGCACGACCAGTTGAACCTTCCCCTGAAAAGGTCCAGCAGTGTCTTTATGGTGGAATTCCAAAAACTGAGTTGTGGGATGACCCAGAGAGTGAGGGCCTGTATGGTGAAATTGCAGTAACTAAGCCAGGAGATGATGAGTATGTGAGGCTTACAGAAGAAGCCTGTGAGATCCCACCTCTCTATGCCCCACTGGCCCAAAAGAATTTAGGAGGAGAGATAGCCCAAACGTTCCCAGTAGTGGTGACCCGTGCAAGGCCATAAGGGAGCAATCTCCGGACAGACACGTTCCTTTACTCGCACAGAAATCCAAGAATTACAAAAACAACATAAGGCCAAACCGGGGGAGCAAATAATAGACTGGTTATTTCGAATGTATTGTGAAGGCACCTCGGCAGTATCTGTGAGCCGCACCGAGGCAGCTCAATTGGTTCTCTGCCCTGAAATCTAGTTGGGTCAGTGGGTTGGGCAGGACCACAATATTACTCTGTTTTCTGCTACAATACAGATGGTCGCCGCAGGTTACGGTAACATGGGCTAACTTAGAGGAAGCTATCAACTAGTTTTAACAGAAATAATTCGAGCAGGGAACTGGAGCCATGCTCTAGGTGAAGAACTAGTGACAGAAGATGTGGAAGAAGTTCTGCCGGCGAGCACTGACAGAATGCACTTCAGCTCTGTCAGCCTTACAACAAAAGTTAGTAACTCACCTGGTAAGAAATGTGATCCGGCGGTTGGTACAGCTTCTGCCCATCTTGCAGAAGCCAGAGCTTCCAAAACTAAAAAAACCTGCCAATGGCAATGGCAGTGGCCTCTGAGAAAGACGACCTGTAAAGCCCCGTAAGTCCAGGAAAGAGGGGAATGGAAAATCTAAACCCCTATGGGCATAAATGTGGAGGGAGTTACTGGCAGCAGGGTTCAATAAAGAACAAATTGATGGGCTGCCCACCCCAGTTCTGCAAGGGTTATGGGCCAAACACTGCAAGGACGGGAAAGGGAAGAAGATAGTGCCCTCGGCACCCCCTGACCTCCAGCAAGGGGCCATCGTGGGGGCAGTAGAGGATTGGGGAACAGTAACACAGAATAATATTGACCCCTTAATTCAAGTACCTATAAAGGTTTGTCTAAATGGAAGGAAAAAGTCACTTAATATGCTACCAGACACTGGTGCCCAGCTATGTGTTTTGGACTGTGCAGAATGGAAAGGGGCACGAGGAACTCCTTATCAGGAAGTAGGAGTTGGAGGTGCCAGACGACCAGGACATTTGGTCTGGCCCATTTTCACCTTGCCTAACGGCTCCATACTAACAGCAGCTGCTGTCATGCTCCAGGGAGGGCCGAACCTACTGGGACTAAACATGTTGCAGGGGCAGCTGTTTATCTTTAAATAGGAAACCTGGCAGTTTGGATGTGCCACAGTTCAGGAATGCGAGCAGAAGGATGTGATGACGGCAGTAGCCCAATGTTCCATGATCCTACTCACCCTGCCGGCCATGAAGGGGGTACACCAACCTCAATACCCACACCCCCTGAGGCAACGCAACCCATTCAAGACATTATCAACCGACAGCTGGAGGATGGAACCATCATTCGAACTCAATCCCTGTACAACAATTCAGTGTGGCTGGTATGTAAACCGTACGGGGATTGGTGACTGACTTCTGATTTTAGGGCTTTGAATGCCAACATCAACCATCTAACAGCTGCAGTCCCATCCATGCCTGCACTGACGGAAAGAATTTGATGCTATGGCCCCCAGTGGATGGGATCCAGAGACATTAAGGACATGTTCTTTGCTATCCCCATCCATGAAAATCACTGGCATTTGTTTGCCTTCACATGTCTGGGACAGCAGTACACCTACACAGTCCTACCTCAGGGCTGGGTGCACAGCCCCACCCTGGCCCACAGAGTGCTAGCTGAAGTAATCCATAAAGTCCAACTGTGTCATCCAGAGGTACATGTCTGGCAATATGTCAATGATGTCATGGTGGGAGGACAAGGCCTGGAATTAACCATTTCTGCTTTTGAGTCCCAAGAGGGAAAAGGGCAAGCATTTGGGTTCATGCTGTCCAGCAAAAAGATCCAAGAAGTCAGGCCCCAGTGTGAATTCCTGGGAATCCAGTGGCAGAAAGGTGGATCCATCATACCGGCCAAAGAGCTGCAGAGTCTGGTAGATACCCCTGCCCCCAACAATGAAAAGCGCTGCAAGCTCAGCTAGGTGTGCTTAACTTCTGGTGCCTGCATGTCCCTGAGTTTAGTGTGTTGGCCTGACCTCTGTATAATCTATGCAAGAAAAAAAACACAATGGGAATGGGGCCCTGAGCACCAACATGTTATGTGGGCCCTCAAGGAGGTAGTGATCACCCATGCCTCCCTAGCAGCATGGCTCCCAGAAGGGGAGCTCTGGCTCCATGTAAACGTGTCCAAAGAGGGGCCCCATTGGAGCCTGTGGCAAAGGAACACACCCGAGACAGAGGGAAAACCCCTTGGGTTCTGGAGCCAAGGCTGGAAAGGGGCTGAAGCTCGGTACACCCTGGTGGAACAAATGCTGTGTGCAGCAGGCGCAGCTTTAGCAGCCACAGAGGCCCTGAGAGGGAAGCTTCCCAATCCACTGTCATAACCACTCTGGTGCCCATCCTAGGAATGGCATTGTCCGACAGACACCACCCGCCAGGGGGGCGACCCCAAGAAACCACAGTGCAAAAATGGGTCTATTATTTCATAAGTCAAGCTCAGTGGGTGACCTCAAAGGGATGTCCAGCATTAGTAGAAAAAGTCACAGAGAGCACAATAACGTATACCCAGACAAGCCATCTCCCATCAAGGAAGCACCTCCCTTTTCACTCAACATGGAAACGTCAGAGGACACAGAGGTCTGGTTTACCGATGGCTCAGCCAAAGGTCATACCTGGAGGGGAGGCTGCCACACGAATCTGAGATGGTAAGCAACTCACCCTGGCGGGGAGATGGTCAAAGTGCACAATATGCTGAGCTAGCCGCTGTAGTCAATGGGGCTGAGTATGAATTGGTAGAGGGACCAGGCCGCCTATATTTACTGTGATTCATGGATGGTAGTGGAGGGTTGCACCAAGTGGCTACCCCTGTGGAAGAGGGAAAATTTCAAAAGGCAGGGAAGAGACATCTAGAGCTGTGAAAAGTGGGCAGCTTTGTGGGAAATGGCACAGGGAGGCCTTCCCTTATACATATGGCACGTCAGTATAGTGCATGGGAGCAGAAAGGCTGAGGAGCCTGAGGCAAAGTGGAACAGGCAAGTAGATGAGCTAGCCAGAGGCAACACAGAAGCCCTTGTTGCTGAAGCAGAGGCTCAGCCACCCCTAGAGAAGGCACCCAGCCCCTCCCTCTGGCAGACCCCTGGAGTGCTAGCCACAGAATGGCTGCATTGGCAGGATGGACACCCTGGCACTGCTCACCTAGCAGCCACCTGGGTCATTCACCTAACTAAAAGGGACGTGCAGGAATAAGTCAACTCCTGCCAGGAAGTCAAAGCTCGACTAACCCCTGCCTCGACTACCTCTTTGTCGCTGAGCGATGGAAAGGTAACATGGCAAGTTTGGCAATGTGACTTTATAGGCTCGCTTCCCCACACTCCCAGAAAATGACAGTATGTGTTTGTAGTCATAGAAACGGTCACCGGAATGATGGTCGCTTGGGCCTATGCCAAGGCCACTGCGCAGGACACCTGTGCAGCACTAGTCAACCTGCTAGCCATCTACCTATATACCATAGAGCTGCAAAGTGACAACAGTTCACATTTTCATAATCATCTTGTCTATGACTGGGCTACAAGACATCATGTGCTGTGGACTTATCACATTCCCTATCACCTGCAATCTAATGGGCTAGTAGAGTGGGCCAATGGTATCCTAAAGTGCAACCTGTGAATGGCCACTGGCCTGGCCCTCAAGGACTGGGACTTGCACCTGAGTTGCTCAATCAACTGGGCCAACAATCGGCCCCGCCCCAGAGGAAGCCCCATGCAACAAGCCTTTGGGCAAGGCGGACCCTGCGAGCCAGCAGTGGAACAGCCAAGGGGTGATTGGGGGAAACTCCAGGTGGGGGACCAGGTAGTAGTTAAGCATGCTCAGGGGGACAAATGGGAAGGGGTGCTAATGGCATGGGACATACATACCTCATAGTGGGTGGCAAGGTTGGATCCATCTAATGGGAGCCAGACTCCATTTTTTCTTGTTCCTGCAGATTGGGTCCATCTGCAGGTACACAGCGGCCCTGAGGTGGCCTGGAATCATCACCCTGCTCTACAGCGACGCCACCACCCTCACCTAACAATGATGGTGTGGAATGCCATTATGACAGGGCTGCCAGTCATTTGCTACTGTTTGATTACTGTGGGGCATTCACGTGCTCCCACACCCCAGATCTCACCCATTGCCAAAGCCTCAGACACACTGGGATACTGGGAACACCCAGCCACAATCAAAGAAGTGCAAAACTGGCTTTTCAGTTGCCGACGATGGATTGTGGACTGGCAAGGAGGAATCTGCCAATGTTACTGTGGGACAGTTGGTTGCTCAGTTTCCTCCCATATGCCAGGATCCAGGAAAAACGAGTGTGGGGACAGGGGGAGATTGTTGTGGTTTCTGCCAATGGCCCTGGTGCTGTTATATTCTGCCTGCAGGTATGCTGCCCACCCTGGGTCCTGTTGTGACCACTGCTGCAACCCCACCTGAAGCTTGAAATTCTACAACCACCTGGAGCCCAAGGAGGCGACCAAACCCTTCAACCCCGCTTCCATGGGAGACAATAGCTCCAGCGGTTCCCCTGCCCAATGACACTTTGGCACAATGGTGTATAGCTCACCAAATACACCGGCCCTCCAGGTACAGTAAGGTACTGTGGTGGTTTAAAAATGGCTCTTATGCTGTCAAGTGGTGGTCCACAGAATGGGAGGCCAATACGTCCCATGTTCCCAGTATTTTGTGGTTCCGCTATATGGATGAATGGGGGCATGCTCACAGAACTGAATACACAATAGCTGCATATCACCAGTCAGTCTGGGAAAATCTGCAGGGCACAGCCCTGGTCAACCTAGAACAACTGGCCGAACCCATGGGGGGGCACCGTGCCAGAATCATTTCTGCAAGATATCAAAGCCATAGTCATACCTGGGCAGTGTGCATTTAAGTATACAGATGGGGACACACCTGAGCAAATATGCTCCTTCAACCAATCTGATTAGGAGATTTACCAATCCCAAAGGGAAGAAGGAAGATGGTTAAACTCCCGAACAGGAGAACCCCTAGCCGTTTTTTGCATTAAGCAGGGATGTATGTTGTTAATCCAAAAGGAGCCACCACAGGTGTATCCACTACCTCGTTTACCTAACATTACTCCCTGGTGGAGGTCCCAAACCAGGGCTCCGGTCCTCCTTAATGCCTCCTTGTTTAATGCCCGTATCACATTTAACCCCAAGCAATGGTTTGTCAGAACAGCATTTCCTAACTGCTCTCCTGGCGCTCAGCTGGCAAAAAATATGCTACATTGGGGCTGGCCAACTGTTTTCCAACCAGCAGCCCAGCCTCCAATTGCCCGGAAAAAGAGGGATGCCCTAGACCATGTGTGGAATGGGCTCAATTCAGCCATGGGAGTTTGGAACATAGATAAATCCCAGAAAAACACCCAAGGAATCACAGATATACAGTGAGCCATAGGCTTTCTTACTAAGGGAGGTATGATTAATAACATGGCCTTAGAATATACTGGTGAGTTAGTGGCAACAATTGGCCGAAAAGCAGCACAAATAAGCCACCTTTTGATGCGTGCAGCCTTCCAAGCCTATGCTAATCAAACCTGGAGCACTGCTTGTGCCCAAGTGCAGCTTTCACTCAACCTTCATTTTTCCCAGGTAATGAGTGATCTTAGACACAACGAATGGCCTGCTGGCTTATAGCACCATGGACTACCCCCAGCTTTAGCCCAACGGTTAGTTTACCGAGACACATGAAGCACACACTGGGAGGGGTGTAATAAGACAAAATTCTTGTTCGTTGTACACGGGATAGCAAATGCACATGGTCCACCGCCCATCTCTTAACAAGAGGACTAGGAGGTGGGTGCATGTGGGACTGGGACTTGCATTGTCCCATTTGGGAAACTGTAACCCCTGAAGGTCCCAAGTATTTAGCCCAATCCCCGGTATACCCTGTAAATGGCATTCTAATAGGCTTGGGAGCTTTATGGAGAGGGTGGCCTAATAATCCCCGCAACATGGTTTGTGTAACACCCCTACCAGCAAGTCTCTACATTACCCTAGCCCAATGAGTTTGCTGGGAAGGTCCTGGCTGCTTATATCATCCTAACAGCACATTTTGGACCTCCTGCACCAACTGTTGTGCAGAGGCTCAAGATTTCCAAGGGGCATCAGCTACCCTATATGTCCATGACCAGGAAACCACCTTAATGTGGCCAAAAATCCAATTAGAAAGCATCACCCTTAACTTAAGTCTTTCAAAATCCTGGGTTAAGGACGTAGACATGCCCCAGCTAAAGGGATGGGGTGAAGTAGCAACCTACATTAAAGGTTTGTTTGAAGATGCCCAAAGAGGAAAACAACTTGCCCTCATAGCTCAAGAGGAAGGACGAATTATTAAATGTGCTACTAATATTCCCCCCGCTATATAAGTGGCATGAAGTGGCCTGTACTGTGCAAATGTTTACCTTTACTAAAGGTGCTCCTTTTCCCTGGTTTGTAGTAGTAATAAATTTAGTCATAGGAATAATATTATTCAATATAATCTTTAAATGTTGTTATTATAAAATTAAGTCTAATACCTATGCCAAACTAAATGTTGTTGCTTCTGCCAACCATGTATACATCACCTGGCAGAAATCATATTTGTAGGCTTTACCAAATGCTCCAAATAAGCAAGAGGTGGATTGTGACAGCCAGAACCAGAGGGATCAATAAGCAATAAATACGTGCTTCTTAGAAGCATTTGCTATTTTGCCTAAGCAGGTAATATTAGTTAATATAAAGCTTGTAAGTTTGTAAACTACAACTGTAACTTGTCTGTCATAAGTTTAACCAAAATGATAAAATTAACTGTTTGTGGAACTGACTGGGCCCCATAAGCAAAGGTGTAGCTGCGAGATTAGGTGACCTAATGGTTTCTGCTCAAGGTTCAGCTTTAACGATAAAAAACTGGATCCAACTGCCTGGCACACCCAACACATTCCAGGAAAGCATATTCAAATTAAACCTAAAAGGGGTTGGGGCTTAGGCGGAGCAATGTCAATTTCAAATTTAAAGGTGCTGCATTATAATTTGCTTATTGGATAAACCCAAGTCTAGGTAGTAACCTTTTATGATAATTTTTAACACCTTTCAATCCTATAGGGTAACAGCTACAGGGCAAGATTGTGCATGGCTCTAAAGCCAACAGATTAGTATAAGACTAAGTATAAACAGCACGTGCATCAGGTAACCAGCAGGAAGGAAGGAACAGAACGGTCATTTCTGTTCCATGCCCGGACCCCGGACTCCCGGTGCGAGTGAGGATCGGATCCTGATCAAGGGACCTTCCCCGGTAATCCCTCTGACAGCATCGATCGGGGATGCCTGACTTCCCTGGAATCACTTGACGCGTACCTGGCGTAGAGGGACTATTGATAAGTTGCCAACCCATGTCTGTCTATCTGTTGTTTTGAACAGCCCAGTGGCTAATACCTTCGCAGTGCCCAGTTGGCCTGCGACAGAATTGATCTATCTATCTGTTGTTATCTGTTATTTACTATTAGCTCTTTAATACTGCATTATCTGCTTATTGCATTTATCTTTCTGTTAACTGTTGTGTGTGTATAAGCTATAATAAATATGCCTTTACTTCACTCCCAACTTTGCCTCCTCGATTTGAAACTGAACCAAACAGCCCAGTTGGCCTGTGATAAAATTGATACACTCACAGTGCCCAGCTGGCCTCTGACACTGGCCTCAGTTAGGACATCAGTATCAGAGAGGAAATTCAAAAGGGAATGTCCCGGGGAAAGGGTAGGACATGGACGCCGAAGGGTCAAGGAGGGACTCTGGGGGACAACATACCCCAGGGAAAACATAGGAAAAGAAAAAACAAGTAAAAATGCCCTACCTGCTGCAGGAACCGTGGCGAACTGCGTGGCTCATTAGCCACAGTTTTTTTAAAGTGAAACCAGCTGGAGAGAAGGGGGAGGAGAGCCAGTAAAGAAGGATAAGAAGGGGAAACAGCAAGATGGAAGGAGAGGAGAGGCTGAGAAAGAGCACAGGGAAAGTATCTCCCGGACCCACTGAGGAGGAGTGGGAGCTGAAGAACACTGCCCATAGTGCAGAATGCCCTGAGAAGCATCAATATAAAGATGCTGTTACCGGACTTAGGAAGATGGAGGTGGCCAGGCTGCATATCATTCTAAAGCCATGAGGAAAGCCTACGGGAGGGTCCCCACAGGCAGAGCCTGGTTCCAGCGAATCGCCCAGGGGAGAGGTGAATGTTCAAGAGGCTAGCTAAGACCATCACGTCCTGGATGGAAGACCCAGGAGAGTCCGTCGGAGGAAGGTTTCTTTTCCGAGATGGAAGGGACGTCAAGGGTTGGATTCATATGGGGTACACTAAGGGTAGCGAATAGGTAGCACTAAGGGAGCAGCCGGTGGAGGGACGGTATAATCATGGGGGGGCATGCTGTAACTAAGATGCCCCAGGATAGTGATTAGTGGATTATTGGGAGGCTGTAGGCAGTTTTGTTGCTAGCATCTTTTCCTTTTATTTGTTATTTTTATCGCCTGGGACGCCGGTGTAAAAGTAAGGTGGAGGGCTACAAAAAGCCGAGCATCTAGAGGGCCTAGTATGGCTTGGCCATACAGCCCAGGCTTGAGCGAGACCCAGGGATACGATCTCATATAGGGAGGGCTGACCGCGGAAAACAACATCAGCATACTGTCGTGGCTGGGTATAGGGCAAGGTACAGGGGAGGTTGGAGCCTCATGAAGGACTATCACCCTTCAGCCTGAGATAACCGAACCTGGGCGGTTGGACCCCCCCACCACTGATAGGGTCATCAAAGTCATGGCAGGTGGGATTAGGAGGGGATAAGACAGCCCGAGGTGAGAACTCGTGGCCCTAATACCATTGGGACGGAGCGGAAAACCATCATCAAAATCCAGAGCCGAGTGGCGAGGGACTGGATGTAATCAAGGCCTGGCGGGTGCAGGGACAAGAAAAGGGCATGATGCTTGGTTAAGGAGATCAGCTACAAAACAACAAAGAGAAATGTTTTTGACCTTTACAATAAGGAACCTACACTTGAGGCAGTTAGATTAATTTTGACACCACAAAAGGGTAAAAAGCCAGGAAGCTGAAAATACACCAGTCAGCAAAGCCTTTCTAATATTCTAGAAGCCTTAGTCTGTCTGTAAGTCTGTCTGTCCATAACATTTTAGTTGCACTCTGATTGGCTGACTGAAACAGCCAGAGTGCTCTACAGGCATTCGACAGGAGATGGTGAAGCGGAGTGCTGCCATGACAGCAAAGTGGCAGTAAGGACCACTGAGGGGGCGAAGAGCTGCCGGGCCCCAGCAAAAGATAGCAGGGAGGGGGCAGGGGGGCATCACCACCACTGCTGCTCCCATGCCCCGACAATAGCTCTGAAGTTGGGTGGGGATCAGACCATGCCCCAAAGCAGCAGGGCGAGGGTGGGGGGAGCAGGCCTGTTTGCCCCGTCCCTCAACTGGATGAGAAGCAGGGGCAGGGCTGTCCCCGCCCACCATGATGGCAGGAAGCATGTTGCTGCCATCCCGCTACCACCGGGGCCCAACAAAAGATGGTGGGGGGGCACTGTGATGGGCCCTGCCGCTGCCAGGCCCTGACAACACCTGGGTGGGAGGGAAGGGAGCAGGGAGGGGAAGCAGGTGGATGCGGGCTTGGTGGACCCGAAGTGTGGGGGTGGTAGGAAGCGGTGCCGGACCTGGAGTGTGGGTGGATGGTGGGGAATGGGCCTGAACTGGAAGTGGTGGGGGAAGGGGGGAACGGGGCCATACTTGAAGGGGAGGTAGGGTGGGAACGGGCCTAGACATGGGCCTCTGTCCATGCTCCCACCTCCTCTCCCCCTCCCATTCCTGATGGGCAATTGGCTAGTTGCACTATAAAAGCACATTCACCTGACTTTAAACTACTTGTACAACCTGCACTACTTTAGATCTCATTAGTATTTGTCTTTCCTTGTGCGGCAATATAGGTTCTTACTGTAAGGCATACATACCCATAACCTCAGTTCTGAGGTAGGAATTGTCCCAGCACAGTATTAAAAAAGTTTTGTGCTGTTCAGTATCCAGATGAGACATAGAACTACATTCATGTTCACAGCGTGGTCATGAGGGATCCTGTAACAATCCCTGTACATGCAAGAGCACTAATCCTAGCACCTCAGCTGAATTCCAGCAAGAGAAATCATAGTGCGCTGAATCCAAACCAAAGAATTTCATGGGCTCTGGTGGGTTTTGTATCAGGCCCCTCTTCTATATGCCTTCAGCTAATGTTTTTTTCTTCATTTTGTGTCCTAACCTATTGTGTTGTTCACTGGGTATGTGTCATGCAGCCATCACTTTCTGCTATGGTGATGATGAACCCCACTGAAAAAAGAAAAGAGATTCTCAAATACTGTTCAAATACTTAACTGACAAGTTCCCCTAGTTTAGAAAGATATTATTAGTTTGAGAACACAGCAGCTATACTAGGCCATCTCCAGCCCTAGTCTGAAGACCAGATGCTATCCTTGACTGTACCTTCATTTGTAAATAAATCCATTTGCTGAATAAAATTCCTTCATTTGTTTTGGTGGACTTTCAGCTGTACAAGAGGTATGTGGAGGCTATAACTTTGCAAAAATTTCTAACACTTTTCAAACACACACAGCAACTGGATTCCATAGCAACAAAATGCAGAAAGGGATGCTACCTGAACACGACACTGCTTTTACAAAGTGTTTTACCAGCACTTCATTTACTAGTCAGAATGGAGGGCTGGTTATTGACATATTGAGCCCCAACCTTTCTTTAATAGCTTTGGTTTAAAAAAATAAATTCTCTGATGGGATTTACTTCCCATGCACACAAAACCAAACAGGGAAATGTTTCTATGTAGTAACTCATAAAACAATCAATACCTTTATCCCCATTCATGTCTGACACATTCAGTAAGTCATTAACTTAAAAAAAATGACTTCACTGTTTTTGACCTCCTGTTTTCCAGAATAGGAAAATGAACAGTAGTTAATGGGCAACAGTAGTCAGTGGGTGGGTATCATCTGCCTCTCATTTACTGTTGTAATAGAAAAGATAGAGTGGGAAGAAGAAATTGTTATTCATTGAGGTGTTCATTTATACAATACTACAATATTTCTGGATATTTGCTATAAGCAGCATGAGCTTTGTAGCAGTTCTTCAACTTCATAGGTGTTTATTGCTGTTCATTTTCTTCTCAATGTATTCAAACAGATTTTAACTCCGCAAAGACTGGTACCTTTAATGTTCTGGTGCCTTTCATCTGTTTTTACATAAAAGAATCATGAAAGTCAGTGTTTTGTGCTGGAAAACCCCCTCCAGTTCCCACAACTGCTGTGCTGTACAATGTTGATATGTTCAAGGAGTATCACAAACAATGGAGTTTGCAAGTCAGAGTTGCAGAAGCAACTTACTTCTTACCCTAATTCAACACATATCCTTACTGGATTTTTTGCTTTGAGCTCTGAAACCAGAATTAATAGTTAGGATTTACTGAACCTGCTTCCCTTTTAGCTGTATTTGCATCAGCAAATAATATGAGCATCACTGTCACTCTTTTATGAGACTGTCCACTCTCAAGAATAGCCTCTACTCAGCATTGGCTGCAGCTGCAGCTGTTCTTATGCTATATGGGTTAGCTTAGCAACCACCCACAGGAGCTTGGACTGGCCAGAATTTTGGCCCTACTCAAAACACTGCAAATCCCCAGTTTAGCTGTCAGATGCTTACTCAGAGCAGCTCCCTATGACAGTGGAAGCCTGGGAAAGGCAGGGAACTTGCTTCTTTACATTCTGCCTTGCTCCCCAGTGGCATACAGGAGCTATACCAGAGGTGACTCCTCTGGAAAATAGCAAGGGGACTCCTCTGGGAAATACCAAGGATGCAGAGGACTATGAGATCCATCCATGGAGCTCCCATATAATGCCCCCTTCATGAAGAGCCATAAAAGAAAAAAGGGATACTATTTTCCAGTGTCTTAGATACTTACACTAGCACGATGCTCTCTCTTCCAGAGCAGGGTCAGTTTTTTTCTGGCTCCTCCCCTTGCAGCACCCTCTGAGATCCATGTGCTTTTGCAGAAATCCCCTTTCTGAACGGATGCAGGTACATTAGCAGCATTTGCCTTGGCATGAATAGCCACTCAAATGTCGCATACTTTTGGGAGAGAAGCATGTCACATAACAAAGCTGCTTTTGAGCTCCATCTTTATACTGCAGATCCACTAAGGCAGGGGTCTTTTTTAGGTCTAAGTACCCGCAGTGGCTGGACGCTGAGTGGGGAGGGAGGGAGGCAGGGGGAGTAGCACACAGCTGGACACAGAGCAGGGAGGCGGGACAGCATGCAGGCAGGCACAGATGGAGTGCTGCCACCTCCCAGGAGCAGGGCCAGGGTGGGGTAAGGGCAGTGGCACCCATCTGGCGGGGCGGGGAATCTCACCAGGTTCATGTGTGGTGGTGGCTGCTGCTACATGCAAACTTCCCTGCCCTGTAGAGGGGCGCTGCTGCCCTCACCCTGCCCCAGCTCTGCTCCTGGGAGGCAGCGGTGCTCTGTCTGTGCCTATTCATGCATACCCCCTAGGACCAGTCCAGGTACCTCCAGGGGTACGTGTACCCTCGGTTGACAACCCCTATACTGAGGGAATTCCCATGAAAACTTGTCTCTCTGCAGCAAGAGGAATCTAATCAGGTTGCTCTGGATTAGGGGAATCAAGGGGTGATTGGACATCTTCAAGGAATACTGGTAGCATGTAAACCTGTCCCCGTCTGGGCTTTGGGTAAGAGTCACAACACAGCCCTGCTTACGCTCTATATTGATTTTTATTTTTCAATCACATACCCAGTCCCCTTCCTTTTCTTAAATGGGCCCAACAATTAACAACAACCTTGTGACTGCACTCAGAGTGTTACTTGTGTAGTGTTGCTATTCACAGTTGCATGAAATGGAAGAGATTTTACTGTTGGTCTACACACAAACTAGTTTGGAGGCAAAGAACCTGTAATGTTATTTATGTTCTTCCAGCCAATGTTTACTGTTCCCCAAGGTTCCATTTCCATATGTACTTGACCATTCACTCGCACCACAATAAACCTGCACACAAGTGGAAAGAAAACAGTGCACTGAATCTGAAATAATTTCCTTTTTATAGAAGTTTGACTCTTTACTTTGTCTTACCGTATCTCATGTCTGAGAATGCTCTGAAGACCACTGTTTTGTTAATTTCTGTGTGTTGCTATTAATGTCGGAAACACGAGATGACATCATTAAAACATCAGAAAAGCCTGTGTACGGTTTGGATAAATAACAAGCAAGGGAATGAAGATAATGTGTCAAACTCCTAAAAGCATTTGAAGTGTTTCAAACCTGAGATGGAAGAGGAATTATTGGGTATATACCTACCCATAACTAGGCATAATGAAACAAAATAGAGAAAATGAAGATGCAGTCTAAAGATGCTCAAAAAATTCCTAGCAGTGAGATTTATTTAACTGTGGTGCAGTCTCCCAGGAGATGTGCAGGAGGCCACATTTAAAAGTCTATTAGACAATTAATGAGCAAAAGAAATCAACTACAGGAAGCAACCCTGAACTGGCAAGGGATGGATGAGATGCCCTAACAGCCTTTTTTCTGTAAATTTTAAAGCATGAACATCTGTGATCAAAACAAAGAGGGATTTTACAAGTTCATTCAGTAGGAGTGTGAATTTTCAAAAGCTTGGCACTTATGGCAACTGCAGGAGTACTAAGATAACAAGGATGAATTAATGACTTGTGAGTTAAAAAACAGGCAGAGAAGGTTCTTTGGGTAAATCTAATATTGGACACTCAATTTTATAACAGGACAGACAGACACAGTTTCATTGACTTACAGTTCCATCCATCTAAAAGAGAATAAGAGCAGAGGGAATCTGAATATTCATGATTAACTGAGCCTCTTCGTCTAGATCACAATGTCTAATCATCTATCACCAGTGAATCAACAGACAGCCCAAGACCATTCCTTCAGAATTAATGCTGTACCACATTCCAGGAAGAGTGGCTTTGTTAGTATTTGCACAGGCCAAAAATAAAATTGAATTCATAATAAAAGAAAAAAATCTATATCTGTCTCTGCCCCATGTCTGGGTCTTGTGGAGACTCACTAGCTACTTGTTAAGGCAGAGAACTGCACCACAACAAAGTTTTTTTTCTTGCTTCTTTTCTAATTTTGCAACCAGAGCACTTAGATGCCATTATTGAGCTGCAGGACTGTATGCACCCCTGCAAAATGTCAGGTCCTATGGCTTCATCTATATCAGGGTAGAATCCCATGTCCTAAGTCTTGAGAAACAACACTCCCTGGATTCAAAAGTGCTGAAAAGGCCCTACTAGATCTGGCACTGACTTGCATGTCTCCGCTTCAGGAGCTTGAAGAGTGCTCAAAAGAAGTGACAAGTCTTGTTTTCATCTTGCTCTGCCTTAACACACACACGTGATACAAATTTTGCTTTGAACAGTTTGAGGTGCAGTTTCACAAACCCCCCTGCACTTACATCCTTGAAATGTAGCAGACTCCATGCCCCCAGAAGGGGCTACCATCTCTGCAATTTTCATCCAAACCAGGCAAGAACTGACACAGTTATAGGCATTTTAGTGATTCTCCATTATAGCCTATGGTTGAATCACCGAAACAGCATCGATACTCCAAAACAGATGTGGCTGAATCGAAACAGAATGGTGATCTGAAACATTGAAACAAATCACTGTCCCTCGAAAATGGCTGAATCCGAAACCTAATTGAAACAAATCCATTTCACACAGCTCTAATGTGTAGCAGTTTAGGGTCAACGGCTGATGGACTACATAAGAGACCAGAAGGTACTTAATGTAGTACAGGATTGGGAGGAGATAGCTCATGACAGATCAGAATGGAGGCATATTATCAAGGAGGTCAAAGTGCCACAAATGCTTGTTGGCCACTGGAGGTAAGTATAAGGTACAAATGTGCCCTGCTTTCTGCTTGACTTCAGACTATGGCTAACCACATCTCCCTAGTACTGGCAAGGGGCTTAGGGGCTGGTTCTGATCTCCGTGGGGCTGGGATGCAGCAGTCCCAGCTGCCAGGACACTTGTCCTGGCCTGTGGGGATTGGGTCCCAACCTGATCTCCATATGGCTGAGACAGCAGTCCCAGCAGCCGGGACAGCTCTTCCCCTTCCCACCCCCACTCCTCTTCTGCCCCTCACCACATCCAGGCTTAGTCATGAAGCAGCTGGCTTTCTGCCCCACTGGCACAGTAGCTCATGTGACATTAACTTAGTACCTGTATTTTCTGATTATAGCAAACAGCGCATTAGCCTAAACTATTGCACAGTAAGTCCCATGCATGTGTGGATGATGATGCTTTACTGTTCATTATATTAGTCTAATGAGCAGTAAAGCATCTTGTGTAGATGCACCCACAGAGAACAACTGATCACCTTCTTCTATGAACACCTTTTCTGTATTTGGAGATTTATGAAATCCTCCTCTCTTTTCTTCTCTTGAAAAAAAATAATTCCAAGTCTTCCAACTTTTTTTCATAGGTCATATTTTCTAGACCATTAACCATTTTTGTTGCTTTCCTCTGGACTTTTGCTGATATTCCACCTTCTTTCCTAAAGCATGTGTCCATAGCTGAAGAGATACAAACAGAGCCCATAGCACTGCATTTAGGTACACTAGGGAGTGACAAAACTGGCTTTTCATTTCCTAACTCTAATAATTGCTAATAGCAGTGGTGGCTCTTTTGTTAAGCTCAGACACCAGAACTGTAATCACCATGCACTCCAACCAAGAGCCCTAATAGATGTTAATTTAATTGTACAATGGGATTGAGACGTTTTCCCCTGACTCCCAACAATCAAGGTTTGGCAGGATAGGACACACGATTGTTGGCTTCTGGGATAAAATTCCTCAAATCCCATTGTCATGCTAGGGCATGATGCCAATTGTGCAGCAACCTGAAGATGGGGAGCACCTTGATCCCCAGGTGCCTGTGAATATACCATAAGTCTGCACAACATGGCTTCAAATGTCCTTGCCATGGGGAACTAATGGGCTTCCTGAATACAGAGGAATTTAAAGCTGTGCCATGTTCATGGCTTTAAATGTCCCCTTGTGTGGGAAAGTCAATGGATTTCCCTCATACAGGGACATTCAAAGCCACGCCATCCAGTCCAGTACTGAATTACACACCACATGTTCAAATTTAAGTGAGTTACAAACCAGCCACAAAGGTGATTCACATGTAATGTCGGCCCCTTCTTTTATGCTGCTGTAGTCTAGTGGAATGGTGGAAAGTTTTAATCAAGAGAGACCAGCTTACACAAGGCCAGGATCATCTCAGTTGCCACATACCAAGTGCTTCAAGGCATTTCAAAGCTATCTGCATTTCTTTGGTAATTTTCCATTTTTCCTCGTGAGCTCTCTCTCTCTTTTTTCCATCTCAACAAAAGATATAAATTTATCCTGTTATGCAAGAGATTGTTATTTGTTGAGACAATGAAATTGAGAGTTATGAGGAGCTAAGGCCATAATAAAATACTTTACATATTTTCTGTAAATCTTTTTGGTGTGTTAAAACCCCTAAAATTTCCTAAATTAAACTTTGAACAAGACAGAACTTGTTGGTGCTTGTTGACTCACTCACCAATTAAAAAAAAACCCTAAGATTTTCAGTGCCCTGAATAATGATTGCAATACTCACTTCAATCAGCTTCAATTGCCAGTAAGGCTTAGGGAATATTGGCTTTTTAACAATAACCCACATATATATATAAAAAAATCTGTATGCATCAAAGTTTGTAAAATTGCTATTTTTCTGAACCTAGTGATGAACTGAGACTGACGTTATTTGTAAGATTTATAAAACTATTAGTTACTTACTTATTTCTGGGTTCCTACTTGAGAAGAAACAGAACATACCATGTCACCACAACCAGCAAACCAATTTAAATTTCAAACAGCAATCCGCTGAAGACATGTCACATGAAAATCGAACAGTTCTGGCTTTAAGAACATACACCATTAAGTGACAAATGCATCCACAACCATCATTAGGAAACCACATAGGATTTGAGGCACCAGGGTTAACTTTATGAAACCTCAAAGCTCTCTAACTGTATTTGTTTGCTCAAAACTTGAACAGGATGAATTAAAAAGCCACTCCCAAACTTTCCTTTCCCCTATGCATATGAACCTTACCTTTTGGAACTGTTTTTACTTTATCTTTTCAGAAGTTAGACAGGTTTCACTTACATCAATTTCTTTATTGATGCAGTCCTCTCAGTTTTGCTTTTTCTTGAACTCAGGTAGGTAATTTGTTTTTGTACTGGACATAACATAAGTCTTGGTGCTTACACCACAATATAATTATCTTCATTACCCAAAGCAAAAAGTCATACCCATCTTAAGAAAAGGTAGGCTTTGATATAAATAATGTTCACATGATAGTTTAAAATCAAATATCTACTTTGTGCTGCTTGCTAAAAGCATCTTCTTGGGTATCTGGCGCCATCTTGCTGGGTGATAAACATTTAAACAGTGTCCTCCAACATATCTCAGATGAGGATAAAATGGGAAGAATAGCTGCCCATGTCATAGCTGTTAAGGTGAACAGTGAATAAGATTTGCAAGTTGACAGTTACCATGTATACCAGTTACCAGCATATGGTAACAAAGCAAAGTAATTCTCATGCTACTATTTTTAATGTCGTGTGTAACAGGGATAACTCACTGCAGCCTTTCTGTTGGTGGCTCCGCCTTCCTGTCTTGGGCCAACCGCCTGCTTACTCGCCTGCCATGCCTTGATCTTAATTGACTGAGTGATGTAATTAGTGGGAGGCTGCCCACTTTATATGCCCGGTGTCAGGGGGTGCTATCTGTGGCTCCTTTTTCCTCCCCTACATCGCAGCCCAAGCCTCGCAGATGGTACTTGACATGGTTTGCCCTATGCCTTGGCCCTCTTCTTTACTTCTGGGTCCCCCCCACTGCCCCCTCCCTCTCTGGGGCCCCTTGCTGCCCCCTCCTGCTCTGGGGCTGGGGTCAATGTGCCCCCAAACAATGCTCCGCCCTCTCTGGCACCAGGAAACCCCATGCTACCGTGGCATCCCTAAGAGGCCTCCTCCACCCCTAATAGCCTCACCCAGTCCTCTGGTAAAATAGTAAACACAAAACACAAAATCCCTGTGCTATAACGTAAACTAAACCGTCCGGTTAAAAACCACATTCTGTCCCTACCAGGAAAATACTCCAACTCAGCTGCAACCAGGGGATGCTCCTGCAGTCTATTTTCCCCTTTCTCTCTGCACTGGCTGAGCTCCCCCCTCCTTGGCTGCTGGAGGGGAATTGCTCTCCTGGCTTTATGCTTGGGCTTAAGAAGGGGTCAAGCCCTTCCCCTTCCTGTCAGCTGATCCCCTTGGTTCCCCTAGCAACCAGCACCTGTGCTGCTCTGGTGACTGGCAGTTGAGCCTCCCACTTCTCACCACTAGGGGTCTCTCCTGAGCCATTTCTGCCTTTAGGCGCAGGGCACCCGAGTGCTCTTGGACAGGGTGAAAGATTTTTTTTTAAAGAATTTGTCCAGGATAGAATAGATTAAATAAAAATGGAACAAAATTCTCTTCTTTGAGCCACACTGTGAGTAAAATTTGTCACGTAAACCCAAGACTTTTGCCACCAAGAAGCAGCCCTCTCAAGCATTATATCTAGAACACAGTATTAGAAGAAAGGAGTGGATTTCAAAAGCAAATTTTAAGGAGCATTTAGAAAGAAATAAGTTACTGTCACAAGTGGCCCCTGAGGCTGGCCTGATGCTTCGGTGTCATGTGGATGACAATCAGCAGAAGGATCTAGATGATGGTATTATTGGAAGATGCAATCAACAACTTTGTTCACTCTCCTCACCATTTTCTCCCTCTTAAATCAATTACTTCTCTGTTGTACCTTTTCAGAAACTGTCAAAATTAGTGTCTTCCAGATCCTCATTTCTGGGGATGAGTCAAAAGGAATAAGTCAGCAATTCCCTCTAGGTGTCAGACCCAGCACAGGAGAGAGAGGTCCCTCCAATGAAACCAAGCAATAACATATTTTGAGGGAGAAAACTTCAGTTGAGGTTTCCAGTGTACTGTATGGACAAAAAACAACTTCAAAAAATGTGCACAAGTCCAGAGCACTTACACGCTGTGCCAGAGTGGGATAAGGACTCAGCCCTACTGAAGTCAATAGGGTTTTCTCATGGCTTGAGGTGGGAGAGTAGTGACTTGGGGGTGGAGGGTGGATAACAGGCATGCAAGCAGGTGGGCAGTGTCCTTATTCTGCTGTCACTACAGCAACCACCCATGCAGATTCACTGTCCAAAACTCTCCCTCCTGCATCATCCTTTTTTCTCAGAGGATGTGGTGGATTTTTTTATTCTTGAAAACAGAACATATGGCTCAGACTAAGTGTGCTCCTCAGTTGGGTTGTTCTCAAAGCCCTCCTTCCCCTGTCCCTCCCCATAATTCCCCTCTGCTACAGAGGAAAACTCAAACCTTTTCTTATACCCAAGTAGGAGCCAAGAGGATTTACATAGCCTGACCATAAGAGTGAGGAAGCAGGCAATAAATCTTCATGTGTCTTCAGCATCTGAGATGATCATAACACAACTCAAAGTATACAATAGCACTGACAGAGTGAAAACCTTTCCCTCCAAAAGGAATAAAGAGTTGGGCCAGAAAAAGCAGCCATTAAGATTTGTGAATCCTGTGAGACATCTCAGTCTATCCCTCCTGAGCCTCATCTCCTACCCATAGGAAGGTTTTTGTGTCCTTTATTAGCAGAGCTACTATTTGAGACATGGACCAGAAGAAGGAACTAAATGGCTTGCCCATGCAGAGCAGACTTTGACCTCTTTTTCTGGGAGTCCACAGAGAAAAATAAGCAGCACCTCATAGCTGCTCTCCAGCACCTCGTTCTCTAACACTTCATCCCTGAACCTTGTGCTCAGGAGCTTCTTTGGTACTTGGCAGCAAAAGGGAGGGTGCAATCTTCCACCACTTGTGAAATCTGGGCTATTTTCTGCTCCACTTGCTCCTGTCTACACCATATAGCAAACTAGAAAACTACTTTATAAAAGGTATTGCAAAGTGCAAAACATCTCCTTCCCTGACCATCCAAACAAAAGGGCGCAGCTTACTCTAAAGGTGAATTCCCAAGATGGCAACATTGCTTATGGAAAGTTTATGATTAGTTCAAACAATGAGAATTTGGAGCTGCACCTCATGCCAACTGCTCCAAAATATGTGCAGCCCAAATAAGGGAAAATGCGGAAACTTGCAAACTTACTGAAAGCAACTTGGTCCAAAGACAGTGGCGAGATTGCAAACATTCATTCTGTTTTCCACGTGATGCTCGGCAACTTGCGTCAAGAAACAGCACAGGTATTTCAGCAGGCAGTAGTGAGCATCAGGCAGCTCTTTCAGGAGTTCTTTCAAGTTATTGTCCTTCTGAGCATCACTTCTATCATCTGAAAAAAAGGGGGAGGGGAAAAAAAAATCAACATCAGAAAACTGTGTCACCACCAATCTGTCCATGCAAATTAACTTTATTCTTTAAACAAAAAGAGTCAGATTCTACTCCGTATGACCTTGCACAAAAAGGACTATGTTAGAACAAGATTTGGTTAAACTAGTACAAGTCCACCTGCAGACTGGCCTCATTATACAACATTAAATCTGGAGTCACTCCATTAAGCTCAGTGGAGTTAAGCCCAAACAACAATTTTTTGCCCTCAAATCTTACATTAGGATGTTTTTCAGCACTCCACTAGCTCATCTATCTCAATTCATCACTCCAAACAGTGCACATGCTCATTTCTTGTTCCTCTTAGTATGGCAAAATTACTTTTGTACAGGAGTTGTCCCTTCTCTAACACTAAGCATTCTCTGTGCAATAATAAGAAAACAATTGCCCAAAATATATTAGTCCAAGGACCAGCTAGGATAAAAAACACAGACATTTACTATCACAAACTCCAGAGCCACACTCCCAGTAGGTGAAAAACAATGAAGCAATTGCATGTTAGTTTCTTTTTTGTCATACTTTGCTGCCCTACCTGACTTTGCTATAGTTTCCTTTTTAATATCTCATCACAAATCTTTTTCTAAAGGTTTTTTCTTCTGTTGTTCAGATCCTCCTTTCACTCACACTTCCTCTAAGCTTCATGTCTCCCCATGCCCCAGAACTAATTTTGGTTTCCCATTACTCCTGCCTACTCATAATACAGACACAGACTCTCTCTTTACTTTTACATTGATTCCAAATGCTGTTCCCCTGTGCTAACAGGTGACTCTTGATTACCCTGATATGCAATTCTGTTGATCTGTCATATTGTCTGCTTCCTAGTTTCAAGAATGTGACTCTCCTACTTTCCCCCTTGTTCTAGAGGCCTTGGTTTCCACTCGTTGTCTCAAGATAAATCCATTTAATACATGCAAAACATCCAGAAGTAATGGCCATCAGACCCCTGAGCAAGATAGTAAATACTGGGTATGACATCCCAATAAGAAGTTTAACTCTGACCCCCTCGTCTTGGGTTTTGTGTGATATAATTGGTCACTGGTTTCAGTACAGTGAGCACAACCACAATTGGTTTGGGGAATACATTTTTACACAGACCCCTTAAAGTGTATTTTTATATTGAATCCAGTACTGCAATCTTTTCTCACAATGATTACAGCTGACTTACAGGAGCAGTTTCACCCAGTCAGAGGGTGTATTCACAGGAGTAAATGCTAGTTACTATAAAGGATGGAGAATAAAACTTAGTGGGCGGGTCTACATGAGACATTTACTGTGTTGTAGACTAATTAACTGCATGGTAAACATCTCAGTGTCTACATGTGTGCTCCTATTAGGTCGCAGGAAACTAATAAACTCCACAGCAGGGACTACCCTAAATAAAAGTACTACCTTGCTGTGGAGTCTTCTTGTGGGCAGCAGCACCTGTGTAGATGCCGATTGGTTGGCTCAATCACGAGGGTGTTTCAGTAGCCTACCAGCTAGCTCCACGCTGAAGCACACTTGTGCTCCAGCCAGCATCTCCACAGCACACTGAGCCCAGTCGGAGCAGCCCTAGGCTGGTAGGCTGACCCCTGGGGCTCCCTGCCATCTAGGGCTGCTCCAACTGGGCTCTACGTGTTGCATATTAATGAAGTCCAAAGCTAATTGCTCTGGAGTTATTTGCAGATGGCACTCCTGGGAGTTTATTCATGTGCAGTAATTACATGTGCAGACATGCCCAGTTTGGGGGAGTATTATTACAATAAATGCAGCTCTCTCAGGTCATATCTAATTACTGCGAAATATAAAGTTCCATAAAATATAAAATGGTGCACAAGTAAGAAGAAATGGTGATAGGTAGCAACTAGATTTTGTGTTTCAAACTGCAGAATGCTGTTAGCACATCTAATAGGACTTTTCACTTCAGAACTTTTAGAAGAAAATGCATTACTTGCAAGGGCATTGTACTACAAGCAGAATGCAATAGAAATTCTGTTTCACAGATGACCTCAAGTTTTTGAACTCTGGCTATTTTCTGATTTGGAATTAAACCTTAAAACAGAAAAAAAAAAAAAACAACAAAAAAAGAGTCTGTAAAAATTCTGGGTTGTTCAAAATATTTTAAAAAGCAAATTGAAATGGAAAATAATTTCTAACGGAAAAATGTAAGCCCCATTTCCACAAATATCAAAAGGACGGTTCCACATCCCACGAACTGTTTTCCCCCGACCCTATTTTCCCCTTCAGAACAAAATATGGCAAAACTGACATTATTTCAAAATATCTTGATTTTAGCTAAGCAATTTTTTGACAGAAAATTGTTCCATTAATGGTTTTCTGGTAAACTCCAATCAAAAGGTTAGTTCATTTATATTTAGCTAAGCATTTCCATACCAAGTAAGTTCTCTGAAAATTCTTGATATTATAGGCTGAACCTCTGCTGAGATTTAATTCTGCGCAACTGCTGTCAGGTAATTAGACTTCTCTTTTGTGGCTCATTTTAAGTTTCATGCAGGAACTCCCTTATAGCTCTTAGGGTTTTGCTCTTGCTGTTGGAGAAATGTTTTTGCTCCATGAGCCCCAGGTGAATGATTCTGCCTTATGAACAGTCTTGTGTTCCTAGAGGATGACCACTTTGTTCCAAAATGGCTGGTGGCTTGAAGTCAGAACCTTGCTAACACTGCAAGTCACACAATATTCTTCAGGTCAGAGGGCATTCTGGTCCAGTCCCAACTAGGTCAGCCTTCCAAGGCCCAAGTCCAGGAAAGCACTTGGAAACAAGCACATTGCATCTGAAGCAACTTAGCCAGTGCCTACTAAAATAGCGCATATGCCAAGTACATGCTGTTTTGCACACTATGGGCAGACTGGTTTGTAACAGAAGAGAAATGAAATTGTATTGCAGGCTTGCCCTCTTGTGGTTGGAAGCTAGGAGAGAGGGTACATAAAATGCTGTTACCATGTTTTCTTGTGTACAACTCGTACCCCTTTTCCCCAAACCAGCTGGGGAAAATTGGATATGCATTAGATGTGAGGAAAGGGGTTTCCCATAGGTCCAGACATTTAGCAGCAGAGACAGGGGGGAAGAGCAATGGCAGCATTAATTGCTGTGGCTCTGGGAACCATGGCAATTAATGCTGCCACAGTTCCTCCCCCCAGCTACCCGTGGGACTGGGCTGGCATACGGGCTGGCCAGTAGCCAGGTCCTGCATGATGGCTCTGGAGCCCCCTGTGCCAGGTTGAATCCAGCACAGCAGTCTAGGAGTGTGCCAGGTTGGCCTTGGCATAAGGCTCCAGAGCCAGAGCAGAGTTGGCTGGGGAGGGTCCAGTTGCAGCAGGTGGGAGATGGGGGCTATGTGGTGGTGCCTGGTAGGGTCCAACCATGGTGTTGTGTCTGGACCCTGGCTGACCAGCCTTGCATGCTGGTTCTGGAGCCACTGTGGCTGGACCCCAGTTCTTCTGCAGCTGGATTGGGCCCAGCACCACCGCGGGTCCCAAGTACTGGTGTATGGTCCCCAGTTTCCAGATTTATACAGATATTGGGAGAGCCGGGTCAAACTGACACAATGCCTCTCCTGGACATGTGCTGTGCTTGGCACAGAGGTGCACTGAGCTGAAAGTAAAGAGTTGTTTTGTTCTTTTTTTTTTTCTCATCTGTAAGCAGCCACGTTGAATAAGAAGAGTGGCTTGTTTTTAAAGGCAAATTTTATGATTTTCATCTCTATCACTACCTTTCATTTCTAGTAACTGTTTTTGGAGTAGATTGTGTAGTGTTTTCTGGTAGTCCTGAGGAATGCTAAATATAAAGTTATCATAGTAGTTAAAAATATGGTGACTGAGGACCAGGGACATAATCTTTGGGTCAGGATATGATTTATATTTCACAGGAATTTTTGTAGTTAAGGAGTAAACAAGATGGAACTTGCCCACAGTTCAGAAAGGCATAGGAATATATATTTGTTACTCAATATTTACTCATATTTATTACTCAATATAGTTTAGCTGGAACTATAACATCTTCAAATACTAAAAATAACTGTTTCACAGGCTATGATTTAGTGCTCACATGATATAGAGATTCTAGGAAAACCTTATTGTTTTCAACTTGTATTAGAAGCTTAATACTATTTTTATACTTTTCATATTCTAATTCATGGAAGAATAATGAGTACCCCTATCTTGTCAAATATCAGATCTACCAATGACCACATCAAGCAATTCCAGGACGAAATCTTTATATTATCATCAATTAAAGCCTTTCCTTTGACAAAGAGAAGCTAGCTTATTCCTTTGAAAAAAAAAAAGAGAGTCAAATATTCATGAAGCAGGCTTGAATAATTCTGTTCATGCACTTATTTAAGGCAAATAGGTTTATTTTTAAGATAACTTATTCAATTATTTCCTGATAAAAAACAGGAAATAAGCAAACAATCTCACCCTTTGTCACTTTATGAATGATGATCCTAATATTGTTTTTAAATAAAATTATAGATTCATACATCTATGAATCTATAATTTTATTTAAAAACAATATCAGGATCATCATTCATAAGGTGACAAAGGGCGAGACTATTTGTTTCCTATTTTTATCTGAGTGGACATTTTGGAAGGCTGGTATGGAGTGAGATAAGAAAGTCAACAGTGCCTATATTTGCACAGAGCAAGATGAAGTGGACAGAATTCTTTGATTTGATTATGAATTACCTGTTACTTGTTATAAGAACTTGGGGGAAAAAACAACTTGGTGTAGTTTCCATGAAGACAGAACTTCAGAATTCACTTCCACATGTATTTCTGATTAGATAGCAAACACTGTTTACTAGTCTAAATATTTGTTCCCATAAAGCTGCATCCAGTTATGATCAGGAACGCCAAACCTATTACTCAGGGAAAACATGTCAATACTGCCACACAACTACCTAATTAGGAAAACCCTTTGAGAGCTAATTGCCTCTCTCACCCTCCTACTGGTACTTGAGATTGTTAGGTACTTTTCCATTTACCAAAGAGTTTCTCATCCCTTAAAAAACCTGACAGTATTCTATTTTCCTCTCTTCACAATGCATTTTGAAGCCAGGAAGGCACTTTCGCTGTAAACAAAGCTGTCAGCTTCATGGCACCAGATTTAATTCAGTGAGTTTGACTTCCTTGTTTGTTAAGTATTCTGCATTACAAGGCGCTGATCAAGACCAGCATGGGCTCATCACTGCACAGGATCAACTCTTTGGTCCTCACTCAATGCTATTCTGGTATAACACATGGCTTGTAGTCATTTCCCAGGTTTTCAGGAAAGGGGGCAGGGGAGCTGATTCTGAGATTTTCAGAAGACAAACTGTCTGGGATGGGAACAATGGGAAACACACTTCTGTCTCTAGGGGTTTATTTGTTTACAGCCTTATAGACTAAATTAGAGATATTGATAGCAGAAGCTTTTGTGCGCTCCAAAAGACATGCTATGAAAAAACATGCACAGACCAGTGTATAAAATGGAAAGAGTGATTTGAATACTAAAGGCAGGAAAAGAGGAAGGGAGGGGAGAGATGAGAGGGAAGGTAGTGCTGGGTGAGGCAAGTGAGTAATAAACCCATAGAAACAAAAGGGTCACAGAAATGAATCCAGGTAATGGAATAAGAATTCATAGTCCCTATTTAAACCACACTAAACACAATTCAGTCTGTCAATAATTTCTTGTTCTGCAATTTCTCTTTCAAGTTGTTTTTTAAAGATTTGCTGCCTAAGAACAGCTACCCCAAGGTGAGCGATAGAATGTCTAGTGCCTGTCTGCTGCCTACACTACACAAATGGAGTGATGCCTAGGTGCAAGAATGAATGAACATTGATCTAATATCAGCTCCAAAAAGACACAAAGGCTGGTGACAGATTTTTTCAATTTCCCTGGACGTTCCTGTGACTTCATAGCTGACATCCTGCTTCACGTAAGGTGAAGAACATGATGAGACAACCCCATGAAGCAGGAGCTCCACTTTAGACATGTGTTCACAGACCAAAATTTCAGTCCTGCTCAACACCCAACAGTACCTATAACGACCTGGATTTCTAAAAACAGCGAAGCCTGAAATAAGCTTGTCACTTCTGAAAAACAAGATACTAAGGAAGGGGCTGGAAGCAGTTAAAAATGTTGCTGCTGAGAGCATGGCTAACAGACTAGAAACAAAAACAGTGAGAATGGAGGAGATAGGTCTTCAGAGACATGTGAGTGGAAGATTTTTATCTGCATCCCATTTTGCTACAAAGTTCACATAATTAAAGAAGAAAGGGTTTTGCAATATTTTGCCTTGTTTCTTTACATGTTAAGGTTCTTTGCTGAGAAACAACCACCAGCTTGTCATCTAATTTAATCCTTTTTGCTGTGCAACTAATTTCTTACTCCTTCCAAAACATAAGTGACCGACACATCACTAAGAAGCACTGTGCAATATGTTAAACGTTATAACGGAGAGTTGCAAGAACTGAAAACTTCCCTTCTCTACCCTTATACCGTACTGGAAATATACCAGCACTGGCTCATACGTCAGATAAAGTAACGTGCTTATGATGTGACTCCACCTTAGATCAACAGCTCACACCTTGTTTAAGTCAATAAAAGGAACTCCAAAAAATCTCTTTCTAAAATATTGTAAAAAGATAACTAGTGAATATAAAACCTAATCCAACAATGCAAGAGACCCAGCTGTAGGTCTTTAATCCTGTGCAGCAGGATTTCTGTCTTCCTCCCTACCTTGGTGGTAACTTTGTCTCCCACCTGTTGTTACTACTCTAATGAATACTATCTCCATATGGAAGGCAGCTTCTAGTGTTTTTACCTGTTCACAAGCATCTTGTGCATTTGAAAAACATATCACTCTCAGTTTGTTGCTAACCTTTTCATTATTGAAATGAAAATAAAAGCTAACACCCCCCCCTCTGATTTGCAATATTTTGGTGAAGACATCAGCTCCCACTTCCATTTTCACAACCATTTCTCAGGCTGAGATTTGGCCTATAAAAGTTGACACAACCCATGTGTTTTTGCTGTGCTCCAAACACCTTACCTGGCTGACTACAAAGCAAGAAATAAAAGGCTGCCCTACATGGAACTGCAGATCCAGAACAGATCTCCACTCTCTCTCAAACTAAAAACTGCACTCAAAGACTACAGGTTTCCCTTGATTTATGTGGGTTCTATTTATGCAAATTCGCTCTTATGTGGTGACTCTTTTTAGAGCTGAAATTCGTTATATGCAAGGTAAATTCGCTCTTATGCGATCTGCATTGGTGTGCTTCCCCCTCCCCCAATCAGGGAAGTCTGTGAGGGGAGGGGAAAGGGTCATGAGCAGAGGAGAGTGTGACAGGAGGAGTAAGAGCTGTGGGGTCGGGGCTTCATTCATTGCAGCCCCTGCTGCAGCTGCTGTAGGAGTGACCAATGCCCAGTGGCTTGCAGCTGCTGGGCTGCACTGCACCCTGAATACCCTGAGGCTCCGCTTTCCTCGGGGCATCGTGCCCCGTGCCCCTGGTGCAGTGCAGCCCAGGGGCTGCAAGCTGGTGGTGTCCACTGCTCCTGGGGCTGCAGCAGGGGCAGGCGGCAGCCTGCAGCAGGACAAGAGCAGGCTGGGGCCAGTAGCTGCTGCAGGCTGGGGCTGGAGGTGCCACTGTGCTTGTCCCAGCACTCAGGGCAGGCTGCAGCAATGGGAGAGGGGCTGCTGCCACTCCAAAATTCACCATAGGCCCCCCCCACCCAAGTGCTGGGAAGAGCCTGGTACTACCGCTGGCCCCAGCCTGCAGCAGCTGCCAACGCCAGCCTGCTCTTGTCCTGCTGCAGGCTGCTGCCTGCCCCTGCTGACCCCCGGGGAGCGGCTGATGCTACCTGCTTGTAGCCGCCCCCAGAGCTGCTGCAGCGGGGGCTGGGCTGAGTGGGGAGAAGCGAAGCAGTGGGAAAAGTGGAGTTAGTGGGGCTGCCTCTTGCCTCACACGCCAGGAAGGGCCCGGTGCCACCCCTGCTGCAGCCCCAGGAGCAGCGGATGCTTCCTGCTTGCAGCCGCTGGGCTGCCCCGCGCCCCTTCCTCACCCCTTTCCTAGCCCCAGTCTCCCTCCCTCCCTCCCTCCCTTACTATCATGGGAATGCATCTCTACCTGTTCCACTGTAAACTGGGTTCGCTTTATGCAAATTCGATTTATGCAGCATTGTCTGGGAATGCATCTACCACATACATCAAATGAAATCTGTATATAAAACCATAAATGCACCTGGGCCATTTTAAGTAAAATATTGACCTCAACATTAACACACTTTACTGTCAATGTCCACACCCCCCCAACACACACCTCTCCTTCCCAATGAAGTGGAACTTGGCTGTCAGGCAGGGCCCTTGCTTCCCTGTCATCCAGAATACAAGAGCCCTCTAGGATGATGGAATCTCCATGCTTAGAGGTTTTCAAAACATGACTCGACAAAGCTTTGGCTGGGATGATCTAGTTGGGGATGGCCCTGATTTGAGCAGGGGGTTGGACTAGATGACCTCCTGAAGTCCCTTCCAACCCTAATTTTGGTTCTTGCTGAAACAATAAGGTTGTTACCTGTTGTGCATTTACCAATTATTATGTAATGGTTGCTATTAGAAAGGTCCATCTCCTGCGTACACTAAATGCTACACAACCATGGGCTTCTGGAACTCCCCACGGTCCCACTTCCCAAGTTCTTCGAAGAGATGGATCCCACATTTTGCATAGCAAGGAAATGCAAGCAATTCAAGGTGAAATAAGAATTTTGCAGTCTTATAAAATCCACCTGCCCTGAAGTGTGCTTTGTAAAGCACTTGTTGCTGTACTAAGCAATAAGAACTTCTTTTAAGAGGACATTTTGTCTTGATTTTAATTAAATTACGATATAACACTATATGACTCGTAATTATCTGTAGTTTTCTATCAAGTTATTTTCATAGAAGAGATCACTCCCAGCTGTCACTTTAGACAGATATTTTGAGACTCAGATGCTTGTACACTTACAGATGTTTTTGTACCAAACCTGCACAAGCTTTTCTAAATAAATTCTACCATTTCCCATGCAAAGTTTTAATGGGAAGGTTATAATAGGACACTGGTACCAACCTTCCTTGTAGAGCTGAGACTGAGTGGCTTCAGAGTCAAGATTATTTTTAATAATCTTCATACTTTACAGTACAGAGAGAGAAATGGGTGCCATGTTGCAATAGATCCAGAGGGACAGATAAATAAATAATCTTGGTAACTTAAGCCTGAACAGCTGACTCTATAATTCTAGTCATTTAGCTCCAGAAAATGATTATCTGTCATTTGTGCTAAGGCAAAATCCCTGCCAGAGTAAACATTTCATTTCAGGATCATCAGTTAATGTCCTGTTCTTCAGGGTGGGAAGGTGGGTGTGTTGAAATTATCACATTTTCTTCAAACTTTACAGAAGAGTTCTTCTTGACTTACAGACTTGAACTGGAATTTTGCAGATAAGATGCAGTTTTTCTTAGAATTATAACAGGACAAACATAGGACATACTGGAAACATCTACACATGCCCATTACTATGGAGTTGATTAATTAGCTCTGCAGTAAAGCATCACATTCTACACATACACCAATATTAGGCTGTAGTAAATTAACTAACACCGCTGTAGGATAGCATTGCCCCTGACAGTACTATCCTACAGTGGAATAATTTACTTCCCCAAAACACATGTGTAGACAGTGACAAGACAGCTGGGGCATGAGGTTGCTAGAGTGCAGGGACTGCATGCCACCTAACTCCACACTGTAGCACCCTCATGCCCCAGCCAGCCCTTCCATCGCCTGATGCTGCCACCCAGGGGCTGGGGTTGATGTCTCAAACCTCCTGCCAGCTCAGAGATGCTTTGCCCTGGCTCAAAGTGCTGCAGGTGGATGTGTAAACACTGCACCCAGAAGCAGTTGACTTGGGCATCAACTGTGCTGGAGTTTATTTTGTCACATTAATAGCGTGTGTAGATATATCCACTGTGGAAGTACCTTCCTAGTTAAGGTTTGGAATCATAGAATCATTAGTAGGGTGAGAAGGGAACCTTTGGAGCCCATCTAGTCCAGCCCCTGCCTGAGGCAGGATCATTCCTATCCAAACCACCCCAAGCAAAACCTTGTCTAACCTATTACCAAAAAGACCCAATCAGACCTGTCACACAAGCAAAAGGCACAGCACCTAACCTGCCACAGGTAATGGAGAGGGACAAGACTGATAAGTGTCCTGCTGCTGCAAGGGTTGTGCAAGAGATTAAATAAAGGATAAAAGAAAAGAGATAAAATATGTGCAAGAGATCTAAGGTAGAGAGGGCCATGCCCCCACTACAGAGGATGGTGAAGCCCCCACAGTCCATACCAATCTAACCAGGGGGGTAAAATTCCTTCCTGATCTCAAATGTGGTGATCAGTCTGACCCTAAGCAGAGGGTTAAGCCTGCCTAGCTAGAAAGTACTAGGCTTTGATCCCAGCAGGTTCTTTGGCACAAACCCTGTCAAAACCCCCAGACTTGGCTGCAGACAACACCCAGTACCTCTGAGGAAGATGAACATATGTAGTAAAAGAGGGGAAAAATATTCCTTACTGGCAAGGCATCAGACATGACAGTGACTCTTTTTTCAGCACTGGTTAGGCCTCATCTAGAGTGTGGTAGACAGTTTTGGCCTCCACATTTTAAAAAGGACATGGAGAAGTTAGAGATGGTTCAGAGGCAGGTGACAAAAATGATAAAAGGCTTGGAAGGCAAGGGAGGTTGTTTGGAAGGAAGGCGAGGCTGGAGCAAATAGACATGTTTTGCTTAAGGAAAAGGCACATAAGAAGAAATACAATAGCAGTCTTCCAATATCTGAAGGGCTGCCATAAAGATAAGGGATAACATCTTCTAAAAGCATGGAACATACACATGGCATAGCATAACATAGGCATAGGTACTCCTAGATCATCCCTGACTAATGTTTATCCAACCTTCTCTTGAATAACTCCAGTGATGGAGATTCTACAATTTCTTTAGGCAGTCTATCCCACTGCCTCACTGTTCTACTAGTAAGAAGTTTTTCCTGATATTCAATCTAAACTTATTTTGCTGCAACTTTAAGCCACTGGCATGCATCCTGTTCTCTGCGGCTAGAGAGAAAAGATGTTATCTCTTATCTTTATGGCAGCCCTTCAGATATTGAAAGACTGCTGTTGTATTTCTTCTTATGTGCCTTTTCCTTAAGCAAAACATGCCTATTTTCCATGTGTGTTTCAAATGCAACAGTGACATGCAGTGGCCAGTCTTGTTACTCAGAAATATGTGCCTTCCATGGAAATGAAATGTATCAGGAAAAATTTTCCATTTCTTATGGGAAATCATTTATGGATGCCTGAGCATGAATGAAGCTTTCCAAATGGCAGCTAGGAATGCCTGTAGCTCACATTAATAATTTCCAGCAAGGGGTGGGAATGTGTCTGAAATTTTTAAATATTTTCCACTTTGTTATAAAATGAGATAAAAAGGAAACATTTAATTTAATATAGATCATAAGTCAGAGATGATGTGATATTAAGAATAAATAAAGAAATATTAAAAAAAACCCAAAAAACCCCAGCAAAGGTGACTTGGATCAGAAAAGGGATGTTCTAAACCAAGGGTTGACAACCTATTCTGGCAGTGGGCTGGAATGACCTAGCTCAGGTCCAAGGCAAGCCAGTGGTAGGGTCTGGATACTACTGCCACCACTTCTCCCCACCAACACTCCTCTCCACTGCCCAGTCACAGCAAGGCACGAGCAAAATGCTCAGCTGCCCAACTGCATCGCAGCCAAAGCCCCATCTGCAAAACCCCAGAGACCCTCGCTCTGTGGGCCAGAACCAAATGTCTCTACAGGCACGATTTGGCCCACTGGCGTTAGGTTGCTAATCCTTGTTCTAGGCAGTGACACTTTCTTACTGAATGGATCCAACACCTGTGGAACAGAAGATCATTAAGAGCCTTTTCCTACAATCACACAGACCATGGATGATGTGATTACAGATACAGTTTCTGCACTCGGTAGAGGGTATGGGATGTTTCCACAAAGCACCCTCAAGAGAATACCTGGCTCCAAAGGGGACAAGGAAGTGGCAAAGCCATGGCCTTGCTCTCCCTCCCCTGAAGCCTACAGGAACAAATGAGCAGACCAGGGAAGCAGACTAAATCCATCTCTTCTCCATACTCTAGCCAGCTCAGAAACCAGACTGTGCCTCATGACTGGGGTCTGGGAATTCCACACCAGTCAGGTCCGAGTCATATCTGTGATTTCAGTTGCATGCAAAAGTCTTGCGTATGTGTGGTCCCATCTGCTTTCTTCTTACTGTTCAGATCACATTTCTAGTATTTTTACCTATTAGCTCTGCTGTCTTTGCAAGGTTATAGGCGAGTGAAAAGAGCCTTGGATCTCATCCAACAAGATAAAATAGCTCACATTGAATTCAAAGCAATTTATTTATGTCCTGTGGTGAGAAGAGGGCTGCTGCAACAGCATTCTGGCTTATAGCAAAGCAGCCCATCTGAAATAGAGATAAATACAGGAAACCCTCGCTATTTGCAGATTTGCAATTCACCGTTTCAAATATTCGTGGTGTGCCACACCAACCCATGCTCTCTCCCTGCGTAGTGTGATGACACTTTGTTACTGCACTCTGCAAGGAAGGGGTGGTTCAAGGAATTTAAAAAGAGGCACAATCTACATAATGTGAGGTTGATGGAGGAATCGGGATCAGCAGACCATGAAGCAGCACGGGATTATCCCCCACAACCCTGAACAAGTTTTCAATGCAGATGACACAGTACAGTATTTGCAGATTTCCCCATTTGCGGGGGGGTCTCTAGAACGTATCCCCCACAAATGGCGAGGGTCTCCTGTACAAAATTAAACAGGATTAAAGGAAACTTCCACCTTCAGAATATTTAGAATTGATGGTGATATATAAGCCATGAGCATCATCTCCCAGGTTGAGCTTGAAAGGTTAGTAAAAATGGGAAAGTTTTTGTTTTTAATCTGTAAGCTGAATAATTTTGATATGGCATCACTTCTTAACAGTTAACGTGAGATAAGGTGTATTTGAACCCCCAAAATATATTTATTTTGATTAGCAAATTGGGGATCAGCATCAACTTTCCTTTGCCAGAATCCACCAGCATGACTTTATAAAAGCCTGCACTATGAGAGCAGCAGCAAAAAACTTTGCTCTGAAAAGTATGTCTCTGATTGCCTGTCATTCAGATTGTGAGAACACTCAAACTTGACCGTTCAGGCTGAAGTGCCTAGATTATAAAAGGATTATAGAAGCCACAAACATGAACTGTTTTACCATTCATGGAAGAACTCATTCTCCATCTAAACATGTATCGATGCTCTTTTAGAAACCTATGCTTTCTACTGAAATTGCCATAATTGTGATTCTCAAAGCATTTGGGGAGCAGGTAGGGAACAGTGGCAGCAAGGGAAATGTAAGAGAGACAGGACGATATACACAAGAAAGGCTGTGCAGAACAGGTAGGGACTGCAATTCTTGTTCTTCAGAAAAGAAAACACATATAAGGACACTAAGGGGGTGATTTTCACTCACCCTGGAAAAGCTGAATGAATCGGGGATGTAAGGCTGTGGTGATGACCGCCTCTGGCAATTCTCTTAGAAATAATTTCAGCAGACTGGCTGCTGAGCACACATCCCCATCTTTAGCCAGCTCCACATCTTCTCCACGCTCATACTTCAGACGCAGCTGCTCCACCGTTTTCACATTACCATTTACCCTGAAGAGACCTTCCTGGGTCAGTCCTGCAATTATATATCACAGATGAGAAAAAATAAGTAACAAACACTTGGCTTTAAAATAACACACACTGCTGACAGAGGCACCTTGGTGCAAGCCATCAACACACAGTATACATCACACACACCTTACTGAATTTACTAGATGACCTAATAATGAACATTAAGGACTAGATCTTGAGGCTTATTAGAACTCTTCAACACTCATGAATCTTAGTGACCTCAATGGAACCCGTGACCACGTAGCACCACTCAGGATTGAGCTCAAATGGTGGAGTCTTACTTCTGCAGGCTGCAGTAGCTGCACCATTAGACTCTGACATGGAAAACATCTAAGCGAGTACCTCTGCTCACAGCCTCTATTGCCATCAGAGCCACTACTTATGGAAAGATGGCCACTTCTTAATTGGGCCCTTAAATGTCCTACCAAAGACATTTACCAAAAAAGCAAAGGAGAAACCTTTGTACATTAGACAATTAACTGCAGCGGTAACTCCACTGTGAACAGCAAAACTGTATAACTAACTATAGAAGAAATTCAAAGGATACAAGGCATACTTTTGTATTGTATGTGGCCTATAACAGGGGTGCTGCGAGCAGGTTTCAGGGGGTCTGCTCAGCCTGGCCCAGCATGGGGAACGGGCAGGGACAGGCCCGCCCCACAGCCTCCATCTGCAGGGTGTGCTGCAGTTGGGTGGGCGAGGTGCTGCACTGCTGCTGCTCAGGTGAGTGGGGCCCTGGGGCAGTGCAGGTGGGGCTGGCAATTGCTGTGGCACAGGTGGGCTGTGGAGTTTTTATAGCAGGCTATACACCCCAAACCAAAGAGTTACGGGAGAAGGAAATCTTCCACATATTCCACAAAAGAATCCAGATGAATCGCATCATGTTTAAAGTCAACTCCATTTCAGCGCATGCCTAGATTTCACGCAGGAGCTGATTCAGGGGATGCAGTGGCACGCCTGCACCCTGCTTTTGGATTGGACTGCATCAAAGGAGCCTCTGAGGTCTTTTTCAAGCACTTAAAGGAAGTGAAAAATTCCCTTTGCCTTCTTTTCTCCCCCTCCCCTGCCTGCTGCTGTAGTTTCCCTCCCTCTGGAGGAAGCACTAGCTTGTTCCTCTGCCCCAGCCAGGCTGCATATGAGCTGGGCTCAGCTGGGGCTGGGGAAATTTCAGTGGGGTGGGTAGGAGCATGGGAAGGAGGGCTCACACAGGATGGGGGAGGGAGGTGGGAAGTACTCTCCTGAGCTGCTGTTCCTACTGTCCCCATCCCCAGATGAGCCCAGCCTCAGCACAGCCTGGCTGGGGTGGGTGGGAACAGCTCTGGTGGTCTTCCAGGCCCAGAAACAGCAACAGTGGCAAACAGGGGAGAGAGGAAGGAGAGTGGGGATTTTCACCTGCTTTAGGGACTTTTTAAAGTCCCCTGAGTCTCTTGAGGACAGTGTGCTTGCATTGGTGGGGAAGAAAGCAGGGAGCTAGAGATGCAACCACCCTTGCTGGGTGAGTTGCTGCTCTTGCACTTTGCTTTGGGAAGTCCTGGATCTGCCCCCAATTTCACATGCTGAAACAGAGCAACTCCATGAAAATGAAAAGCAGAATACTGTAATAAAGACCTCAGCAACCAAATTTCAGTCTTGTGCACCATCTCTGTAGAATTACTTATCCTTTGGTGGTAGCACAATAAAAAGGGGTTACAAAATGCAGCTTGTAACAGAAACACATCATAAAACAGCCAGGTTTGACTTGAAGTGCATACCTCTCATAGACAGCAATATCACTATATAAAATGTTACTCTGACATCTGCTGGGCAATGGGAGACACTGCTTATCAAAATCTATTGCTATCTTAGAAGTCAGGGGAAGTTACATATTCTACACACAATAATGCATCCTTTATCACCATTTCATTTCCCTCAAAAAAGTCATTTCTGGAAGAGGCTCAAATTAAGATTTTGCAAAAATCCTAGGAAAGTTCTAACTTTAGCAGAGTAAAAAGCCCCAAACAAACATCCTTGCCTCCTTGCCATAAAACTGACAACTCAAAGTCTGCATTTCAGGATGGTCCTGAATTGATAATTATTCTCATGCAGAGGGAACTGTGCCATATCACCAAATTAACCAAGTTCATATCTGAGGTTGTGCAAGAGTTGGTCCTCAAAATGTGCTTTGATAGCCTCTCAAAAAAATAAAACCAACTGATTTCCAGGTTAGCTCATGTCTGCTTTGAAAAGCAAGAGTCTGTCCTAGACTCTCTTCAGATATGTGGACATCTTTTGGATCTTGTTTGCACTTTGACAGTGGGGTGGGGGAAGGATTACATCTCTTACACTGCCCTCTTCATGAGACCAATTACTGATTCAGGGCTATCTGGAAACTCAGACTTTGAAACAGGCACTGCACACACCTGAACTTAGGTGCAGACAGAATCCCTCTCCTGGCTCATGTTGAACTGAGTGCCTGTCTGAGAAAGCTGAGCTGGATATAGGTGACCTGCATCATCTGGCAAGGTGTCTTAACTTCCTTCATTTAGGACAACACACACTATCCTAAATGTTGACAGTTAAGGCTCAGACCTGAAGAAGAATGATTTGCATTAGAAAGTTTATCAAAGTCTGTCCCAAGCACAGAGTTGGTTCAATAAAAGATATCACCGACAAAAATCTTTGACTCTCACTTATTTCCTGGACCACTGTGGCTATAGCATCACTGCAACACTACCTCCTTCATTTAGGAAGCATTTAATGTTCCACCAGACTAGAGAAACCTGTCCTGCCTCTTCCATCCAGCTCACATTTGGCAGGAGATACTGTGGTTTCTTAAGGCATGAACAATGCACAGCTTATATTCTATTATCCATGCACCAGTAAAATATCTCCTTAACCACCAGTTGCTTAGTTCCCAACATCTTAATATACTCAGTATGATGAAGGTTATCAGAACTGGTTCCAGCTTACAACAACACTGCTCTGATTCACATTTGGAACCATGTTTTTCCAGTCATAAGGTCTAGAACAGGGTTTGGGGCTTTTTGCTTAAACCTTAAATTTGGCAGAAACTGCTTTTACCAGTTCTCCTCACCTTTGCTCTCCTGCTGTACCACTTGGACACTATGAAAAGGGATTAAACTAAACAAACAAGACATTCTCTTCCTGGAATATGAGTCCCCCAAGGTGAAAGTATTCAGGAATACATACTGCCCTTCCAATTTATATCCTATCTTGATCCGTGTTCACTTTGAACTTGGTTTTTTTGAGATCAAATTGGAACGGATGCTTGTTTTCTCAAGATGTCAGGAGAGAATGTAAAGTACTGTAATGTGGCTGCATCTACACATGCATTTTACTGTAGAGCAGACTAATTAGTTGCAGCCTAAAGTGTCAACCTCTATACTTGAAATGGTATTAGGCCGCAGTAAACTAATTAACAGCACCATAAGATAGTACTGTTCCCTCTACCCCTGTTGGGAACAGTACTATCTGATTGCAGAGTAATTAACTGTGATTAAACACATGTTTAGATGCTGTCCATGGGTGTAAATTACACCTAGTCAGTCCAGCCAACAGGGGGCCAGACTCCTGTCAGCTGCCTAGCCATATAGCTCCTCACTTCAGCACCCTCGTGCTCCAGTCAGCTCCTTTGCTGCCCACCTGAAGCCTGAGGCGGACCCAGGCCGGATTGGCACTGGTGTAAACTGCTCCACCCTGACTCATATTGCTGCTGTTTCAGGCACACATGTAGATGCTGTGGCTGGGAGTAGTTTACTCTGGTTCAAACTGCTCTGGAGTTTATTGCTTCAAATTAATTGTGTGTGTAGACATGCCCTGTAATGAGCAGTACAGAGCTTAGAAAAGGCGCCTTAAAAGAAACATTGTTCCACCCTGTTGCTAGAATAAAACAGATGCCAATATTCATAGAGTGAAAATTCCTCTTTTATGGTCATGGTGTAATATACAGTAACAAAGGTGTAGACGCCTCATGCTAGCCCTCTGCAAAGGCATGAATAGCAACAAAGAATGAATCCCATTTTATTCTACATATTAAATACAAGCGTGACAAGGCTGGGAATTTAGAGACTTACCTTCCAGTGTTAGTTAATAAACATAAAAAGCCTCTTCTGAACCTTATAAATATATAGGTGCACTATTACAGTGGTGTCACACTCCTATGGCCCCCTGGACTGGATTCAGATCATAGTTGCTGTTGTGGGCCAGATCTGCTCTTGCTTTTGGCAGTAGGGAGAGCTTGTGATAACTGCTGCAGGTGCCTGAACCCGAGTCATAGCTGTTGCTTACCCCTCTGCTGCTAACGTACATCCTCAATGGGGCTCTGTACGCTGGAATTCAGGAGCCCTATCTCCTTCACCCTGAGCCCCAAATTCATGTTCCCTCCAGGAGCCCTGTGGGCTAAATGACAGCCCAGGGGCCATACCTTTCACACCCCTGCACACAGGAGGACCTAGAATTTTGAAAATGGGGGGTACAGTTGGTGAGGTGCATAATCACATATAAAACAACGCATATTTTTCTCCAGTTAAAAATAAACCGATTCCCTCAGCACTGCCTGACTAGAAATGCTGTTGCCACTGCTAGACAGTTGGTTTTAAACTTTGGATGCAGCACGCCTGCCCCCTTTCCCTCCGCTGATCTGCCACTGCACTATTATATGTGTATACACACACACACACACACACACACACATGTATTTGAGACACAAGCAAATATGCAAAGCTGGAGGTAAACAACATCTTAAATGATCAAAAATGCAACTTCATAATGCAGCAAATTATGAATGTAAATGTCCCTTTGCAGTCTGCCACAAAGCCAGCCAAACAAAAAGCCAGTGGGGGAAAAGGACCAGGGGTTGGGCCACTACTTTGTTTAGCTTCTCTACCAGGGACGAATAGAAGACCTTGCCTTTGAAGAGACATTCACAACCAGCACTGTTAAGTGAAAAAGACAGCTTTCAGCTTACCGTGCTGGGTCAAATATTCTACTAGATTCCACACCACAGTTGGGATGCCATTCTTGCTAAGTCCTTGCTGCTGAAGTTCCTGGAGACTCACGCCAAACACCTTCTGGCAGCTAGCATCCCTCTGCTTGTTCAGTGGCAGTGCTGCAATCTTTTTCATGTCTTCTTTCAGCCTCACTGCTGACTTACTTTGCTTAAAGGAGCATAGGAAACGAGAGCAGTCGGTCACATTTACTATAGGAGGTTGCATGGTTACAGCTTGAGAACGTCAATTAAAAACCTGAGCTTGTATGTTTTGAGATAGAACAGTCTGCAGTGTGTGGGTTTGTTTGAATAACTAATCCTTAGCAAAATCTCTATGAAGCAGTTCCTTGGAACTGAGCAGAGAAAAGCTCATGAACAAAAAGTGGAAAAAGGAGGAGGAAGGGCCCCAAACCATAACTTATCTGTAGCTAAGAGAGAGCCTGGACAGACACACCGCAGTCTGTATTCAAACCCCATTGCTACAGTAACCAATGGGCGGGACTCAGAAATGACTGTGTACAGTACCTACACAATAAACTATCAACATGGACTCTTAATTTTTAAGGCCAGAAGGGCCTGTTATGATCACCTAGTCTGACCTTCTGCATAAACACAGGAAAAAGAACTTTACCCAATGAGCTCATAACTGGGTCAAAGTCCATAACTTTTGTCTTTGGGAAAAACATCCAGTTCTGACTTAAAATATTTCAAGCAAGGAACAGTAAATCCTATTGCAATATACCACAATAAATTATGTATTCCTCGGGGTATAAATCTAAATCAGAGCATGGCTGTGTGGGACTGACAAGCTACACATATAAGAAGAGTTGCTAATAGAAGACAGAGAAGTATATTACCCCACCAAATGTCACATATGTGTGTGTGTGGAAGTTCACAATAGCATGGTTTCATTATTATGGCTGAACAGGATGATGTTTACCAAAATCATTCCACTTGACTGCTGGAACATATTGCTAATAAGCAGGTAAAAGAATACCTGCTCTAAGCTGCAACAGTCCTTCTGGCAGAGATTCTTGCTTGTATTTTATGGGCAAAAACACACAGGGACACAGTTATTTCATTGTATTTGTATTTTTTCTTTTGGTTCTAAAATAGTAGCATTTCTTCTAAAATCTCTCCACATGAAACATGCCATTTCAACTCAATTCACTACCTAACTTGAAAGCTGCACAGACTTTGTCTGTTGAGCCTGACTGTCCTTGTTCTGGATGAGAGAGAAAAAATGAAGTTCATTTTACCCAGACTGCTGCATCCTTTCTGATAAACACAGCAACTTTGAGGGAAAAGATATCTTTTAATGAGGTATTTGACAGCAGAAGTAGATATTTTCATGCTATCTTATATGTAAATTACTTTTATATGCCACATTTGTTGGATATTACCTTTGTAGCTAAAGCAGTCAAAAACTTTATAATATAACATAGCATTTCAGCCATGACAATAGACCAGATAATTAAAAATAGTACAAACATGTGATAAATAATTAGTAAGTATTGTCAGTGTTCAAACTCTGCCTTCCACTGACTGTTACCAGTATGACTTTAAAAATACATTTCATTAGGGTTATGAGAATAATAAAAATAATTTTCACTTTGGAAGGCTGTGCATGAAAGCAGAAGTTAGTGAGCTAGACCATTTATTTTTTCATGTGTTATTTAGGAGTATTAAATAATATTGGCTATAATTAAAAAAATAGTAATATATTCTAGCATTAGATATATATTGCCATCACCTTATATTAATATGTAATATCATACAGTATAATATCAAGGTATTATACCAATAGATAGATAGATAGATAGATAGATAGATAGATATTAGGTCAAATGAGCTAAACTAAGAATAAAAAAAAAATACTATTTTGCCTCTTCCTTTAGAGGCCCTCAAAACACCTTCCTAGAAGACCAGCATGTGCTTAGCATGCTGAAACACCCAGTGTGTGCTTAGGTTTACAAAGGCACTGGAAGACTGAAAAACAGGATCCTGGTTTGATTTTACAGTGGGGAAACTGAGGCACAGAGAGGGCAAGCCACTTGTCCACCTTCATGGTGTCAGTCTGTTAAAGAGCCAGACACCCTGATCTCCTACTCCTGGCCTTCAGCAGAAGCTAGAGGAATACAATGTTATAAATTGGGCTTGGAATCACAGAAGATACAAAGATTTATAAACAATATGCAAAGATATAAAAAGAAATCATGCCTGTAACAAAAGAAAAACAATGTTAAGTTATCAGCATGAAGCCATTTGCTAAAGCAATTTTTAAGGAACCAGTTTAAACCTATCTACACTCAACTGGGGAAAACCGTTAATCAAAATCTTATTATAATTGCTGTACTTTAATTATTGTTTCCTGTGAGTAGTTGCTGTTTCATACAGAGGTAAGTGACTGGTTCCTTAACCTTTTTTTTTTGCTTAACAATATTGTAAAGTTCAACAACACTGAACAACACACAGCAGCGTGCATTTTTAGAAGTCACACACTTCAGAGCGGTGGTTTTCTAATTTATCTAAAAATCATAATTACAAACTCCATGTCACAGTCAGTCTGTGACTAAAAGGGTTGCCAACCAATTCCACCATTGCTAGACACAGTTATTCTTGTAAGCTGTTTCCACATCAAAAAGCAGAAGAAAAGTTGTAGATTCAAAACAAATCCCCACCAGAAAAGAAAGAAATGCCAACTGTACATTTTAGTTTAATGAACCAGTCAAAACCCTCTCCATTTTATACCTGCACTGAATTCCCTACTGTAACAACTTTGCTGTTAAATATTTAACAGAAAACAGTATAAAAATAAGTCTATATTTTAGTCTAGAGCAGTACCAAGAGATAACTTAGAAAATATTCACTCGTCCCTGAATGACACTAGTAGCCACTCCTCGGTACATTTTGGACAAATCATTAACATGACATTTTAAACAGATCCATACTGATTGGCTAGTTTAGATTTTTAAGCTGAAGTTAAGATCAGCATTTGGGGTTGGCTGACTTCTATCTAACACTTACCCCTACATATTCATGCACTACCAAGTTATATGGTTTTAATAAACTAGTGGATGGCAGAGACCTCCTTATGCACACTCAGAGTAATCACAGCACACAACAGAGAGTCTGTACTCACACAGATGGCTAATGCTCCTGCCCCCATTCTTTCAGGAAGTGTTTGGAAGAACTGATGAAGATGGGATGAAAGTATTAGGCAAAATACTGAAGGCTATTAAGAGTCTATGCCATGAAAGCTTTACAGTTTAGGAAAACACAAAAATCCAGAGAAAGGTCCAAAGCTGCTAAGGAATTCCTATTTTCTTGGATGAAAATCCCAGGAAGTCATTTCTTTCTTCTTAAGGCTGTACAAATGGCTGGAAGCAGTTCCCTGCAGCTGAAATCTGATTCCAGGAGTCGGGTACTGGCAATCTGGAAGAGTCATGTGACCTGGAACTTAAGTCATTAACATCTTTTCATGAATTAGCAGGAACTTCTTACAAGCTTTTCCAAAGATGTAACCCACGAAGTTACAGAGCATGTGTCCTGCATAATAACATCGCCCCAGAGACTAGCCTCCCCACCTCCCGTTATGCAACAGCTGCCACTTGGTGGTATTAATGATTAGCATCATCACTCCCAGTTCTGAATTAGTGAGGGTAGTTTCGTCACCCTGCTTTACAACTCAGAAATACCTTCAGGCTAAACAAACTCCTTTGGTATGTTACTAATACATACAGTAACTCTTTCCAAAGCAGGGCTGACTTTTCAAAATAAAATGAGCCGAGAGAGAGAGTGAGTCACTCTCTCTGTGCATCTTAATTGCTGCATTTATCTGTACCTCGTAAAATGCCATTCAAGTTAACAAATGTGTTAATTCCATTAAAAACTTTTGGGGGAAAAATATTTGACTTGCTATTGGCAAATAACCCAGAAAGCATCATTTCCAATCATTTACACACAGAAGCAGGATTTGGTCTTTCACACAGATTGAACAAGTTCATTTAGAAGTTTATGACAGTGTCTTATATTTGATACACTTCAGGGTTAAAATAAAATACAGGTATACCTATTACATTTTAATCACCCATGCAATGCTCAATCAAATCCTCCTGTACAATTTGTCTATTTACCTGGGAAGAACACAGTACTCACATTAGAAGTATCAGGACAGAACAAAGGATCATGAGACTGCAGAAGGAAAAGAGCAACCAAAGCAAAAAGGTAAGAGACACCAACAGTATTCACAGCACCCACAGCTTGGGACATGAAGAGTTTCACTTTCTGAACAGTTAATTTTCACTTTAGGCTTGTACTAGAGGTGAATTTCCAGGCTGCATTTCCTACCTAGAAACTGAAATTGAGGGTCCACATTTTCAAAAGTGTGTTGGAGTGCCAAGTTTCTCTGAATATTTGGCCCTCTTCTGGAATCCCTTTTCAGAACAGCAGTTAAGCAAGCATGCCAGCCTGTTTCCATTCAAGACAATACTTAGGATTCTGATTTACTTTTAGCATTGTTAAAAGTGCTGTACTGAATAAGGTTGCTTTCCTGAATCAGAGCCCAGGTATCTAAATTAAAGTGGAGGTCTTGGAAATGGGTTGGGTTATCAAATGAGGGTGTGCTGAAATGCTGGACTGGACACAGTATTTCCACTTTTGCTTCACCTTGCTGGACAATAAAGTTTTCTCATGAATTAGTGGGAAAGAACTGAGCTTCCTGTTAGAAGGAAAGCTAATGGGGAGGGCAGGGTTCAAATTATGGGGGTGGTTAGGGGGGCTGAGACAAGAGCCCCCCTGTAAGATTTGAAAATCATAACCTGGGAGGGTCTCCGATTTTATTAGGACATCGTGATGGGCATCCCAATTTTTTTTGCTGACCCCTCCCACTCCCCCCCTGTCTCACAAGAGTCGAGGTATAATTTGAACACTGGCCCAGCTGACATATGACACACAAATATGAATTGACGATTTATGAAATATTTTAAGGGGGAGGGTTCCCCATAAGCAATTATTTTTCTTTGGAATTAAGAATAAACTCTTTTATGTTACATTTCATTTTTCCTTTAGCAACAGCTTTGCTGGTCTAAAATTGTTCCTTTCCACACTTGGTGAATTAGACAGCAGCTATCTTTTCATTTGAAATTTCCTTGCAGTAGAACATGGTGCTCTATCATGGATTTGATGCAACCTCCTGCTGGTCCATCTTCCTCCGCATGTTAAGGCATTAATGTGCTTTCCATATGTATCACACACAGCTGTGTTCTTCTTAGCCCTAACTGTAGTTACACAAATAAAACTAGATTACATGTTGAAGATTGAGACCTGAAAAACAATTTATGGGAAGATAACTTGCTCACTGTCCATGTGAGTCTAGACATGGCCCTGTGATGAACAGCAAATAATGACAAAAGGTTTTTTTATAAGCTTATGTAGCAGAGAGGAATGTACATTTTCATTTCCAAAGCAGTTTAACTGCAGAAAATCTTCACTGGCCAAAAAGAACGATGACAATCAATATAATACATTGCTTACTATAGCAGCCAGAATCTGCCCTTTACCTTTAAAAGAAAAGGTATTGTATTCACTGAAATGCTGTGAATATGTATATTAGTATCTTTGATCCACACTTACTACAATTAGTTATTTACTCACATAATACAAGGTCAGCTTAAGACAAGTGTACGAAGCAATTTACCATCCTTCTTATACATTTCAATACATTTCCCAAATACAACTTTCCCCTTGCCAACTCCCCTTACTCCACCCAGTACAGCACCAGAAGTGCAACCTCCTATTGTTCAGACAATCGAGTTTTCCCCCGGACCTTCTATCTAAGAGAAGCCTAGGTTCATACAGATTGCCATCTGATCTCCCATTCCAGACAAATGATCTTGGACTGGTCACCAGCTCTCAGGATGAGGACTTTTGAGAGAGAAAGATGTGCTGCATCAGGAATGCCAGGGATCAGTTAGTATTTCTAGCACTGGAGAAGTAAGGCATGACACACTGGCCGCATCTACATGTGCCAATTTAAGGTACTTTAATCCAATTTAAGGCACATTAAGTGCATGTGTCTACACATTCATTCCCTTAATGCAACATAAAAATGGCAATTTTAAGTTATTCACTCCTAAATTTGATACCTTTAAAAGAAAATAGTGCTCACCTGGAGGCAAGGGGCACTTGCCTGCTGCAGGGCTGGGCCGGGCCCAATCTCTGTCATTGTGGGGCGAACTGGAGCTAGAACGAAAGATGCTGCTGGTGCTCAAGGTACTTCTGAGCTCAAGGCAGCACAGCCTCTTGCTGGCTCAGCCTTATTCTCTGCAGCCAGAGCTGGGGCAGCAGCATACCAGGCTTTCTCCCTGGGCCACCTCAAGTTCTGGGTGTGGGTGGGATGGGGAGGAGGGGGAAGGGGAGGCTGTGTCCCAGCTCCATTTGTAAAGATATACCATGTATCTGCTGCCTCAGAGCTATTTACCATTACAGCTCCTGCTCCAGCTCAGGTGCTGGGTGCAGGGCATAGCCCTAGGCCCCAATTCTGCCCATGGAGCCCAGCAGCCCCAAAGGGCACAGAAGCGGGTCAACACACCCAGTGTGGTCACCTCGGAGTCAATGGAAGCTCTGGACCCACAGACAATGACTTCAGGAGTCCAGATGCCCCTTCAGGCCTACAGTGCTGCCTCCCCTTTGTCAGTCTTTGCATCTGCTGCCCAACCTAGGATGGCACACTGTGGCCCCTTTCTGGGAGTAGTAGGGAGCTTGTAAGGCAGAATTTGACCTTGCTCAGGGTTTCTTGTGAAAGGCAAACATTGTAGCACCAAAAACTCTGGCAGCACCACCAACTCTGTGGACGTCATCCTCTAAATGCAGTGCTTCTTAGCCAGTGCCTTGAGATCTTTTTAAAGATGCCTCAATATTAGTATGGTCAGGTATGCAAACATGGACACACTATTCACTAGATTAACCTAGAGATTTCCAATAGGAATCCACAACGTCATAAACACTTTTGCCCTGCTGTGGTCTTTTTAAGTTCTTTGCAGCAAAAGAATTACCTGCTATTACTCTGAAAACTCAGAGATGGCCTTTTCTGAAGGGTGCCTGAAGTCTAGAAAGGTTGAAAACCACTGGTTGAAACCAGTTCCCCTTCAGCCCTGATTGGCTGAGGAGCCACGTGTTAACCAAGGAGCCACAACAACACTCAGGCTTGTAGATGAATAGTGGCAAACACTCACATCTGAAAGAAAAAAGCAACCTAATTACAGTGTGTGATTGCATACGTTACATTAGTGTGGCTGCATGTGTTGCATTCTTCATGACTATAGGAAAGACACACCCAAAACATGCAGTAAAAAAGGAAAAAAAAGAAGAAAAAATAAATTTTCTACAGAGGCACAGGTGATAAGTTGAAGAGCCAGTCATTGAGAAGGAGATTCAGTAAGGGAAGAGTTAAGATTAACATTGGGTGTGTCTACATATGCATTCATGCACTTTTCCTAATAAGCATTAAATTTAGTATCTCCAATATGAGGTACTAAATAAATGTGCATTAGGCTGCACTAATATGCAGTAGAGCAAGCACATGCTTTTTAGGTGACAATGAGCAGTAGCTAATTCTACTGAACAGTTTTTTATGCGCCACTTAATGCACAGTAGAATAGGCTACTGCGTATTAAAGCACATGTGTAGATGTGCTGACAAGCCACGGTGATATGGCTTCTCAAAGGTCGCCAACTTTAATCAACTAATTTGACCCTGCCTCACCCCTACCTCTGCAACATGAAATGGGCAAAAGTTACTCCCTGTTGCCCATCCCACATTCCTAGGTGGACTGAAGTGTCATTGCCTGATACCACTCTTGTGAAGCACAAAGGCCAGCGTTGGTCACTGAACATATCTTTCTGTGAAGAATGGGGTTGTCATTGTGTGGAAGGTAGGCTTGAGACCAGCAGTGGCAGCAGACAAAAAAAAGTGTTCCTGCTAAGGAACATGAGGAAGCAAGGCTGTTTAATGGGACTAATGTCAATCTGACAAATCCCTGTCTGCTGATGGTCTGTAGGCATGAGACCAGTGTCCTATAGAGATCTTCAGCATGTACAATCAGTCATTGCCTTGGTCCTTCTATAATGTTGCCATCTTCACCTCACTGATCAAGCACCCACAGAGAACCACAGAATTTTCAAACAAAGTTTCCCCTTTCACCCATTTATATATAGAAGGGGATGACATCTGTCTTAGTTCAGTTTAGAAGACCAGTTTACCATTGTAACAGATGGCAGTCATTTGTTCTAATGCACTCTAATCCCAAACTATTTAACTTCTCAATCTGGGATTCCTAGGTCTTGTATACTTTTTTTAACTATTACGTTTTCAGAGCAATACCTCATCAGAGTATTCCTCTGACTACATGTCTGACACACCTCAAAGATAGCTGTGATTAAGTTAATGTATACTGTCACTGGGGACTTGGAGATACTGACACTGAGACCCTTTACATCAGGTTCATTGATAACAATGCACGTTACACTTTATCTGGAAAAGACAGAAGCAGTTGTCCCAGATGTCTACCCCAGTAGGTACTACTGCAGAGCCTTGTCATTAAGTGGGAATATGTGAGGGAGAGAAGAAGCCAGCAGGCTCCAGGACTCTCCGCCGGAGCGGAGGGCCGCTGGTCACGAGCCTGCAGGCCCAAGGCACTAGGCAGGGATCCACCTTTCCCAGGTGTGTGGGGAAGGGACAGGCCAGTATTCACGGGGCCGGCATAAAAGAGAGGCCGGAGCTGACACGCGGCAGTAACACGGAACTGGAAGTAGGCTGCGGAGGGGATGGAGCCGGCCAGAGGATGCTGCAGAGGATGCGAGCCGCTCTGAGTCGTGGTAGAAACCTTTGGAGAAAGGGTAAGTCCCAGGGTGGTTTTTGGGCCACATCAGCTGGTCCTTGAAGGGCATCAGACTGTTTTGTTTACTGGCCGGGAGCAGCTGGGACCCAGCTGGAGCCAGGTACCATATAGGCCCTAACATAGGGGCACTAATCGACATGGGGCCGAGAGGCAACAGTGAGCATTAACTATAAAGAGGGGAGTTGATCAAGCCCTCAAGAGGAGCTCTGAGAGAGCCAGGGAGGAGGGTTCACCCCTACAGATTGCCAGGGGAGATCAGAGGATGCCTGCAGAAGGCTGAAGCAGCTGCCCTGATCCAGGGAACCCTTTGGCAATAATATTTGTGTTGATTTTTATATTTCTTTTGTGGACAATCTGTCAGACCTACGGATACGTGGCCGGGCCAGACAGGCGGCCACCACCCGGTGGAATGGGCGAGGGTGTAGGGGTGGAGGAGCCCTCAAAAACGCAGGACCCGTGGGATGCCGAGGAGTCTCATATCTGGACGGCACGTGGCACACATCTGAACTAACTCCATTAACATCAGAGTCGTGGCAGGTGAGGCAGGCACATGTGACACGTCCAATCAAAGGTGAGCAGACACTCGACAACCAGTGGGCAGCCCCGACGCGGGGAGACGGTAGAGGTGGCACCCTGACAGAATAAAACATATATACCATGTTTATACTGAGCAAAAGCTACAATAGGACAGAAAACCTGTGCTGATATAGCTAACGGTGGTGTATATTTACCACTGTTTCTTCCCAGGGTAAGTCTACAGCAGTAACACCAGGCTAGGGGCTGGTATCTGTTCCTTTTTTCACACCTATGCAAGGTGGTTTACACTAGCATAACCATGTCATGTATTGAATCTGTGAGCTGCCCTAGTAAGGAGATCCAGCGCAGGGTAATGAGGAAATCCAGCATAGGATCTGGTGCAAAAGTGCCTCCTTCAAGAAATTGCTTCATCATGTTCTTATTAATTGCAATCTCTGTAAAGACACCAAAATCCAGGTCTGCAGTGCAGTCATTATCCCCACTCTCCTCTGTGGATATGAAATGTGGGTGACCTATCATCATCATCACAAGAGCCTGGAGGGGTTTCATCAGTGGTGCCTCTGGAAGTACTCTGCATCAGATGAGAAGATTGCCACATAAGCAACAGCATCCTTGCTAAAGCCAATGTTATCAGCACTGAGTTGGTGGTCCTCAAGCACCAACTTTGCTGGACTGGACATTGTGTATGGATGCCTGGTTCTCAACTCCCAAAACCAGTGCTCTACTCCCAGGTAAGCTGTGGTCCAAAATCTTATGGTGACAAAGGAAATCCTCCCGGGACATAGGGAAGACGCGTCTCAAGAAAATTGGTGCTGACATCAAGAGCTGGGAGGAGCTGGCTACTAACCAACTCCAACGGTGCTACTGGGTCAACAAAATGGTGGCTCTTTTTTGCCCTTGAAGCAGAGAAGAGAAAGTAGAGGAAGGAAAAGGAAGTGAATCCCAGCCTTCAGCCTACTCTCCCCTGTGGAAAGATCTGCAACTTCTGTGGAGGGATCCTTGGCTCAAGGATTGGACTTTTAAGTCACTTTAAGACCTGTCAATGAGCTGCAGTAGAAAGAATCCTCAAATTGAGGGATTGTTGCTGCTGAGCTGGCTTGGTGTCCACTAAGCTGTGTTTGGATACCGCTCAACAAAATAAAACACTTTAATTCTGAACTGCACTGTCAGCTTCCCCATCTCTTCAAGGATTTTCCTTGGTGAGAACTATGTTTGTGGTGGGTAGGTAGGTTACTTCCAATGATAGCTTTATACACTGTATAGAAGTAGTGCTCTGTAGAAAAAGATACTGATAAACAAGCATTCTCCTTTGAATACTGGAAGTCTTTATGGCTAATAATGGTGTTATTGTATAGAGACCATTTTTATATTTCCCAAGACACTTAAACAGTAGACTCTTTGATTTAGAAGTGATTCAGAATCTGGATCTTCAGGGGAAGTATGTGAGCATTTCTTATTCCTACACAACCACTACAGCCACAGGATTTGCTCATAGGCAATGTCTCCAGAATTAGGCCCCATTTGAAGGAGATGAGCAAGCACAAAGGCAAGCATTCAGGGGAAACAAGGGAAAAAGAGAAGAAGAAGTCTATTTCAGTCTGACACACAAGGGATGGAATTATGCCATGAGTTGAGAATTCTGTTACAGCTCAATAAAGAAGCCATCTACCTTTCGTTATGGGAGGTCTGACTGAATAGAAGTGAGCCCCTGAGAGCTGACAGCCAGATTCCAGTGTTAGGGAAGTCATCCACCTCAAGCCTTTTGGCAGAGGATCAGGAACTCAGAATCCAGAGACAAGTATGGAAGAAGCATGCTTCCAACTCATGCAGAGACCTGTGGAACATCACCAAAGTCCAAAGGCGCGCAGACCATATATTCAAATTGCAGAATTCCTGTATGAGGACGATAGCCTCGCTAATAGCTTAGAAAAGACAGAATTATTTACACACACCCACAAGCACACACGGGGACACACACACACACACACACACACACACACACTGGGGTGGAGAAGGGAGGGAATGACACCCCCTCTGCAATACTACCACCCTAAGCATTCAAAAACTCATGACTCATGCTCCCCATAAACATTGGATTAGTTTAAAAGTCCTGAGATTTTTGACAGTTTGGTTCCTTTTCCTCTAGCTTTTGAGCCACAACAGTGTCTGTTTTGAAGCTTTTCTTTGCCCCAACAAATGCTAGTAACACCTATTTTGGTGTATGAAAACCTGAAAGTAAAATGGACTAGAAACTAACTAGAAACAGCACTGAGATCAGCTAGCCTATTTTCATTCCTCAAACAGAGCAGAGAACAAGCAATCTGCCAGCTCAACCAGGAACACTAAAGTAGAACTTAAAAATTCTTTTAGCTGCGATAACCTAAGGCATATGATACAAGTCTAACTCCTGCCTATGAAAACAACAGAAAAATATCTGAATACCCCTTTCAAAACTAAATACTTGCTTTGCTGGAGGAAAAGAGAGAGAAATAAGAACAATTTTTTTTTTTTACTACACAGAGATATTCAGAAACTTCTGTGAGGGCCACCAGTGTAAATGACAAGAGAGAAAGTATATTTAGTGTCCTTGTCACAGCTCTTAATACAACTCACCAGATTAAAACTGCAGTGAATAAGAACAATGATGTTCAGCAGTATAAATTTTACACTGTTGTCTTCTAAAAAAATCTACAATATTAATTTATTTATATTTGAGATTAAGATTAATACTTGCTGAAGTCAGTGCGTCCTACCCCTGGATAGTCTCATGAAAAACTAAATGGCTTGAAACATTTCTTTCTCAAATATTTCTCAGACTACCAGGTAGTATCAGTTCAGGAAAACTTCCATTTGTAAAATAACAAAAATAATCTACGGCAATAGATAGAGGAAAGTGTTTTATTATTTGGTAGGAACAAATATCTGTTTATAACAAGTGATTAAAGAGAGACTTTTGCCTGCAGGAAAAGTTGAAGATAATCAGACTCTGGTTTGTACATAAGCTATTTGTTTGGGATAGTATTTGAGGGCTTAGGAACTATAGAAATAAATCAAGGTTCTCTCTGTTCTTGTGATAACATTGTGCAAACCACATCATTAAAAGTCCTGAAATGTGAGGTCCCCACAGGGATTGATTGAATAGCCAGAAGTGTCAATGGAATGGCTCCCATTGACTTTCCTAAGCGAGGGATCAGTTCTCTAGTGATGAGTAAACTGCTTAATGACGGTGTCCCTGGTTAATATCCAGTGATAAAGATTTAGGAATATGCTGGCCAGGTTTGTTGCCTACTGTATAAGATGTTTCCAGTCTTTCTCAGAGGGGACAGGAGAATACAAGACGTAAAAAGCAAAAAGAGACTGGTAAATTATGTCAAACTTCTACCAAAAATAGTAGGGTGTAACTATGCCTCTGTGATACAATGACAATTACCTACTGTAAGTTGTCCACTTTCTGCTTATCTCCCTTGGCCTTGCCTGTGTTCACACAGATAGTAAGTGTCAATTTTCAAGGCATCAGGAAACACGTGCACCACAGCAGTATCCTCCAGATGCTCTACACAGCAGATCTATGGGATATTTGTCTAATGGCAAGTTTTTAGACTGGCTACTCAACCCTACTCAACTGTTGCTGTTCCACACCAACTCTTGAAACTGGAGAGAGAAAATAAAGCAGTTCAGACAAGCCTACAACAGACGGATAGATTTCATTGATTGTACAGAACTTACTACGTGTCCTTTGTTGATATAAATTCTTCATAAAGATCCTTGTCTCTTAGGTCTTCTGCTGACAGTCTGATAAAATATATGTTCATGGTATAAGTTGATATATGCACCTGGATACATGAAAGAGTTGTTTTATCCTCAATGAACAGAGAAAGGCAAGAACTGTTTCTCGAAAGTATTACAGGAAAGAAATCATGCTCTTGTGTCTTAATGAACTAAATCTTGTTGGTGAGTACACTATGAATAATGGATGTGATATTGAATTCCCAGGTGGAAGAGATGCATGATATTCATCACTGGCATATTGCTAAGCTTGCTAGGGAAATTAGATTTGACTTCTTAAAAATCTAGGTCATTTTCTTTGTAGTATTACACAATATTTTATAACAGTAATTGTAAATTATTCTCATTTAAATACATGGCTAACCAAAGCAATAAAAAAGGATGTCACTAGCTAGTGTTATTGAGAAATTCCCAGTCTGCTGGTCGGGGGTGCCCTACTGAAAGTGGTGTCCTCATGGAGCTCAGAGGACAGATTGGCTCTTTGTTCCATTATCCATGACCTGGTGTAGACTGCTGTTTGGAAGCAAAAACAGGGGAATTCAAACCCATTCTTCCTTGCTCATATTACATCATGGGGGTCTTCTTACAGGAGACCTTGCGAGAAATATTAGCTTATGAAAAAGAAGTTTAAGAGGTCACTTGATTACATGTATAACTAACTTCACAAGGAACAATACCAAGTGCCAAGAGGCTCTTTAACATAGAGGAGAAAGGCACTATAAGAATCAAAAGCTGAAAGTCAAAGAGAAATCTAAACGCAGAATAAGTTAGCGTTAGACTGATGTAGCAGGATGATCTAGGAATTATCTGAGGGCCAAAGATTTCTTGGGGTGGTACCTTTACTGGACCAACTGTATAATTGGGACAGAGTTAGACAAGGTTTTGGATACAAAGGCATTCTTCCTCAGACCTGAAGAAGAATATATGGCATTCAGAAGCTTGTTTAACTCTATCCAAACTATGCAATTGGTCCAGTAAAAGATCTCACCCTAAATAATCCTTGCCCCTTGCACAAATGAGGAATAAGGCACTAATGTTAATCACTGATTATGTTACAACTCTGATGAGCTCCCCTTCTTGGACCTTCCCCAGGCTGTTAGTAATAAATACAGAGTTTGGGTTCTACATGGTTTACCTGCTGGGGCTGGGCAGAATTTAGGCACTTTCACTGAAATCTGTGCCACAGGTGTAGACCACAGGTGCAGGCGTTAAGTTTGACACTTCTCTTGACAATAAGGTTCTGTAGTCCAGAACTTTCTTGAGTAGCCCTAATTGGTGAGCAATTATTTGGGCCGAGGAGACTCATAGGAAGTTCTGACAAGTTGCTGCAGGCCAGATCAGCCCCCCTCTCTATCGAACTGCAACAACTCGCCTAAGCTCCTTAGGTGGGATGGGGCCACAGGAGGGTGGAGAGTGGTGTTTGGGAGAGAGATGAGTGGGAGAGGCTAGGATCATGGGCCAGGGTCATGTGGCGGGTGGGCAGGTCTGCCTGGGAGCTACATCTTGGGAGCTGGCTGGAGGTGAAGAGAGGGAGAAGGGGGTACATGCAGCAGAGCTCTCCTGGGTGGTGTGGTCCATGGCTGCCTCTGGGGCACACCATGTGGTGTTGAGCCCCTGCCGCTGCTGCCTGGGGCAGCCCATGCTGGGTTCCACCTATCCAGCCAAGTGGGTGGAAGGCACCCAGGAGCCGGTGCTAGAGCTGGAGCTCCACATGCTGGGGCAGGAGCCACATGGCTGAATCTCTGGCTGTCCACCCAACTGAAGTTGTCTCCTGGCCTGGAGCAGAGCAGCAGGAGCAGGAGCCACTGCTGGAAGCAAGGGGAAGGGAGCAGCGTTCAGGCAGCTGCAGCTGCACTGAGAGCAGTCCTGCCAGAAACAGCGCATTGGGTGGAGCCAGCCTGGCAGGCACGGGCTAGAGTGTGGCATAGGCTGCCCCGAGCTGGGCTCAGCCCCATGTAGGGCATTGCAGGGACAGCCATGGGCCAGATCAAATCAATTGGCGGGAGCCCCCCACAGGCTGGATCCAATCAGTTGGCAGGCCAGTTTCAGTCTGTGGGCCATATTTTGCTTGCTCTTGTCCTAGTAGCTTATGCGCAGTGTCTGAGTTGTACCAGAGCTGTGGTCCCTCGGATTTACTCTTTCCCTCTCTGAGCTATATGTGACAGCATACGTGCTAACACCCAGGTCCTGCAAAGGAGACATCACATTTTGCTCAGAGTAAGAAGGCAAAAGTTACACAGATCCATAGAATAAAGTCTGCCTCCAAATTGCTCCTGTGAGCAGCCTTAGCATTTCACAAGCCATTTGAGTTTCAATCGGTTCCCAAATTTCTCTCAGTCCCCTCTCTTCCTTTTTAATCATTAGGTTCTAATCAGAGTCTCTTCCTTCCTTTAGTTTGTGAAATGCTGTTCCTTACCCATATGGCAGTTCCTAAAGCCCCTTTCTTTGTTCCTTTTTTTCTGTAGGAGATTTTCCATTTCTTCAACCTCACATCCTGGGACAGTCATTTGTCTTTCACCAGCCCGTATTTTTTGTTTTATTTTGTTGCATATCCATTGTGCTATGACCAGAATCATTTAGTATTAAGGACTTTTCTATTGATGTGTAGCTGCTTCCATACAGGGTTTGTTAGGATACACAGTTGGTCTGGGTTACCAAATGGCTGATTCAATACAAGAACAAGCAGTCAGAAGGTACACAAACAGATTTCTCAAGCCATCGCAAAGGGTCACTAAGCACCAAGAGGAACCACACAGGGAGGCAGTGAATTCTCCACCACTTGTGGTATTCATATCAAGACTGGATACCTGTCAAGAAGATATAGTTTCATCAAATGCAAATTATCGGGTACAACATAGCCTTAGAATTTCACATCCTTGCTGCTACCTTATGCAGAAAGTCAGAAGATGTAATCTAAAGTTCATTCTGGCCTCAGTGTGGCTATAATTTTATTAACTTCTTATGAAAGAACAATTTTGTACCATTTTATCATGGAGATATCCTTCCTTCGACATATACAGATATGTTCAGGACTCCTGCTGGAAGGGCTTGTTTCATCCTCACTCGGATAAAACTCCCCCTGGAGGAAGCACTTCAACACTGGGAAGTGAATGAATTCAGATACAGAACACTGGGCCAGTTTTTTTAAATGTGGAGAAAGAGCAGTGGATTTGTAGCCACTATTCCTTCCATGCAGATCCATGGATATGGGTGTCCATTTATATAAATTTGATGAAGTAGGCTGTTGCCTATGAAAGCTCATATCTTGAACCAGTTAGTTTTCAAGGTGCTACCCTGCCCTACCTTTTTCCTGGATATGCAAGTGAATAATCAGATGCAGTACTACCTAATGTCAGGGTAACCGAACACCGAGTGGATCGGGCCCCAAGGTCACAGTGGGCCGGGGTGGCAATTAGAATACGAACAGGTGAGATTAGCGGCAGTGGAGTGTGAGCTGTATGGGAAGTTTAAACAACGATGATTTAATTTACTCATGCTTGGGAAGCGGAGTCTCAGATATTTCTTCAGTTACAGTATAGCAAATAAATGGGTCTGTTGGCCCATGGGGTTCACTAGCAAGCCCTTGCTTTCTGTCCCCTGAGGGATAGGTGCGGTTGCCCACTAGCTAGTCCCAGGGCTGGTCAACAGCTCATGAACGGGATAACAAAAAACAAGAACTGTAACGTTGTGAATCGAGAAACGGGGTCGTGACACCAGTCCAAAAGACAGTCTGTAAACCTAAACCGAGGTCGGAGATGAGAAGCCAGAATGAAGTAAGCCGAAGTCAAAAATCGAAGCCAAACAGTCCCGTAACCGAGATCGAAAAGACAAGTCGCTCCACCCGCTGTCCGCAGCCTCTGCTTGCGCCTCACAGTCCCTGCCGTCCGCAGCCTCCGCTCACAGGATCGTTCTCTCCCTGTGAGACAGTCCCTGCAAAGGTAGCCTCTGCTCACAGGATCGAGCACAGTCTCTCCTTCAAACACCGCCCCCGCCCCCCCACCTCCACCCTGGGTGGCGGCTCACAAACCTTTTATAAGAATTTAGTGGCCAATCAGAACGCTCTCCACAGAGAAATTTCTAGTCAAATTACATCATGCAGTCAGTGAACTGAGCATGTGCGTTAGATCAGATTACCTCATGCTCTGTGATTGACAAGCTTCCAGGTCACCCTGGAATGTGCCTGGAGGGCACATTCTGGGGGCCTGTCTGTAGTTTCAACTCCCTGTGATGGCAGCACCAAACTTTTTCCTTGACACCTAATAGGTCTGAAATAGGAAAGAAAAGATCTAAAGCCTAGCCCCTACTCTGCCACTGACACGTAGAAAGCAGTTAAGTGACTCGCCCAAAGCCATATGACATCTGTTTTGAGATATTTAAAATAAATTAAACGTGCTCTATAGAACACAGCTGAAAACCTGTTCCATGTAAGGAGGCATCCTGGAGTAAAAGGACTTACTGGCATGGGTTTTATTATATCTTGGGGGTGCTCAACCCCTGGCCTGTAGGCCAAATCTAGAATATGGAGCTCCCCACAAGTGGGGAAATTTGGTAGCGGATGAGCAGTGGCAATTAATGCTGGCATACCTCCCTCACTGCCAAATTCTCAAGACTTGCAAAGCAGGGGCTAGGCCAGGCTAGACCCCCTTCCTTCCCCGCTCCCTGTGCATCTGGACTGGGGTTGGGCTGCCCACATGTATCTGGATCTGGCCCACTGGCAGGATCTGGCCTTTGAACCAACCAGGCACTGCCCATCTGGTGCAGGGGGCAAAAAGGTTGAACACCAGTGGTATATACTGTTAAGGGTATAGTTAATGTAATTAAGGGTCTGGAGCCTATGAACAAAAATATTATTATTATTATTATATTTGTAACCCTATGTCAGGTTACATCAACTTTTCAAATTTAGCTTGAGGTGTCAATCAGAAACCTGAGAAAATAAAATTTTAACGGTGTTTAACATGAACAAACTTCCTCACTCGCAAGCAAATGTTAAACTAAACAGAGTTTATTAGGGGATGCAGGGGAGGAAGGGGGTGTAAACATATTAGATCAAAAAAAAAAAATGTAACTATTGAACATTAACTGAAACCCATACCAGATCACAGCCACCATCACAAACCAACCCAGGGAGGTACCACTTATCCCAGGCAGTTAGGAAGGAAATCGTACCCAGGGGTTCATATGGGGGTTCTACCAGCTGCGCCAGCCGAAGTAGTAAGTACTGAGAGGCCCACGCCAGAATCGATGCCACTCTGACCCAGGGGGAGCACTGCTAGTGAAGCATTTGGGAATAAAGTATTGTTTCCATTGCCATCTTGTGGCAGAAAAAATAAATGCAAGGCTGCAAGTCACATGCAGTTAGCCTTCAAATATGACACATGGGCAATCTTACCCCCAGCATTCAGCTCTTGCTGCAGTAATGTCACTAAGCCACTGCCCATCTGTTTCTAGAGGGCCTGGTTTTGAATGTTTATATCCACCAAGCTTTTCATTGACTTAGGTTTTGCACTTAGGCTTGTAAGTAAATCAGGACATTGGAACCAAGGGTTGCTGTGTATATCAGAAAGGGAAATCTGCCTCCACATTTTCCAGAAGACATTTACTAAGGGCCCATTCTTACCACCACTCAGATTTTGCACAGACAGAGCTCTCAGTGGCTACAACAGAAACTTTAGAGTACACCTCTCTCATACCTTGCATCTCAGCCCAGGGCCAGGCATAACCTGCATGGTCAACCTGAGTTGACTGCTACTGGGTTTGTTGCATGTGTGACATGGAGCAGCAAAAAAAGGGAAGGTGTCACAGGGTGGGGCGCAGGAGCGGCCGTGATCCCACTAGCACCCCCTTGCTGTGCCAATTAGGTGATCCAGCACCCTCTATTCTCGCCTGCCATGTCTTGCATATTTTATATATAGTTCTAGATATATGGTTCTATGGGAGGCTGCCTTCTATCTCCTAATACATGACGTTATGCCGAACTCTCCCTGTTCCATATGGGGTGCCTCAGTGCACCCCAGCCTTAAGGGCTATGCGTGCCTCCTACCTCCCCTTTAGCACGCCCCAAGACTCGCTGCTCTTCTGGAAGCTGTCAGGTCCTTCTCTTCTCTGCGCCCTTGCCTGGCACCCCCTGGGCTTGTCACGCTGTTAGAAATATTATTATTAGGAATGCATAATGAATATAGAGTATCATTGAAACTTCACGGTCTGCAGTTTCTGCCTCATATCTGATAAAAGGAAACACTATCAAAAACCCATTGTGCTAAAAAGTAACACTCCCTTCAACTGTATTGACCAATCTGTCAGCCTTTCTATGCTAAATCACACTCCCCTGACAATCCACATGAAGGATACAGACACTGTAATTCAATCAACTAACTCCTTGGAGGGTGGGGGGGAAGGGGGATTTTCAACCTTTGGTAACCTAGAGGGCTTTCTGGGCATGCGTAATTAGCTGATGCATATAAGCCTACCCGCCCCGCATACTTAAATAGTTAATTATAATGCACATGGGATGTATGATGTGACATCATTAACATATATGTTTGTATGAACCGGAAAATGTTGTAAGAGTTCCTGTTTCTGCCCATGTGCTCAGGAGAGAGGGTGTATAAGCTCCGGTTTGGGGTTTCCTCGGTGGTTCAGAGTAATCTGAGATTTTCTGTCTCTGCTCTGACCCTATTTGCAAATACATCTTTGGTGCTGCTAAAAAATGTGTGCCTGAGGAATTATTATTCGCGAGCTTCCAAAAGAAACGAACCGAGATTTCAGCTTCAATTTTGGCGACCACGAAGGGACCCTTTTGGATGACCCCGAAATCCATCGACAAATCGCCTCCGGCATCACAGGGAGTGCACACCGAGCCGACTTTTTTTTTGGGCTCGCCCCTGGAGTCTGAGACGTGAGTCGGGATATTCGGGATGTTAAAAGGCTCCTGTGCAAATTCTTAGTTTCTGGAATCGCCAGGTACACATTTCGATATTTTGATCGAGATCTCTGGGGTATCTGAGTGAGTATACGAATTCCCTTTGCCCAATTTGGTTCTGGACCCAAAATAAGGGGGGTAAAAGATCGCTGAGAAACGTTTGGCTCAGTGAACCTTCTGTTGTAAGGATCTTTTGGTATTTGGTGTGCCTTGGGCGCACTCTTGTGGGCAAAATGGGTACGGTTAGCTCCCGTGTAGAAAACTCAAATACGCCCTTAAAATACATGTTGTGTCATTTCAATAAGTTCGCAAAGCCAGCCGATTACGGAATAAAAATGAAAAAAGGTGATTTAATTAAGTTTTGTCAACTCGAGTGGCCAACATTTGGGGTCCACTGGACCCCGAAAGGATCCTTAGTGGTAGAAGAAGTGATAGCTATCCATGAAATAGTTATGCAGAACGGGTATTGGAATCAGTTTCCTTATATTGATTGTTGGTGGTTCAAAATCAGCCACCTTGGATTAAGAATTACTTGGTAAAGTCTCATGTGATGGTTGTTAAAGAAAAGACTTGAGGAGGACCGCCTGTACTCCCTGAGTCTAATGAGGGGGGGAATTCTGAATTGGCTGAGTATCGGACCCGCGCTCTGGTTGCCCTGTCAGGTAGCGAAGATGAGTCAAACACCTCCTTGGGATCCAGTCCCTCTGCACCACCGCCCCCTCCCTTAGGGAGACCACCACCGGCATATCAAAGCATACCTAATGATTTAGAGTGTGAGCCTCAGCCAAGTGCCCCATCTGAATCAGGGAATAAGGGCTATTATTTGCGCAAGCCTGTAGAGTCACAGCCGGTGCTGAACTGCCCGATGCGAGAGGTTATCGGAGAGGGGGGCAATGCAACTTTTGTCTACACCCCATTTAGTACTTCAGATTTATTTAACTGGAAGAATCAGAGCCCCTCTTTTCGTGAAGACCCTGAAAAGATGAAGGACCTGTTTCGATCTATTGGGCAGACTCATCGACCCACTTGGGCTGATGTCCAGATGATGCTCCAGACCCTCCTGACCCCAGAAGAAAGGAGATTAGTGTTGGGAATGGCAGAGCATATTGCAGCAGCCAGAGTTGAGTCAGAGGGAGCTGCTGGTCGTACTCTGCGTGATACCTGCCCTGTTGAGGAGCCGAGATGGGATAATCATACTGCAGGAGGAAGACAGCTGAGTGCACAGTATCTGGGGATTATAGTGGAAGCAGTGGGAAAGGCAGTGCCTCGGGTTACTAACCTGTCTAAGTTGTATGAAGTGAGACAGGGAAGAGAAGAGGATCCCTCAGCTTTCCTCGGGAGGCTGTATGAGGCGTTTCACAGGTTTTCGGACTTAGATCCAGAAGCCCCAGATAATCAACGCATGGTAAATCTTATGTTTATTGGTCAATCCGCTGCTGATATCCGTAAGAAGTTACAGAAAACTGAGGGAGGTGCTGGGAAACCGATCTCAGAGCTGGTGGAAATTGCATATAAGGTATATGGGAATCGTGAGCAAGTACAGGAGCGCAAGGAAGATAAAAAGGCTCAGCGACAGATGGCAGCACTGGCAGCTGCTATAACTAGAGGTAACCCTGGAAAGGCTGGGATACAGAAGGGGAAAGGAGAAAGAGTGGGAGCAGACGTTTGTGCTTACTGCAGGGAGAAAGGACATTGGAAGAGGGAATGCCCAAAACTGAAGGAGAAGAGAGAGAGGAAACCGAGAGGACACCTCATGCGGGCAGAAGAAAAGGGTGAGGACACAGAATGAAGGGGACGGGGATCTAAGACCACTACCTTTTGGGTTGGAGCCCAAGAAGATCCCATGGTAACCATTAGGGTTGGTGGCAAAAACTTTGAAGCCTTGGTGGATACTGGGGCTACATTTTCAATGATTCCAGAAAAACCCCCCTGTGCAGGAACTAGTGAACAGCATGTACTTGTGGAAGGGATTGAGGGAACGCAATCCCGACTCCCTGTTTGTAAACCACTCCTCACCAAAGTGGGGGACCATTTGCTCGAGCACTCCTTTGTATATTCTCCAAGTTGCCCGGTTGCACTCCTTGGGCGGGACTTACTCACAAAATTGCAAGCTGAGATCTTTTTCAGAGACGATCAGATGGTGGTCCAGCTACCTGTCAAGCAGAGCTCGAACTATCAGATGGCTCTCCTGGAGGACCGTCGCCCTGCAGTAAGTCCGGAAGATCACATGATTGGAGTAGACCCCTTGGTATGGGCTGATGGAACCCCTGCACGAGCTAAGTCGGTCTCCCCGGTAAGGATCGTACTCAAGGATGGGGAGGGGCCTGTTCGGGTAAAACAGTACCCACTCAGCCGAGCGGCCAGAGCTGGACTCAAGCCATTAATAGAGAAATACAAGAGGTGCGGATGGCTAGTGGAAGGGTCCTCACCCTATAATACCCCCATTCTTGGAGTGCCGAAGGCAGATGGGGTCTCATACAGACTGGTCCAAGACCTACAAGCAGTAAATAAGAAGGTCCTTTCAGACCATCCTGTAGTACCGAACCCTCACACGATTTTGACACAAGTACCGGGGGAAGCTGAAATATTTTCAGTGCTAGATTTGAAAGATGCTTTCTTCTCTATTCCCCTTCACCGAGAGAGTCAAAAATTGTTTGCTTTTGAATGGGAGGCTTGGCTATAAGTACATTCTCCCCAAGGGGAGGTGCACCGCTCCTGGAGGCACTGCAATACCAGGCCGATGCGTGGAGTGGATGGAGCAAGCTCCGAGTCCATCTCCCAGTTAAAAAAAAAAAAAAAAAATCCATTTAGTGTGGAGTCCTCACGTCGGGGACCACTGCAGCTACAGTAGTGACGTATTTGTTGCAGGAGATCATTCCCCGGTACTCCCTGCCTGAATCCATCGAGTCGGATCAAGGACAACACTTTGTGGGAAAAGTGGTTCAAGAAGTCGCACAAACTCTCAAAATCACTTGGAAACTACACCCACCATGGAGACCACAGAGTTCAGGACAAGTGGAACGCATGAATAGGACCTTAAAGACTTTGCTCACCAAAATCTGTATTGAAACACGCCTTAAGTGGCCTCAAGCATTGCCGCTAGCTCTTATTTGCATTCGAAACACTCCCCGACGGGGCCTCAAATTGACCCCATATGAAATTATGTTTGGCAAACCGCCTCGAGTCTTACCCCCTGGGATGCGAGAAAATGTAACTTTTGAATTAGGTAATAGTGAGCTTCATATGTATGTTATTGCTTTGCAGTCTGTCTTGTCTTCTCTTCACAGGTATGCAGCCTCCTTTCAGCGTCTGCCTTTAGACGTACCGGTACATGACTTCTCCCTGGGAGACTGGGTCTTGGTGCAGCGGTGGAAAAAGGAACCTTTGACTGAGAGGTGGAGTGGCCCTTTCCAGGTACTTCTAACAACCCACACCACTGTAAAGATTGCTGGCCATGACCGTTGGATACACCATACCCGTGTGAAACGACATCCACGAGCGTCAGAGGACATCAACTCCCAAGACGAGCTCACTCTGGAAGCTGAGTCGTCTTCAGAACAAGAAGCCAGCAAGTGGAGCTGTGAACCTACGGGTGATCTCCAAGTGCGCTTGAGACGGCTTAATCAAAGCTCAGAAAATTAAACAAGAAAGTAAAAAGGGAAACATTTAGGCTGTGTTTGATCTCATAAAAGGGAAAATATGGTGGGAATCTTAATGTGCCTTGTTGTTATCTGCATAATGAAGGAGCAGAAAGCATCTTGAGGGGGGATATTGTTAGAAATATTATTATTAGGAATGCATAATGAATATAGAGTATCATTGAAACTGCACGGTCTGCAGTTTCTGCCTCATATCTGATAAAAGGAAACACTATCAAAAACCCATTGTACTAAAAAGTAACACTCCCTTCTACTGTATTGACCAATCTGTCAGCCTTTCTATGCTAAATCACACTCCCCTGACAATCCACATGAAGGATACAGACACTGTAATTCAATCAACTAACTCCTTGGAGGGTGGGGGGGAAGGGGGATTTTCAACCTTTGGTAACCTAGAGGGCTTTCTGGGCATGCGTAATTAGCTGATGCATATAAGCCTACCTGCCCCGCATACTTAAATAGTTAATTATAATGCACATGGGATGTATGACGTGACGTCATTAACATATATGTTTGTATGAACCGGAAAATGTTGTAAGAGTTCCTGTTTCTGCCCATGTGCTCAGGAGAGAGGGTGTATAAGCTCCGGTTTGGGGTTTCCTCGGTGGTTCAGAGTAATCTGAGATTTTCTGTCTCTGTTCTGACCCTATTTGCAAATACATCTTTGGTGCTGCTAAAAAATGTGTGCCTGAGGAATTATTATTCGCGAGCTTCCAAAAGAAACGAACCGCGATTTCTGCTTCAACGCAACCAATGCCCCTTTGTCCATTAGCCCTCTCAGGCTTATTAACCGTACTCTTATCAGTTGGGCTCTGGCGGCCTAAGCCTTCGGCCCCTTTGGCCCTTCAGAGTCCCCACCACTGTGGAGCCACTCTGGGACCCTTTCTAGTCCATACTTCTGCTAGGGTTTCAATCACTTCACAGTGGGGCTCAGGCGGCCTAAACCTTACCTGGCCCCTCTGGCCCTTCGGAGTCCCCAGCACCGTCGAGCCCCTCTGGGACCCTTTCCTGATCATATCCCCGGCTGGGGCTCAGGCAGCCGTAGCCGTGCCTGGCCCCCTGGACCACCGTCTGGGTCTTTTGCCTTACTAGGGTTTCTCCATGAATCGCCCTACGGGGCCAGGGTCAACACCCCCCAACACGCGCCCCACCGGCGCGAACAGCTGTGCCCACCCGGCACTGCTCGCTGTGCCCACTGGGCACCAGGAACCCCCAGATTATTGGGGAGCTCCCGTGAGGCCTCCTCGCACCCCTACAGCCTCACCCGGTCCTCCGGTATAACACTAACAAAACAGAACCATGAGCCAAACGCCCGTAACACAACAACAAGCAGCCTGCTGGCTTATAACATAAGGTCTACGCTCACTTGGCCCACTAGCCATGACCTCCCAGCCCGGGTTCTCTCCACCCTTACCATGCCGTAGCCGCATGGGTGGTCAGGCTGCAACCGTCAACTCTGTCTGCCCCTGCCCCTGCCCCTGCCCCTGCCCCTGCCCCTGCCCCAAGGGAACTGCTTCCCAGACTCCGGCCTGGGCTGTTTATAAAGGCCTGGCCCTGCCCCCTTCTGGTCATGTGACCAGCCTGGTTGCCCCAGCAACCGTCACCTGAGCTGCCCTGGAGATTGGCAGCTGCCATTCTCCACTTCTTAGTAACAGGGCACCTAAGTGCCCCTGTGACAGAAGGTCTAGGCCCACTCCATCTCAGTCTGCAGAGTTTGCTGACCCCATGTGGGATGCAGGGAGAGAGCATGTTGCACCCTTTCGCAGGGCCTCTCAGAAACTGTATTCTGTCTGTGCCTTGAGGATTGATCCAAAAGACTGAAGTAACTACAGAGAACCTTGGTGACTTCAGGGGGCTTTACATCAGTCTTCTGCTCAGCTTCTCAGCTGGTGTGAATCAGTCTCATTACTCCTGTCATGCTATTCTGACTAACAGCAGTGGAGGATCTGGATCATTGCCCCTGCTGGACTGCCCCACTGGAGTAGCAAGACTCTGGGCTGCACCCAGCACAGTCAAGTCCTTGCATACCCTGACATAGCTGGTGTAGCTGTAGCTGGTGATAGCCATGTGAAAGAAAATGTGCAGAACAGTTAATATAGGCTCCCAGCCAAATTCACCACTTGCTAATCATCTGAAGTAACTCTACAGACTCCCTACGCAACTGCAACCAAGGGCCGAGCCTGCCTGTCTGATTTTGACATGGACTGAGGTCTTCCTGACTGTGTGATCACCCTTCTCCCAGGATAAGACACTAGGATCATAGTACTGTTTTTGGCCTTTGGTCTTCATGTTTAATTCCTAGTTCTGGTAAACACTAATTCTATGATTTATGTGAGCCATTTACTCTGGAACAGCATCCACCTAGGAATAAACAGGAGAAGCATGCTAATATTACTAATTTGTTATGGTAAAATACAGTCCCTCATATTTTTAACTATCCCCCAGTAATACTGCTCCCCCTTCCTAGTCTTAGTGTGAGCTTGCTTGAATTTAGGCTTTCACTTTATATTTGCACAATGGGGCCACCATCTTGGCTGGGTCCTATATACAAATATACCCTGGTCCTGCACACAGACTGAGAAAAGGGCTTCTGCCCATGCTACTCTTCACAGGAAGAGGCCAAAGAGAAGTCTTCCCATAGGTGGCAGAATGCCTGCAGTACAACTCAGTGGTGCTGCTGGCTCCGCTAGCAACATCCTTGCCTCTATCTCTAGCATACAGGGTAGATGAAGCCCTCACTGTGTCGCTCTGTAGACTCATGGCATTCTGCCTCCCACACACTGAAGAATCCAGGTTTTCTCTTCTGGCTATAGGGCTAGGCAGTCCATGGAGTGATGGGAGTAAATGAAAACAGGATTTTACCCCTCAGTGAGTTCCAGCACCTGCAGGATTTCCCAGCATGTAGAAAGAAAGTTGCAGAGGAGGAGGCTTGAGACACAATCAAGTTTTCATTTTTATCACTATGCAGCACCGAAAGGTCCTGATAAGGACCCCAAGTACTGTGGCTTTCTTGCATATGGTGTATATTTCACCATTCTGGATATTGATCATAGTGTTTAAAAGGAAATGTTGGTGCTGGAGTATTCAAGAGAGAGTCTGATATAGGGGTGATGATTTTTGAATTTGTGCCTTAAAACTGGAGGCCACCATCATTTCCACATGAACTACAAGAAAAACTACAGAACTTGACCCCCCATTACCCAACAGGAACTTTTTACATGCTTCCTAAAATCCACAAGCAAGGGAACCCCGGCAGATCTATAATGCCCACCCATAAATCTGTAACTGAGGAAATATCAGGTTTCATCAAATCCACCTAAAACCTCTTGTCACCTAAAGCACTAGTTTTGTCCATGACACAACAGACTTCCTATGAAAATTTAAAAACATAGACCCCTTCCCAGCAACACCCTCCTAGCCACCATGGATGTTACCAGCCTATATACCAGCATTCCACACCAGGAAGGCATCCAAGCCTGTCTTACAGATCTACAAAAGAAAGATTACAACTTGGAGTACAGACCTAAAGATATTACTGAATTTATACACTTCATCCTCACACACAACATCCTCACTTTCAGTAACCAACACTTTATCCAGACCATGGGCACAGCTATGGACACAAAAATGGCTCTACAATATACCAACCTTTTTATGGGCCACCTGGAAGAAGAATTCCTCAAGAAATGTAAAACCTGCCAACATATCTCCATCACTTCCACAATAACTACACCCCAGAACAGAACCATCAGCATTCCTGGACCTTAGAGCTGCACCTCCAGAAATGTAATACATCTCATCCAATGCACTGAATGCCCTGATGGAAACTATGTAGGATAAACCAACTGCGTACCAGAAAGAACACATACCGAAAATCTATCAAAGACAAAAATACCCAATTACCTGTGGGTACAACTTTCTCATAAGACAAGCACTCTCTCAGTTCTAATTCTCAAAGTCAATTTACAAAACACCTTTTGTAGATGAAATAAATCTACTGGATACAAAACGTCATGGACATTGGATATATGGCACATTATAACTTGCCTAACAGCTGACATTTCAGGTAACCTCTCTACATGTTACCAGCTACATTTGATTGATCACTGGTCAACATTCCCATCTCCTGTCCTACCTCTGCTGCCCCTCACCTCAAACCTGAGGAAAGAATCCCAAACCTGAGGAAAGGAGAAAAATGTGGGGAAAATATGGGAGAAAAAAATGTGGGAAATCCCAAGGGGCTGCTTGGGTCAGAGGGAGCAGGGAGGGTGATTGGAGGCAGGGGGTAACACATGCATGTACATGCACACATGCATATGGCAGTCAAGCAGCAGTGGAGAGCAGCTCCCTCCAGGTAAGTCTAAGGGGACCAGGGGGAGGGAGGCACAGGCGATGCATTGGGGGAGGCAGTGGAACACAGGCAATGCAGCAGAGGGCTGGGGATTCACAGGTGATACGGTGGGGGGGATTACATGCACCTCCAAATTTCTGCACCCACAGTGGGGCATGAGGTGCAGGGCTGCAGTGGAGCCAGACCAGCTTTGGTCTACAGCCATCTCTGCAGCCCAGCAGAGGGGACCTTGTGCAAGAGGGAGCACTGCACCATCATGGCTACCAAGGTGAGGGAATCCTTGCCCACCCAGCAGCAGTAGGTGCACAACTCTGCACCATTCCACCCCACTTCCTGCTGTGTTGCCTGTGCCCCTTCCTGCCCCCACTCGCATTGCCTCTACCCACGCCTCACCTCCCCACACACCCACCCCATTCCCCACACACTGGGGGGTGTGGGGCACAGCCCCCTGCCAAGCAAAAGTCAGCAGCTACGCCTGGATCTACCTCTGAGTATATGCATATATGTGGATATCAAGAACATGCCAGATTATAATTAATGACAACAAAACTATTGGATGGAATATTAAAACTTGTACTTCAGGGCACAAGCTGGCCTCTGACTATTAGGGTGCCTATACACAAGCAGTGAGGCTGCTCCGAAGCACTGTAAATACAATGCATCTGAGCAGATTAGATTAATCAAGTTTGGTGGAGCATGGTAATTACTGTGCTCCAGCATCTCATGTATCAGCATCTCTGCACTTCAAAATGGGAACAGGAGTGCTTTAACTAAAGTTTGTTTGTTGAGCTTTAGTTAAAGCACCTCTGCCACCATTTTTAAGTATGGGGACACTGATACGTGAGATGCATCTGGTGCTTTAATTAGAGCAGCTCTCAGACAGCTGCCGTAATTAATGCCCCCCCCCCGCCCACTCCTGCAGCACATGTATAATAAATGCCCTTAGAGACTGAGGCAGGCCCTAATTTGAGGAACATACCACACCTGCCTACTATATGAAGCATCTGGCATACCACACCTACCTACTATGTAAAGATATAATTCCCTTGAAGCATCTGGCATAGTTCACTGTCCCATAATGAATACAGGAGACCACAGATCTGATAAAGCCTGACAATTTCTAAGATTCTAGGTAAAGTCTTTCTAGAACCACCATTAGTGTGGTTCTTGTACTATTCTTTTCCTCTACTGTTGCTGGAATTCTCTCCAGCCTCTCTCCCCAGGTAGGATTTAGTTCACAAATCTTTACATGCAACTATCTTGTTCAGAAAGAACAAGACAGCCAGAAACCATTACTCCTGGCCCATTGCTATTCTATCTTTTCTTAATACCTACATTTTATTTCAGGGTGTCTCATGCATACTACATGTACTTTTTATAACTCTGCCTTGATTTGTTTCCTCTTCTGAAAGGCAATATTAATAGCCATGATCCTGTAGTGATTAGAACTTACACTGGGAAAACGATGTTGCCTCATGGCATACTAGATTGCATGCTTTGGTAGACTAGTGCATCTCAGGAGATACCAAGGCCTGTAAGCTGCTTACACAATGCAATCTCTTTGGGGCATTGCAAAAAAAAATAAAAATCCAAGAATAACCAGTTTGATAGAAATATGAGAATGTGGGAGAGGAGAACAAAAAGTTTATAATGCATAAACTGCAGGACGATAATGCTTTGCAGAGTTGCCAGAAACCTGACTTCAATTATGATACGACTAAACATGGACTACGCTAGAAGAAAAGATAAATGCTGGTGACTGATGGCATAATTATCCAGCAATAAAAAGCTAGTTAGTGATAAACTGAGATTGTCTTGTAGAAGTGATGTGTGATACCTGATGAACCTTGTCCTGCTTTTCTAATGCAAGCATATCTAGGCAAGTAGTTGGAAGGATGTAATATGCCTGGAGATTTTTAGGAATCATATGAGACAGCCAATGAAAGAATATGAAATGACAAACTTGCATCGAAAGAATATGAAATGACAAACTTGCATCATCCTTGTAATTTAGTGTTATGATATTTAACAATAGTATGGATTAATAATAATATTCCTCTGCTACCTCAATGACCCAACACTCAGGAAGTTCACTTCCTCTTTCCTGCTGTATAAACTCAGCTTCTGACCTACATCTTCATATAATGGACAAGAAGCACTGTTTTATAAGAAGTTAGACTTCAAAAGAACCCAGCTGCAACATTGTTTAATGAAAAGAGATCCTGAACCTACAGTGCTAGCCTGTCAGAGCACGAGATACTAAAAACCTCCTTGAGTAGGAACTACTGGAGTTGCAAAACCAATAACCATGCAGAGAAATGCAGTCTCTGAGGCAAAGCACCTTTCAGCATTCATCAGAGGAGACAGGGTACCTTAAGCCTGTCAGAGCACGAGATACTAAAAACCTCCTTGAGTAGGAACTACTGGAGTTGCAAAACCAATAACCATGCAGAGAAATGCAGTCTCTGAGGCAAAGCACCTTTCAGCATTCATCAGAGGAGACAGGGTACCTTACAGAAGAGCAACTCAGATAGCCTTTTGCTACTCCATTTTCTTATACTAGGTGCTCTAAACAGACAGATGACATTTGGACAGTAGTAGCAAAACTATTATAAATATTAATCCAGTTTCACTATTAAACAAGTGTTCCTATATTAATGATTACACCATTTAATTTACAACAGAACCATTGTAACATAGGTTGAGTCATTAGCAATTTGTCAATACTTAAAGAAGTTAAGCTTAGAAACATTTTGAGTCAGATAGGAGCAAGCCAAGGAATAAGTTATGACACAGTGTCTCATTTCCTCCCTTGCATCCTCCCTGCTCAAGGAATCTACCTTCTTGTGGTGAAACTTATGACACCCCTGTCCCAAATCAAGATAATTTCCAGTAACAACCTAAAAAGATTTTTTTCAAAACCTGTTAAGAACTGTCTAGATCAGTGCATCTTTTTCACTTTCTCTCCCACTTTTTCCTGTAGCATGTAGCTGAGAATTGCTGAATAGCTTCTATATTCCCAAACTAGCTGCCCCCACCCAAGCAGGCAGCAGCAGTGGGAGAGTTGGCTCCATGTTGCTTCTGCTGCAGCTGTTGGGGACAGAATGCTGTAGACTTGGGTCCCTGGCCCCATAACCCTGGCAGCTGGGGGCCCCTTCCGGCAGCGCTGGAGGATAGGGGCTGTGGGTGGAGGCAAGAGGCATGAGTAGGGTGGGGGGATGTTGTGGGGGTAGTGAGGGGCACCAGCAGGGCTGAGGAGTCTTTTGAGGGGGTGAGTGAAGGGTACCTGCAGGGCTAGGGGAGCTTTGGGGGGCAAGGGAGGGGCATCTGCTGGGGGCTTAATTTTAATAATGGATTTTGGGTTTTTTATCAGAGAATTTGTGATTTTTTTTTTTAATCAGAGAAAACCAGGGTCCCTGGTTATAAAAGCATTCCCATTCACTTCTGGCACAGGACATTGTGAGCTAAAGACAAAATATAGCTGTACTCTGAAATACTTTACCAAAATGGTATTGTAAGGCACTATTCTTAGCGTGTCAGTGATTTCCATTTCAAATACGATCAAATATGAATTTCAGGAATTTTCCCCTACCCCCACTCTTGGTGTCAGCCTCACAAATTTACCCTTGTAACTATGAATCACACTGTGCTCTGCCACACTTACGCATCTTCTCTAGGATGAAGGTATCTTTAATGATAGCCATGCATGGTTATGGGCACGATGTAAGTGGCTGCTAGCAACAATTCTGTTGATTCTCAGGATGGAATAAAATCCAATGCTAATAAGAAACAAAATCACTTTTTGTCCTAAAGGAAGCCGGTTCAATTCTAACAGCACATGGTACTCTGAGCAGCTTTGAGTATCAAGGTATCGTTTTTTCACATAAACATGCTTTAAAGTATAAATGTACTTCACCACATTCTTATCTAAGAATGCTGATGATATAGCAGCTCATTGTAGCTCTCCTTAATGGGTTTCCCACTCTCTCAAAATGGTTGTTTTGTTTTTCATTGGCTTTGTTGTAATTACAGAGTAGTCTATTACTGTGAGAGTCCTTGAACTATCCAGAATGAATAGATTCCGCATATAAATGTGTTCAAATTTTTGGGAAGAGTTCCCTGGTTACTGTAAAATTACCTGAGCACAATGGTTCAAGTTTTCCCTTGATGCAACTCCCTTGAAGTGTTTTGGATGTAATCAGCCTAAAGAGATCATATTTATACTGTAGGCTAATGAACATGTTTGAGCATGTACTGTCACTGCAATCTATGGTAAAAGGCAATATAAGCATAACTCTGATACTTCTAGGCCAATTTTCTAAAGATCTTAAAGAAGAATTTAGGAATGGGATTTTCAAAGGGGTTTAGAGGACCTGGGTTCTTAATTCCTTGAAAAGCCTAAGAGCACAACTTTAGGTGTTACTCTTTAGGATTTGGCATTTAGAGTGTAATATTGGAAATTTCATAAACAGTTAACTTGTTTGGACCCACTTGCTTCCATTTTGGCACTAAAGTAAACTGACCAGATTTTCAAATATGCTCATAACTCATCAGATCTCACTGATCACAGCTGTGGTGGCCAAACACTTCTTATAATCTTGGTAGTCATACTGTAAATACCACCCTTGTGTACACTGTGCCACCCAAAAGCACCTAGAGAATACAGTTGAATAAGCCTTAACTAGCACTGTAGTTGGATTTGTCCTGTCACGTAATCGTAAAGCCCTGCATGTTTAACATAACATTAGCATGGAGCCTGAGCTGCAAAATTCAAACGGATCTGACATTTACTAAAGATCAGGTGTATTCTGATCCTGATCCAGAATTTCAGCCCGAAAGCTGTCTTTGTGTAATGTTTGCTAGTCTGAAAAAAATGTATGCAGACACTGACTATGTTCTTTTGTAAAAAAGAGGCTGGTTCTAACTGCACGAGTTTGAGAGAAGCAGTAGAGTCTCATACTCATTATCCTCAAGTGAGTTTCCATCTAATGGAGCACGGCTGAATGGAAAGAATGCCTGACAAAAATGATTGATTGTTATGATTTACTCCTGCTCTTTCCCCCCCTCAGCTTTTTTTTCTGTGGTGGCTGCCAGATGATTTAGCAGTCAGTGCTAGTTCAGGACAGAAAAGGTCACGTCGACTGCCTCTCTTGCACAGCCCATGATTTGGAGTCATAACACCCTTACCTAAAAATGGCAAAGTAAGCGTAGGGGCTTGCTGCTAACTGCTGAAACTGTCCTCAGTGGAAACAGGAAATTTCTGTGCTCTAATGATCCTAATTTCATTTCTTAGTTCACAGGGACACTACAAGTCTTTCACACACTGTATGAATTCGATAGTAACCCTGCTATAAGTATACAGCCTACTTTATTGGCAGACTTTAAATTAAATGTAAAATACTCAGGAATTATAGGATCCTTCCCAGTCACATAGATATAAGCATACTTTACCAGGATGGAAAAGCAGTATCATCACTTGTACCAGGCACAAACAAGTTGTATATTGTCCTCCCAGACAGCATAGCTGTCCACAGCAGTCCATACACCTGTTATTTCCAGGCTGGCCTGCTGTAGTTCACTCAATCTATACACAAGTTTAAAACAACGCAGAGGCTCTATTTGATAGAAAATACAGGGGCTCCCCTCTTTTGTAACACTGGCCATGACAAGCCAGACAAGACTAGGCTTGGTCCTTCCTCTGGGTCCCAACTTGCTTTTGCTGCCAGCTGAATGTCTTGGTCTATTTTTTTAAAGAAACTAATGTTGGATCAGTTTACCAGCAACTGTATATCCATCCTGAACTGTTGAGACAGTTGTACCATGCAGACCATACAACTGAGCATATAACTCATGACAGCCAAGAACAAACCACTCTCAGCTGGCATGGAGGATCCAGCCCTACCTTAACCAGGACCCAAACACCACTTTCCCTAGTAGTGGGAACAGTAAAGGGAGGCACAGAGCTGCAAAGCCATGTCTGCACTCCCTAGAGATTCCTTGATGTGTCCTGGACCAGATTTAAACATTTCCAAAGCAGCCTCACTGATCACTTGTCCACATAATTGGCATTTACCCCCTAAAAGTGTTCCTGGTTTAATTTTCCTTTCTTAGTTTATGACAACAAATTCAGTAACATGGACATGATTTACCATGTAATGACTTATTATGCTATAACTAGTAAAATGTGCTAGGGGGCACATCATAACAATTTTACCTTCCTGCTCTTTCAGTACTACTTTACTACCAGGTGGCATTTTAGGACAAGATTTGATATTTTGGTTGGTTTATTTTCTTGGGTCATGCCAGGTTGCTTTTTGGGGGGGGAACTGTTGGCTGTTTTGCTTGAGCACCATAGGTTGTATTTTTTGGGGGGGGGGGGGGGTTGAGTTCAATAAGCGGTGCTGCCCGCCTCCCTTGCAAAGCCTCCTGCTTTATTCTGGGTGCTTGTTGCTTGTCGAATGGGGCGCTGCTGGTTGGGGCGGGAAATCTTTTCATGCAAAGGTCTGCAAGAGTGAGCCTGCCTGTCTCCCCCTCACAAGTCTGGATTGGCATCTGTGCTGCAGGCCTCCCAAAGGGGCTGCCCTCTTGCTCAAGCCTGATCCAGAAGCAGTTCTGCCCCCCGCTTCTTCTGCATGCTTGTTGCACTGGGTGTGGGATACACTTAGGGCTACACAAGGGTACACAAAGGGTCTGGCTGCCCCTCCCACCCCCACCTCCCTGTGTGTTGGCATCTGGGTATCATGTACCCAGGCTATCCAGGCTAAAGCCTGAATGGAAACATTATTACAGGAGTTTTTGTATAGAACAGAAAGAATCCTGTGTCTCCTGTTGTTTGTATCCTTGCATCAAAAAGCAGGACTTTTTCCAAAGCTGAGAACCAGTGTGGGGGTGATCTGGGGTTCTTATTGAGGTTGATTAAGATTCTTTGGGTACCAGGGATCCCTGTGCCCAGGACAGCTTCCCCGAAGTGGTGTTGGGGGCAGTGGGCGAGGCACGACCAGTCTACTCCAACTCCCCCTTCTCCTGCAATCACCACACAGTGGCCAGCATGAGCAGCTCTGGTTATAGCTCTCTCATTAGCCTGTGCCTTGAGACAGACCTCTGAACTTGGCTTTCCAGGAGTTTGAACAGACACTGGCCCAGTTCAATAAACCATTCTGTGATGTGACTGTTCTGGGGTCAGCAATATTATTGCTTTCTTGTTGCTTACCCTGTTAGGAATAGAGAAAGCCATGCCCTAGCAAGCTGTCCACAGAGACAAATCCCCATTCCTGCATTACCTTCCGGTATGCCAAATGCCTATTCCATGATTAATTACTCAGAGCTACCTGACCCGTACCGCATGCATCCAATGCTACGTTAGGGTTTCATAGTTGGTAGGGTCAGAAGGGACCTGAGCAGATCATCAAATCTGACCCCCTGCCATGGCAGGAAAGAGTACTGGGGTCAAACAATGCCAGCTTGGCCCCAGAGTACTGGGGTCAAACAACAGGATTATCTAGCCTCCTGTTGAAGACTCCCAGGGTAGGATTAAGGACCACTTCCCTTGCTGCCCTAACTGTGAAGTAGTTTTTCCTAATGTCCAGCCTGAACCTACTCTCAGTCAACTTCTGTCCGTTATTCCTAGTTACTTCCAGTAGTGCTCAGAGAAGCAGGTTCTCTCCTGTTCCCCGCTGGTCCCCCTTGGTAAGTTTGTAGACAGTTAGCCTTCTCTTGTGGAGGCTGAACAGGTTCAGGTCCTGTAGCCTCTCCTCGTAGGGCCTGCCCTGCTGCCCCCTGATCATGCGAGTGGCCCTCCTCTGGACCCTCTCCATGTTGTCCACATCCCTCTTGAATTGCGGCACCCAGAACTGGATGCAGTACTCCAGCTGCAGCCTGACCAGTGCCGCATAGACGGGGAGGATCACCTCCTTGGACCTGCTTGAGATGCATCTCTGGATGCATGACAAGGTGCAGTTGGCCCTACTGCCTGTGTCCTAACATTGGCGGTCCATGTTCATTTTGGCATCAATAATGACTCCAAGATCCTTTTCTGCCTCTGCACTGACGAGAAGAGAGTTCCCCAGCCTGTAGGTATGCTGCTGGTTCTTCCTCCACAGGTGCATCACCTTGCACTTGTCAGAGTTGAAACCCATCTTGTTGTCATCTACCCACCCCTGTCACCTGTCCAGGTCTAGCTGTAGCCTGTCTCTCCCTTCTATCGTGCCAACTTCTCCCCACATCTTAGTGTCATCCGTGAACTAGGACAAGGTGCTTTTCACCCCCTCGTCCAAGTTACTGATGAAGATGTTGAACAGTGAAGGCCCAAGGACCAAGCCCTGGGGGACCCCACTGCCCACATCCCTCCAGGTCCAAAACAATGCGTTCACCACCACTTTCTGGGTGCAGCACTCCAGCCAATTTGCCACCCATCTGACTGCGTAGGCATTGCTGCCACAGTCGCCTAATTTTTTGATGAGAATGGGGTGCAAGACAGTGTTGAAGGCCTTCCTAAAGTCCAGAAAGACTACATTCACTGTGAAACCTGCACCCAAGGATTTTGTGACCTGGTCGTAGAGGGCCACCAGGCTGGTCTGACAGGACCTGCCTCTAATGAACCCATATTGGTTGCCCTTAAGCAGAATCTCCCCTGCTGGTCCCTTGCAGATGTGTTCCTGGATAATTTTCTCAAAGAGCTTCCCCAGGACCAAGGTAAGACTAATGGGCCTGGGTCCTCCTTCCTGCCTTTTTTGAAAATGGGAACCACACTGGCCCTTTTCCAATCCTCTGGCACCTTGCCAGAGCACTTTGAATGCTCGTAGAGCTGTGCCAGGGGTCTCGCAATGTCCTCTGCCAATTTCCTCAGCACCCTGGGGTGGAAATCATCTGGACCTGCTGATTTGAAGACATCCAGTCCCACCAGAAGTCCCCTGACCAGGTCCTCTTTGACCCTCGGCCTGGCTGTGCCTCTCCTGAGTTGATCCGGGATTCCGGTGGGGGGGATGTCCCAGTCCCTGCTCAGAAATATAGACGCAAAGAATTTGTTAAAGAGGTCAGCTTTATCATCTGGTGCAACCACCAGATTGCCAAGTGTGTCCTGCAGGGGCCCCATGTTACCCGGTGCCTTCTTTTTACTCCCTCTATATTTAAAAAAGGACTTCTTGTTGTCTTTGATCTGGGTCACTAGTCCCAGTTCTGTGTCCACCTTTGCCTTCCTAAGAGCCCCCCTACAGTCTCGAGCAATGGAGGTATAATCGTCCTTGGTGATGGCCCCTCCCATCCCTTGGGTGTACGCCTCCTTTTTAGCTTTCAGATGATCCTGAATGCCTTTGGTGAGCCATGGGGGCTTTTGAGCACTCTTACCCCCTTTGACTCGTGTTGGGATTGTCACACCCTTTGGCCTTGGAGGATCATCTCCTTAAGAAACAACCACTCATCTTGGACTCCCAACTCCCCTCCCCTCCAGGACCCCAGTGCCTCCCTGACTAATCAGCCCTCCTGAAGTCCAGAGCTGCTGCCTTGCTGCAGGCCTTAGATACCCTGCGCTGGATGATAAAGTCCAGTAAGCAATGATTGCTATTGCCCAGGTGGTCAGGAACCCGCAATCCCCTCACCAGGTCGTCGCCTGTGGCCAGGATCAGGTCCAGCAAGGCATTCCCCCAGCAAGCATGGGTTCTCTCCCAGAATTGGCAAAAGCCTGTTAGCTATGACTTGTACTTGGCAAACCATGCACTTTATTTTCTCTGTTCATCAGTCAGCCACCCCCCACATTTCTGAGGTCCCAGGAACATTTCACTTGCAAAATTTCCTGCCAGTCCCACCCTGTTCCCAGGCCTGGGGTTGTGGGGATCCCCTGCTCGCAATGAGTGGCCTGCTCTTACTATTTACTGTTTTGGGGTGCGTCAGGCCAAATGCTAAGGTTTACTCCACGAATTTCAAACTGCTTGCCTGTACTGAAGGTCAAGAAACATCTGCACCACACAGCACCCTCCTCCCTACCCCACTGCCCATGGTAGTGTAGGCAGAGACACCTGGATGGCAATGACTGGTCTTCTCACCACCCACTGTTTCGGGGTGGCCAACACCAAGGCTATATGCTATGGTTTATGAGGCTGCAGTTTGTTCCTTAAATTCCCAGGTCCCAATTCCTGGTTCCTTTTTCAAAGCTAACCTATACCCAATTAAAGCTTCTTATTAATGAATCACATATTCTACTGAGAGAGAATTTAATTAGCCATGCATATTTACCAAATGATATGTAAATATCCTACATCCACCATGACTGTGTACCACCAGGAGACTCTCCTGGAAACCTCTGACCAAAGTCTTGAGCAGCCCAAACCATGGGCTGATTGACAGACCCCAATGCACACTGTAATAAGTATATGGTCTTGAATAAGGAATTTCTTTTGGGCAGGGATTAGAGATGGAAATCCTTCTTAGGCCCCCCTCCTCGACCATGACTCTGTGCCACTGGGGGACTCTCCCAGATATCTTTGAATATAGTCTTGCCTGGCCCAAATCACTGTTTGTTCATGCCGCCAGCTGCTAACTCGCAGCCCCCCATGCACACTATACTAAGTATACGGGCTTGAATAAGAAACTGGTTTTTGGGCTGGGATGACAGCTGGAAATCCTTCCTGGGTCGGCCCACATGGTCAGGAGTGTCCAGGAGAGTCCCTAGTGCCAGAGGCATGGGGTGGCCCTAGCTCTGGAGTGTAATGGCCACATATAACAGTGCATGGGGAAGGCAGAGCCCAACTCTGGGATGTAATGGCTATGTATAACAGTCTATGGGAAGGGATGAGATACACCCCAGAGCTGGGTGCAATGGCCACATGTAATGTTTCATCACAGCCCTCACCATACACCGTTATACATGGCTATTACACTCCAGAGCTGGGTGCATCTGGGTCAGTCTTGGGTTGACACAGTTGAGTCCGGAGAGATGAGGAGGCAGTACCATGATCTGTTATTGTGGTTGGTGTCAGGGGGAGCTGTCCTGGCAATGAGGAAACTGCCTGGGTGACCAATGGGGGTCACCCTAAAACCAGTACCCCAGCAAGGCTGACATAAGAGGTGTGAAGTCCCTGTTCCAAGAGAGTCCCCCAGCGCCACAGATGCATGGCATGGGTACCCTAGCTGTGGGGTGTATTAGCCACATATAACAGTGCATGGGAATAGCAGATATGTATCCAGCTCTGGGGTATAATGGCTACGTATAACAGTGTGTGGGGAGGGCTGATTCTTGGCCAGGGTACCAGAGGTTTGAGGTGCCTCCAAAAGGGAATCCCCACTGGGGAGGAGGATTCTAGTGGCCTTTTACAAACTAGTCAGAGGGGACCAGCAGGCACTGGTGAAGTCCCTGTTCCCCCAAGTACTGCCAGGAGTGACCAGGAATAATGGTCACAAGCTGGCAGAGGGTAGATTTAGGCTAGATATCAGGAGGCGTTACTTCACGGTCAGGGCGGCTAGGATCTGGAACCAACTTCCAAGAGAAGTGGTGCTGGCTCCTACCCTGGGGGTGTTTAAGAGGAGGTTTGATGAACACCTTGCTGGGGTCGTTTGACCCCAGTAATCTTTCCTGCCATGGCTGGGGGTCGGACTAGATGATCTACTCAGGTCCCTTCTGACCCTAGAAACTATGAAACTATTCCACCCCACCTCTTCTACCCCGCCACACTGGGGTGCCTGTGTAGCCTTAAATTTTGTGGGAACTGCACCTCATATTTTGTGAACCCTGTGCCTCAAGTCTGTTGTTGATTTGTCTGTCATATGTGTATGTTCACTTAAAATCCCTTTGACTCCCCTATGCTCCCCTGGTTCCCCCTCCCAGGTGCTTGGAGGGGAGGGTACCATTATCTCTCAGGGTCCCCTTGCCCCCTGCATGTGTGTTACATTTCACCCTGTTCTTTTCCTATTAAACCCATATATCGTTAAGTTCCAATTGCTCTTGGCTCTGCTGTATAGGGGATAGGAGGAGAGCTGCTCCTCCATAAGTGGCTACCCCTCCCATAGCACACTAACACCTGCTAAATCCCTTCAACTGGAGAGAGGGTACACCTCATCTGAATACCACCTGGGTTACATTTACCACTCGGGTTACCCCTACCCTCCCAGCCCTGCCAGTCCCCCTCACTCCTGACCTGGCCCCCCAGCCCTGCCAAACCAAAAGCCAAAAACCCAGTCCAACAAAAAGTAATTTTAATTAACCTGAGCCTTGAACGGTCTTCATAGTTTCTAGGGTCGGAAAGGACCCGAGTAAATCATCTAGTCCGACCCCCTGCCATGGCAGGCAACAATACTGGGGTCAAACAACCCCAGCAAGATGTTCATCTAACCTCCTCTTAAAAACCCCCAGGGTAGGAGCCAGCACCACTTTCCTTGGAAGTTGGTTCCAGATCCTAGCCGCCCTGACCGTGAAGTAGCACCTCCTGATATCTAACCTAAACCTACCCTCTGCCAGCTTGTGACTGTTATTCCTGGTCACTCCTGGCAGTGCTCGGGGGAACAGGGACTCCCCCAGTGCCTGCTGATCCCCCCTGACTAGTTTACAACAGGCCACTAGATCCCCCCTCAGCCTTCTCTTTTGGAGGCTGAACAGGTTCAGGTCCCGTAGCCTCTCCTCAAAGGGCCCGCCCTGCTGTCCCCTGATCATGCGAGTGGCCCTCCTCTGGACCCTCTCCATGCTGTCCACATCCCTCTTGAAGTGCGGCACCCAGAACTGGATGCAGTACTCCAGCTGTGGCCTGACCAGTGCCGAATACAGGGGGAGGATCACCTCTTTGGACCTGCTTGAGATGCATCTGTGGATGCATGATAAGGTACGGTTGGCCTTCCTGACTGCCTTCCCACACTGCCAACCCATGTTCATCTTGGAGTCAATTATGACTCCAAGATCCTTTTCCGCCTCCGTGGTGACAAGAGGGGAGTTCCCCAAACTGTAGGTACGGTGCTGGTTGTTCCTCCCCAGGTGCATCACCTTGCACTTGTCTGTGTTGAATCCCATCCTATTTACATCCGCCCACCCTTGTAGCCTGTCTAGGTCTGATTGTAGCCTGATGCTACCTTCTAGTGTGCCAACATCCCCCCACATCTTAGTGTCATCAGCAAATTTGAACAGGGTGCTTTTTACCCCCTCGTCCAAATCACTGATGAAGATGTTGAACAGTGCAGGCCCGAGGACCAAGCCCTGGGGGACCCCCCCGCCCACGTCCTTCCAGGTTGAGAGGGACCCATCCACTACCACCCTCTGGGTGCGGCCCTCCAGCCACTTGGCGACCCAACTGACTGTGTGGGCGTGGACACCACAGTCCCCCAGTTTCTTAATGAGAACGGGGTGAGAGACAGTGTCGAATGCCTTCTGGAAGTCCAGGAAGACTATGTCCACTGCTACCCCTGCATCTAATGATCTGGTAACCTGATCATAGAAGGCCACCAGGTTGGTCTGACAGGACCTCCCACTGATGAACCCGTGTTGGTTGCCCCTAAGCATGCAGTCCCCTGCTGGCCCCTCCTGGATGTGTGCCAGCATAATTTTCTCAAACAGCTTGCCTAGGATTGAGGTAAGACTGACTGGCCTATAGTTTCCTGGGTCCTCCTTCCTCCCCTTTTTGAAGATTGGAACCACGCTGGCCCTCTTCCAGTCCTCTGGCACCACACCAGAGCACCACGAGTGCTCATAGAGCTGTGCCATCATCTGACCCATAAGAAATTTGATCTATGCCACAAAGTGCATGCAAATACAGGGAACAATTTGTTTTGGAATCCAAAAAAAGTTGTATTTTCCATTAATCTGAACCTTGAACTAAATCACCAGTAACAATTTGCAGGATTAGCACCTAGAGTCTTGCTGAAGCATTGCAATAGACATTCAGTGTATTTCCATGGATTACTGAGTGAACCTAAGCAGCACCTGGTGGTGCAATAGTTGCAAAGCGGGGGAAAAGAAAAAAAAAAAAAAAAAAAAAAAATCACATTTTCAGGCATAAGTCAGATCCACGTTGAAAATTTAAAATGTTAAAAAAACACAAAACCTTCATGGAAGAAATTCAGTAGCTAAAAATAAAACATGTCGGAGATGTTTTAAATTACCACAACAAAAAAAAAATCTAAATGATAAAATGAGCTGACAATGCGGATACATAGCTAGCTTAATGGTGATTTTTGTCATGTGGACACAGGAAAAGTGTAACGTGGTAACAGGAGAGGTGTAATGTGGACAAGTGCCCACTGGGGTGCTATGGATCTGTCTGAAAATGCCATTACCCTTCTTCCACTACTAGTAAACTATTACTTCAGTTATGAGATTACTATAGCTAGCCTACCATGTCCTGGGCAGTCTGTCACCATCTGGCATCCAGCCCCAATCTGCTTCCCTCTCTCTGGCACCTGGACCACTTGCACACTGTGCCTGCCTCAACTTTACATTACCAATGATGTAGGATATTGCCTTCAAACAGCCTGGCTGCCAGTCTAGAAACCACTTTTCCCAGTGAGGATATCTCTAGTTCCTAGGCTAAGGCCCTCCTCACAAGGTCCCTGGGCCTTGCAGCAGCCCACACAGGGTTCACCTGCAGCATCTTCACCAGGTGCCCTCAGTGGTCTCATTCCATCACTCCCATGAAAACATAAACACATATCAATATCAACTTCTATCTACCTGAGACTTGCCCTCTTGATAAGTTCCTTCTGCTACCACAACCTGGGCCAGAACCCCTCCATCTCCCAGCTGACCCAGGAGCCCTACTGGCTCCACCCCTCTGGTCACTAGGCTTCCCCCTACCTAATGAGGCACAGGGACTCCTTTGCTAATCAACAGGCTTACTGCCCTGCTCCTACTCTGATAGGCCACAGTCACTTCCACCCTGTTGCAGTCCCCAGCCTTTCCCGGGCCCTTCTCTGGGTGCCAGGGCTCTTTTAGTTTAATGCTGAGCCACACTGCGGGGCTCTGGTTACCCAACCTAGAGCCTAGAGCCTTGAGCTGCTCCCAGGGCCAGCTCTCCATGTGCCAGTCTGCACACTGGGTAGGGTCTGAGCAGCTTTGAGCTGCTCCCAGGGCTGGCTCTCCATGCATCGATCTATGCAACGCCTGCCAAACCGCTTGCTGGGTTCTGTCTCCAAGAGCCTGAGTGCCATGGGCCGATCCGCACACCATTGGGGTCCCAAGGACGGTCTCTTCTAGAGCTCTTCTCTCCTCGCCATCCCTCACTGTGTCTCTCCCGAGCATCTGCCCTCCTTTTCTATGCTTCGGGGGTTTTGCCCCTGAAGTCCAGCAAACCTGCTGTGCTGTAGTCCACAGTCTGGTTGGGGAGCTCCTCTCCCCCTCCCTTTGGGAAAGGGGCAGTGCCTGCTATCCCCCAGCTTGTTTCTGATTGGTGGATTCGCTCCACCGATTGGAACTGAGGATTCTCTAGTCCCTGGACACGTTGGAGTTTGATTGGGTAAGTCTGTCACATCAGTATAGCTATACTGGATGCCATGAAGTGATACCATTTCATACCAAGCAATGTTCTGGTCTTATCTATTTAAAAAGGGCAATCATAATATAGCACCCCTTCCGAAACATACTTTTATGGAGTGCATCATGCCCTGCTTTTTGGTCTCTTATCTGGTCAGCTGAGAGACTTCTGATCACTGATCTTATAGTTCTGCTACAGATTAGCATATCACACCCATTAGCCAGGGGGAGACTTCTGATTAAAATATCCAGTGCCATCTGGAAATCCATGCTCCAAATGTGAAACTCTCCAGATTCTCACACTATTACTAACTAAAACCAGACCTCAAGGATAAAGCAGCTCAAAGAACTTGGCATATGAAAAGCCTCCCTTCTATTTCAACATCAGCTCTAATTTAGAGGGGATGAACCATGTCTTATCCTATAAAACACTGGACTGCAGATGTTTCAGTGTGACACAGCAGTGTGAGGTGTATAATTTTTGAAGCTTTGACCCATCACAGTTGCTTTTGTTTTATTGTAAAAATTTGTTAGAGCAAGGGCTTTGTGACATTAAAAGTGTGCTTTCAAATTGATGGTTTACAAAGTGCTCTTTTGTTCTTGAAACTGGCAACTGTATTATCCCTGTACTGGAAACTGAGATGGGTACAATCTTTTCCACAGCCACTGCAAACAATGGACAGAACAGAAGCTTTTATTTGATCAAAGCAGATAGGAAAGGCCTAATTCCCCATGGTCATGCATTTTGCATTGTCCTTTACGGCTGGGCCAAATGTTAAAGACAGGGACATAAAACATAGGCATTCCAATTTGGTCTACCCACTTCACAAGGTCATGACTGGTAAGAGAATACACAATATAGAGCAAAATTAAGGCCTGATTTGTTGAACCATCTGATATAAGGTTTTCCTTTTATCTCTTTAAACTAGGGATCGGCAAAACAACAGATCTGGCTGGCGGCTGGACTCCATTTCACAGTAGCATCAGCCTGTATTGCTGCGGCTGGTTTCTTAGGGCATGCAGGCAGTGGATTGCAGTTCTGCCCCAGTTCTGGACCACACTGTCACTGCTGCAAGATCTTGGCCCCAGAGCAGATCCCCACCCAGTCCCGTGCTCTGCCAGCGCTGCTGGGGCTGGTCCCCATGGAAATTTGACCCTGCACTGTCATAGCTCCACTTCTGCTGGGGTCTCCCTGGAAACCAGCTGTAGTATTGCAGGCAGGGGCCCTTGGGAAATGGAGTCTGCTGCAAGCCTAATCTAGCCCGTGGGCCAAACTTTGCCTGCCCCTGCCTTAAACAGTTGGTTTAAAGAAAAAAAAAAAAAAAAAAAAATCACTAGTGCCCTGAAATAAATCCAGAGGGTCCACTTGACCCTTCAGTCCAGAGTAAACCAGGAACAGGTCTACTGAACTTGGTGGAATTAGACTGGTGAAGAACCAGCAGAAGTAGGGTAAAAAACAGGTTCACACAGTCTGAACATTACTGATTTGGTGCGATGACAAACGCAAACTAGATGATGTCAATCATTAGGGCTCCAGTGCAGTCAATCAAGCAAAGACAATTCACTGCATCTTAGGACCTGGTTTAGTGATCTTTATTTTTATTCAAGCTTCATAATTAATATTCAGATCTTGATTCCAATTTTTTCACAAGCACTTCCAGTTTTCTGCTTGAGGTAGCCACATGATTAGTGACAGGATTTTCTGATCTTTGAACATGGATGGGTCTGGTCTGTATTTCCAGTATTTTTTCCTGTTCTAGTTAGCAGTTCATTAAACAGATATTGCTTATTGGGTTTCTTATGGCACACATCTATCATATCCAAATTAACCTGTGATATCAAGCACTCAAAATTTAAGAAAACACATTATGAAGATTGCCTGCACAATCTTGATTTAACCTCTATGAATCATGGGTTTAATTTCACAATAATACTCCATTTTTCTTTCACAGGAGCTCTGCTTCATTCAGTACAGAAAATGGACTTTTCTTTCTATCCTCCTCATTCAGTGTGTGACCTCACATCTTACTGCAAATCAACCAAACCCTTCACTGAATTCAGACCTTAATTATTTTCTCCTTTTTCTTTTCATGGTGATGTTTGACACAGTATCTCTATCAGCTCCGTCTATACAATTCTGTTTAGTTGGTTATGTCTTTTTCCTCTCGATTCCCCTAAGTAGACTAACTTTCCTTCACGGAGTTGTGAGGATTACTGGAAGCAGTGTAGTAAATTAGATTCCTTCTTAAAAATTAGATTTATAAACAATACATCCTGTCCTGAAACAATAGAGTAAGACCAGCTTTTGTTTCCATTTACTTCAGGGTAAATCTGAACTCCACTAAATAATAATAGTATTCTTTCCTGTGACAGTATTCCAGGGGTGGGTACAAGGGAAGCCTAGGCAAGAACCACATACATTTCTGAAGGTTTACTGTGTCGGGAACCTCAGTTGTATTCTGCTGGGAAACAAGTAAAGGAGGTTACCAGTCCGCAAAACAAACAGAGCTCTAGACCCTGTGGGGACCATGCATCTTTAGGGAAAGAAGGCCTAGTCTTTTGAGTCTTCCCACAATCTTATTCACACAAAGCGTTTGGCCATGTCACTCTGATTTTCAGGCCGCAACTTTGATTTCCTCATTAACTGTATTACATAGTTAAAATTACATAGTTAAAATGCAGGCATTTTATCTCTGGGTTTACCCTAGCCTGCTTTGTAATTTTTGGGTCACATACTTCACACGCGTAAGTTAAATTTGCGGTGGACCATGACTGGTATTAACACCAGGGCTAGGAACAGAAATTACACATAAACTGTTTTAAGTGTTCAGAAACTGGTTTAAACCTGTAACAGAACATAAGCTCAACACACATAAACCAGTTTCAAAATGGCTAAAATTGACTTAAGATAAACCTGGCTGAATGTAGTATCAGACTTAACTGATTTGGGTCAAATTGATTTATGGAACTTGTGTCCCAGACCCCTTCCTGGTTAAGTTAAAGCAGAGTCCTCCAGCATCCCAGCATGCTCTGCAGCCCTGAGCTAGGCCATGCTTTCTGCTCCAGAAGGCAGGGGTGGCCCCACCCCTCTCCTCTCTAGGCAGAGCAGGGACAGGGGCATGGCCAGATGCATCCTGGCATGGTCCCATTAAGGCAAAGTGGGCAGGGAGGGGGTTAATTCTTCCCTCCTTCCCCTCCTCCCCACCGCAGCTGGGGTCTACTTGCCTGTGGGTGGAGGTGGCAGCCAGGGCAGGCAGACCTCAGCTGTGGTCCCCAGGGGCAGAAGGATGGAGGGAGGAACTAACCCTGTCCCTGCCCCCTTTGCCTTAATGGGGCCATGCCAGAATGCGTCTAGCCACATCCCCACCGCTGGAGCAGCAAGGGGAGGGGGATGGACAGGAGGCTCTGTCAGGGTGCCCCAGGGAGCGCAAGCCATGAGGGGGTTTATTCCCCTCTCCCTTCCCAGTTCCACCAGCGGGGACTGCAGCCATCCCAGCATGGCCCCATTAAGGCTACGGGGGGCAGGGAGGGGATTACTTTGCTCCCCCCACTGGGAGACTTCAGCCAGGGTGGAGCAACCTCCCTCCTCCCCCCCACCACAGGGGGAGGGATGCTCTGTGCAGCTGCCCAGTCCCATAGGGAGATTCTTCCATCTCCTCTCCCACCACCCTGCCCTGCTACAGGGCAGGGAGGGGGGCTTTGTGTGGTGCTGGAGAGGGACTCTTCCCCCTCCTCCTGCCTCACACCTGCTAGGTGAGGAGACAGCTTTGTGTGGCACTGCTCAGCCTGGGCACGGGGCACAGCTGTCAATTAGCTGAAGCTGCCAGGGAGGGTCCTGCCCCTGTGGCCTGGCCTGGAAGAATGGTTCTGATAAAAAAAAAAAAGCTTTGTATGTTGTTTTCCTGCTTTCACTAATCAGTCAAGCTGGGATAAATAAAAAGCAAGTTCAAACCAGTCTGAAGTCAGTAGATGGTGCTAGGGATATAGGACATGCTTTAACCATATTTAAATGCACATTAATCTAGCTAAAATATTAAAATCACTTTGCAGTTACATGATACCTATCCTCCCAAAATATCGCTGTGTATTTCTTCAAATTAAAAAGAGATACTGTGCTAATGAATCACATCATTATGTGATTCATTCTACCAATGCAGCCACTTGTATGAAACAGAGCACACATCACTACCACCAAATAGCTGCTTAGGTGAAGAAAGAAAGAAAACTACTGAGCTGGAATTTATGTTAATGCAGAACTTGGACCCACTGTATCTAAAGAAAACAATAGGGACAATTTAGGTAGGTGGAATGCAGACAGCCAGGTTGGAATGTGGCTGGTAGAACACACTTTCTGGGAACATTTCAGTGACAACAAGCCAGCATTGTCCTGACATTATAGCTCAAAGGTAGTACTTTCAGCAGAACAACATCAATTACACTGTTGTCATCCGACAAGTGTTCAAGACTATGCAGCTAAAGAACTGGTCTCGGTCCCACTGCCATTTATAGCACCAAACAGGATAGGAGTGTTGTGTGGCTCAAAGGTTCAAAATCTGAAAAGAAGTGCACCTGAGGGGAGCACCAAGCAGAGTCCCTTGGGCTGTGCCCCCCCTGACCTCAAGGCATCCAAGGAGCTGGGGGACACTGCCCACTGGTGCTCTGCTCAGAAACGTGCATGGATGAGTGAGAGGAATGTGGCCCCACAGTCCCTGGCCAGAGCTTCCTTCCTGGTCAAGTACACGGCCCACTTGGCCAGGGCCAGGAGAAGGTTGACCAGGAGGTCCTGGGACTTGGTGGGGCCCTGTGACAGGGGTCCATTCCCGGGCCTGTCTAATGTAGGCCTGACCCTCTGTCTCTGGGCTATCCACCAACCTATCTCACCTGCCAAGCCCTGACAGAACAATAATTATGATGTTACTCAGGTGGGAGGCTGCCCATGTACTACCCCAATGCTAGGGGTTACTATCCACTGCTCCAACCCTCCCTGCATGGTGACCCATGCCTCACAGATGGTATATAAATGTTGACCTGTGACCCAAGGCATTGGATCAGCTCACTCCCTGTCATTGTGCCACTTGACATTGGGGTCTGCCCCCTGGTGCTGCACCCCCCCTGGTGCTGCACCCTCCTCCCAGTGCTGGGGCTTTGCACAGTAGTACACCCCAATGAGGCCTCCTCCTCCCCAAATAGCCTCAGCCCAGTCCCCTGGATAAAACTGTAACATAAATACAAGCCCCTAGGCTATAACATAATACAAGTCCTACAAGCCACATTCTGGCTCCTTAAAAACCCCAAGCTGCTCCACAAGTATTGAGTACCCCCCCAGCTCTGGGTACCTTGTAGACTCTTGGATCCTCATTAGCCACAGCAACAGTCTGGCCAGCAGCCAAAGCATTCCTGGGTATTTCTGCTGTGCAAGAGCTTTCTTCCCCTGGCTACTTGCCAAAGACCTCCTCCTGCCAGCCTTGGCCCTGGGGTTTAAATGTGCCCAGAGGTCTGTCCCCTTCCTATCAGCTGACCAGCCTGGGTGGTTTGACTATTAACCCCTACCCTCCTGGTGCTTGGTGTTCCTCTGGACTCAGGTCTTAAAGGGGCAGCACTGCCTCTTAGTAACAGGGCTAGGGTTCCCTGTTACAGGCCCAAAAATAGAAAGGTAGGGGTTGAAGTTCAATCAGAACCTCAGGAGGAGATTCTGGAGGTGAAGGGGCTGCAGCCCGGTGCACTCAAGTGTCATGTTCTTCAGGGTCTCCCTCTGCCCACAGAAGGGGCAGGAGACCGATCTGCTGCCTGTGATCCTGCAGCTAGTTTCCTTTAGCAATGGCCCCTCCTCCCTTCCATCCTGTCCCTGTTTTTAGATGGGAGGGAGGAAAGGGAGCAGAGGAAGTTCTTCTAGGGGTACCTCAGCTGGTGCTGGAGGGTGGGGTGGGTAAAAAAAAACAAACCCCAGACCAAACTCCCTCTGCTCCCCTGTCTCCCTTCCATTCTGAAAACAGCAACAGGCTGGGAGGCAGCACAGACAGAAGTTACAGAAGATGCTATGTTTTGAAACATCTTCATCTGACCCCTCATGCAATGAGGGTTCAGGTTTTCATCTACTTGGCCTTTTTTAAGTGGTCTGCAGCCATTCACTTATGTTTGGTCATGGCTATAAACAACTTTCTGTGGCCAGATGAGGCAAAAATTGTCACTTCTGTCTGTTCCCTGTATGTAGAAGCTCCACCTGAGATGAGACTCCCCTTTGTGGTAGCCACTCTGTATGCACTATGAAATGGCCCTTGGCAAACTTAAGTAGACGAGACTAACAAACAAGGAACAGATTGACTTGCTCAGGATCAAAGCGTCAAGAACCAAACACAAATTTTCCGGTGTCAAACTACCCAGTCTACCCAAGCAGGTTACATTCATGACTCACAGATTTCCACAGTATTGCCAACTCGCATGATCTTTGGCATTGTTCTTAAATTCTACACTTCAGGAATGTAAAAATTTAACTATTTCTTGTATATATATAAATATACCACCAGAGACCTTTGGCAGTTTGACCAGGAAAGCCAAAGAATGAATGGGCCTCCGGATGGTACTGTGACATTTATCAAATGTCTGTGCCAGATCCCATCAAAGGTTAACTAGGAGTGCTGCTGTCCCAGGTGTTGTTGTGCAGGCACTACCAGAGGTTGTAAGTGTCTCTGGTTGGGATGGAAAGCACAGTGGTGAGGAAGCAGTTTAGTAAATTGGTGCCATATGGAAAACTCACATTGTGCCTGTTTTGTGGATCAGTGGGTGACATCCATTTCCAGGGCTGCCTGCCTGTTACCTTTCCCAAGAACCAAATTCAAACTGAAGCCTGGAGCTTGGTGATCCCATTCTTTGCTCTTTTTGCAGTCATTCACACCAAAGTAAAGAGTGCAAAGCCCACCTATTCCAAGCTTGTTTCTGTAAATAGATTACAAAAGAGAAAAAACTCCCCCTTGGTCATACAGATTTGTGCAATCAAGTTTATTGTAGAGACTAGGCTACATGCTTGAAGTGGAAAGAATTTGATATTTGTGAGCAACGAAAGAAATAGTTCCTTGCTATGATTTATAAGTGGCAAATTTTTGAAGTTGCAAAGTGATTTAGAATAGCATAAGCCCTGGGGAGAGTTGGCTCACTGGGCAGAGGACAGATGGCATAGGTGATGCGTAGGGGAGACATGGAGGGACATGTGACCCCCTGAGATTGACCTCTGAAGCTGCCAGCGGCTCCTGGACCCCACTCCCTGTGGCCCTCAACCTGGGCTGCACTGCAGTGCATGCTGACAGGGGCAGCTGTGGGGTTCTGCCATAGATCCTCCCTTCCAAGCAGTGTTGTGCTGCTGCCTGGCCCAGGCTGCTGCACTGGGGAAGAGTAGGTGCTAGTTCCCCTCTCCCAAGTACTCAAGCAGGATGCAGTTAGGGTTACCATATGTCCATGTCCTCTTTTTGGCTTCTTATGTCTGGATGGGTCTTTAAAATGAGAGCAAACGTCTGGATTTTTGCTTATCTGCTCTCCCTGAGTGGCTGCTTGGGGCTGTGAGCAGCGGGCGAGTTAATTGGCTGTTGGGAGTTACATGCTCCCTGTACAGGCCGTGCCAAGCTCCTTCCAGGTAAAGAGACAGTGTCCTTGATTCGTGTAGCCAGATGGAGTTTGATTGCCACCTTGGCTTTCCTAGTTCACTCCCTACAGGTGTGGGCCAGTGTAGAATACTCCTCCTTAGTGGTGTTTCCTGTCTTCCATCCTTTATAGGCCTCCCTTTTTAGATGTAGGAGGTTCAGGAGTTCCCTGTTGAGCCAAGGGGGTTGCTGAGCCCTTTTACCACCTTTCCTGGGATGGGACAGACTTTCCTTGTGCTTCTAGGACTGCTTCCTTAAAGAGCAACCACTCATCATGAACTCCCCTCCCTGTCAAATCATGCCCTCTCAAGATCTCAAGAACAAGCCTCCTGAGCTTATGAAAGTTGACTTTCCTAAAATCGAGGACTACTGCATTGCTAGCTGACTTGCCAGCTTTGCAATGGATAGTGAAAGTGATCAACTCATGGTTACTGTCACCCAGCTTCCCTTTGATTCTTAGGTCACTGATTAGATCATCCCCTATGGCCAGTAACAGGTCCAGCAGCACCTTACCTCTTACCTCTGCCCATAAACTTCTTGAGACAGGTAGAGCTCATCCACGCATGTAAGGAAGCTTTAAGACCAATTGGATTTAGCTGAGTGATCTTCCTATGAGATGTCCAGGTAGTTGAAGTCTCCCATGATAACCATGCACTGAGAACGTGCAGCCTCAGCCAGTTCCCTGGCGAATTTGTGGTCAAGATCTTGTTCCTGATTTGGAGGTCTGTAGTAGACTCCTACCATTGTGTATCCATTTCACCACATATTCTAACCCAAAGGGTTTCCAGTCGTCCTCCTTGGGTGCCAATCTCAGCTTGTAGGGCCATGTAGCTCTCCTTCATATAGAAACTACATCCACATCCCTTTTTTCAGTATGATCTTTCCTGTACAGGGTATGGCCATTTATACCTGTAGTCCAGTCATACGAGGAGTCCCACCAGGTCTCCATTATACCTATAAGATCATAATCATTTTTGTTTAGCAGAAGGACCACTTCCTTCTGTTTATTCCTCAAACTCCTGCCATTAGTGTAGAGGCAAGTAAGTATGCCATTGGAGGCCATAGGCTGCCTTGCACTCATGGAAAAGCTCTGTTTCTGGGCTGGGGTAGGAATGAGCTCCCTTGAGCATCCTAACCTGCTGATTTTGTGGTTGATGCTTGGTAAGCTTGCTCTGGTGGTTATCTGTCAATCCCCCGGTGAGCTTAGTTTAAATCCTGGTTGAGCAGGTCAGCCATTCTGGCTGAGAAGAGCTTCTTCCCCCATGGAGTAAATTGGAGGCTGTCTCTTCCCAACAGACCACTGTCTCTCTCTGAAGTACAGACTGTGCTAGTAGAAGCCGAAGCCTTCATGATAGCCTCAGTCTTCTGTTCGCTACCTCAATTCATCTCACCCTCCTCAGTCCGTGCCCCATAACTGGAAAGATCAAGATAAAAAAAAACACTTGTGCCCCCGACTTGTGCCCCTGTCCCCCCCGCCCTGAGCCCCGCTCTCAGAGAAACAACTTCTTAAACAACTTTTTCCAAGGAAGGAATGGAGGGACTTTACCAGCTACCCATTGATTAGCTGCAAAGAGCCCTAAGCCACTGTCTTTTGTCCCGTGTCCCAGAGCACAGATGTAGCCAGCATGTGGTATATTAGCAAATGCTGAGAGGTGTCTGTATAAGGCAGAGGGGAGGAGGGATCCCTGCTTGAGCAGGGAGTGGTGGTGGTGGTGGAACAGGAGGAAGCCAGGCAGACACTGTATGGCCAGTCTCTGTACAGGAGCTGCAGCCAGGGAGCAAAGGGGCAGGGGGCAGATCTGCTGGGCTGGAGCAGAAAGCAGAGCCCTATCCAGCAAAGCATCTGAGATTCTGTGGGGACTCTGATTTAACTTAAACCAGGAAGGGGTCTAGGACAGATATTGCATAAAGTGGTTTTACCTAAATCAGTTAAATCTGATACTACATTCAGGTTTTTCTCAAACTAGTTTCAGCCATTTTCAAACTGGTTTATGTGCACTGAACATCTGTTCTGTTACAGGTTTAAACCAGTTTCCAATCACTTAAACTAGTTTATGTGTAATATTTGTCCCTAGTTTAGATGTCATGAGGGTTGGGACAAAAATTACAAGTTTTGACAAAACGGTGGTTTGTATAGCATATTCTTTACCTGTATTACAACCTGCACCTCCTGAGGTGCAGGAGTAAACACAAGTGCTTTACACTCTTGGCATGATGGTAAGTATACCTGAGTTTGGAAGCAAGAACTGGATACACCCCAGACCCTAGTCTTTGTAATAAATATATACACACAACTCTGTATGACCAAGGGGAAGTCTTTTTTTCTTTTATAATCTATTTCAAGAACAAAGCAAAATCTAAATAGAAAACCACAATTAGTTTGAATTTTTTTTTGCTAGTGGTATATTTTGCATCAGTTCCCTGGTCTTGATGCAGGTACTTATTTAATGTATCCCAATAAATTGGTTCAACTCCTAATTCCGAAGGAAAGCATAATTCCATCTTTTCTACTTTTATTTTTTTCTGGCCAGCAGTTGTTTATCTTGACATATTAGGTAAGCTAAACTTTCAGCATGGATGGGAGTTGTATGATTTTCTACTTTTGGGGGTAGCATTGCACTACACTAAATTACTTCCCATTTCAGGTGTTCCCTGGTGATTTTAAAGTTACCACAGTGCTAGAGCATATGCTTAACTTAAAACATGTTACTAATCAAGTTTAAGCTAATGAGATAACTTAAGTACTATGGCTATATAGCTTGCTTTAAAGATATTTAAAGGGGGTGTCATAGGAGTTTAAGACATAATAGTGAATTAGCAAAACCTAATACATAAAATTCAGACTGGGAAATCAATTAGAGAGGAACAGAAGAAATCAGTGCTGCCAGAGCTCCACAAGGGGAAAAAAAGGCTCCTCAACACAATTTGGGTAACAAGCATTTTTTTATGTCTTGAATAAGCAATAGTATGACTTACCATCTGTATTTTGTAGTAATTGGCAACTTTGTAAAAACTAGATACAGCTATGTTTCTAAAGTGTTTTATTAAATAACAAGCTTGTGACAAGAAAAACTTAAATAGATTTCTGATGTGATTTTTTCATTCGACCCAGTGGGAAGATGTCCTGATGCACTGAACAGCTCTCTCTGGGTGCATCCAGATGAGCGTGGTTGTGTGGTATGTGGGACCGCAAACATTTTTGCAGTGCCACATACTGCGCAGTCCAGTGCTCTCCGTGCTGCAAGGGTGCACTGCCTGAGTGTGTGCCTTGCTGGGTTTTTTCCCCGCATTTTTTTTGACCCCTGGATATCCAGGGGTCAAAAAAACATGGAAACCCCTCCCCAACCAGAACAGTGCATGCTCAGGCAGCATAAACTGCTGAAAAGCAGAACCAGGTTGTACAGAGCCACAGTGTGGCTGCCTGTCAGGTTCTGCCCAGCAGAATCTCTGTGGCTGCAGCCCCAGGAGGTCCCCAAGACCCCAGATAAGGCTGCTGGGGCCAGCACAGTTGCCCTGGCCTCCCTTACTGTCCCTAAGGTAACTTGCCATATGCCAAAGCATGTGTGGCACAGGTGTTTCCCAGAGATAAGCAGATGAGGCACAAGCTGCTACTTGTTCCTGGAGAACCTAACGTCCACTCACATCTAAACATGCCCTCCATGGCAAAACCAACAAACTTCTCCAACGCAATAGTTAACACTTACCTTGTGATAAATAGAAAGTTTATCAGTAGTGCATAATCCAGATTGTCACTTCAAGTTGCTCCCTTGGCAGCACTAGAGGCAGCACTCTGAATTCAGATTTACATTTATCATTTTCACATTGTATTTCCAACTGGGAGATATAAACTGTTGGATTCAGTCATTAAACAGATGTTGCTGCTACTTATACTGAAACCACTGAAAGCCAATTAGTCTGTAAGTGGTGATTTTTCAGACTGAAATCCTCAGTTACTATTGTACCCTTCTCCATTGCATTCAGGACTACATTATTTATAATCAAGAGCTAAACAGATATGATCCATTTCCACTAAAAACACTTCGCAAAGCACATGGGCTGACAGTCCCAGTTTAAAGTATTTAAGTGAGAATTATATGCAGATATAATTATATACAGATATAATTGACTAATTTTCTTCACCTTCCTTTGCTAATTTTACTCTTGTCTGCATAACTATAGTGACTCTTTTAAAAGTATAATTGGTTTTATGCAAAAGTCATATCTCCTTGACATGACACTAGTGAAGGCTCTACAGAATTTTATTTTGTTGTTTCATTAGTCCTGTAATCATTATACTTAAATGTATGCCTTATTTAAATTTGTAAAACAAAATCTAGCGTCTTGACAGTGCCTCTAGCACTTCATTCAGTTATTTCTACACCTGAGTTAATATTATCACCCCCAAGTTAAGGTATTTAGCTTGAACTAAAAACAGTCTACAGGGCTGTGAAATAGAAAAGAGATATTACCAGGAATGACTAATAGAGAACAAAGTTGCAGAAGAAAGGATGGTTTTGAATAGTGGAACATTAAATCCATTTACAAGAAGAGAGGGTAATTAATACTTATGGAATGAAGAGAGATTAGCAGGAACCAGGTAGGTTACAATAAACCATGAAGTCAATTAACTCCCTTAGTGCTGCCTGAATAGAAATGCTGCAGCCCCTTCCAGGCAATTGGTTTTAAAGCTTGCGTAGAGCAGGAATCAAAGGAGGAGGGAAGGCAAGTGAATTGCCCCCTAGATCCACCCCATATGGATTATTTTCAAGGGGAAAGAAACTAGTGAAAATTGCTAATAGCCCATGAGAAAGCACACTTCTGAAATAATCAGATGAGTAATCTTCAGATTTCCCTTTATTTTTCTGTTGTGACCACACTCACAATCTGGTTGCCACTAGTTGTACATGCATTTATGCTCCTCTAAAGGAAGCTTTGACAGATAGCAAACACTTGCTAAATAGCTCTGCAGAAGGTCTTGTGATAACAAATAGCACAAGGTTCTCTTTATATTAATTTGATAATTCCTTCCTGTGGCATGGGCAACAGTTACCACCTTACTGGCTCAGAAACATAAATACTGTTGTAAAAAAGTCAGTAACTGGACTTTTTACAGGTTTTTACAGGATGTGATGCTTACAGATCAAAATTAAGAAGATTTGTCACTTTTTAGTTTGAAGCTATTTATATTCCTAAGAAGGATTGAAGATGGTCACCATTTTCAGTTCTGTTCATGATAGGTGAAAATTAGAGAGAATTCTAGCCTACTCGTTTTCCCCCAACACTCAAAACATAATCATAACAACAATTGAAGTGACAGGTGAGTGAAGCTGACAACCATGCAAAGCATGGTAAGTGTAGTGAATATAGAAACGGTATTCTTAATCTACCCCATTCAGCTTCTGTATTCCTAGGCTCACCAGACCATAGTTGATTTTCTGTTTAGTACTTGGATACTTTGGAGAACAGGACTAGAAGTGGATTACAATCTTGTTTTTCATGTAATAGTAGTCATGCATGGGGGCCTAAGGAACAAAAATCCTTCCTTAATACTCATATTTCTAGACTCATATTTTGTTACCAGTGAAAGCAAAGTCTTACAGAGCTCAGCTACTAACAATGAGTTTAGTACAAATGGAGTCAATGGGCACATCTACACGAGTGCGCACATGCCTCTTCCCCACCTCAAACCCCTTACAGAGCATCTCTATGGTTGGCCCCTAGCCCTGGTGCTGAAACACAAGGCTGGCCAGGCCGTGTGTTTCAGCACCAGGGCTCCGGTGCCGGTGAGTAAGGCATTAGGGGCTGGAGGAGGGGGGAAAGGACTGTGGGGGTACCTCTGCCAGCCCCGCTTACTCCTCCAGCCCCCCAACCCCTGCCAACCCCCCTAGGCCCCCAACGACTGATGCGGCTGGCCCCTCCCCCCGCCAGCCCCCCCTCCATCTGCCGGGACTGGACCCTCCCCCCACCAGCCCCCCGAGGCCCCTGACTCCTGCCCTGGCTGGCCCCATCCCCCCCAAAACCCCCCCCAGTGGGGGCACAAATGGCAGTAGTGCTGCACAAAGACCAACCCTGCAACTGCAGTCCAGAGGGGCAGATGCGTCTGCTGGCTCTGCAGTCCCCATCTGAGTCTGGCAGGTGCACTGCAGGTCACAGCCAGGCAGAAGCCCCCACTGGCAGACTGCTGCAGTGGGTAGAGTTTGCAGAGAACTCTCAGGGCTGCATTAGCAGTCCAGCTGACACAAGGAGTAGTGTCCCCAGGTACCAATTGGCTAGGCCCCAGAAGCTCCTGAGAGCTAGTAGCCCTGAGCTACTTGCTAGGGCAGCTTTTTATACTGCTGGGGACAGCACAGGTGCTGGACCCCGGCTCTAGCTCCCCCTGGCTGAAGATCCAGGAGAAGCCAGGCAGGGTTATTTTGCCCCAAGTGACACAACAAAGTGCATGTCCGAGCATGTGCACTGAGGCAAAAAGCCCTGGCTCAAATTTGCACCGCTTCTATTTGAGCTGCTGCAAGCGCACGTTCTTGCATGTGTGGACACGCCCAATGAGATTATACCAATTAAGATTCCCTGAGGCTCCAGGAGATTATAAGAATATCGTCTGTATTTAATTTATGCTTTCAAAACTTGTTTTGGAAGTTTTAAGGCCTGTCTTGGAAGGCAATAACCAACCTGAGGCAAGAGAAATTGGACTACATTAAATAAAAGATGACCTTGAAGAACAATCATTAGTTTATGAATATTGCCAGCTCTCAAGATTTTATTGCTGTTAAGAGAATACTTGCTTTTTGGGGTCAGCCATATTGGTCTGGGGCTATAATAAAAGATATCAACTTGAGCCAAAAGCCTCTCATGCTTTTTGAGGTATTTTTTTGGTCAGGAGGGGGATAAAACTCCAGCTCCTGAAGGTATGCAACCATCTTAATTGACATTTAAAAGTTTCTAGCTCACTTAATTTAGGCCAAATGTTGAAAATATGAATCCTAAACGTTCACATTCCAGATGATAAAAGGAGCTAAAATTAATATAAAAAATGTTCATAATTTTTAATCCAGTCTCATCAGTTGGAGTATGATTTGTAATTTCTGAATGTTGGGGTTGGTAATAATGAATCAAAGAAGTAATTAAATGGAAGACACAGCAGGAACGACAACTCCTATACAGACTTGCTTTCCCTAGCCCCTTATTCAGCAAATATTTCTCCAGACTGCTATATCCACAGCTTTCATTCCTATTTTATCAGTGCTGATTTACTAAATGAGAGGAAATTATTTCTCACAGGTGTGTGCCAGACTTGAGATGACAGATTGCAATGACCTGTTTGTCTTTCAGAGCCAAGGTATAAATCTCTAAAAGATCAGGTGCTGATAACTGCACACCATTAGTCAGCTGTACTGTTGTCAGGCTTTGATGTCATGTGGGGAAAAAAACAAACCAAACAGACAAAACTTTAGATGAATAATTAACATGATATAATGATGTAACATGATGTAATCAATCACCTATTATAGTTTTCTGCAGAAAAACATTTTAATGCTTAAGGTAATGAGCATCTGTAAAGTGAGAGATCTGGGTGTTTAAAATTCCAAATCTGCTCTTCAAAAGTAAAGAGGAAAAGTCTAAGTAAAAATGGTTCAGAATAAATGTGCAAAAAATGACAAGCATATAACTAAGTGAAAACATTGACTCAGCATACTGCTGACATAGCATAACTCTTGATTTTATAAGCAAAGTCTAAATAGGACTAACTTAAGAGGCCCCATCAGAAACTCTAGCAGTTTGCAGTATCTTTTTTCACTACCATCTTGTCTTTAACTAAATACAGACATCTGTAACACAAAATATTCATAATCCTAGTAAATTCACCACTTGGTCAACATTTTCCCTGTTTAGTCAAATTGCTGCAAGGTATGTGTGTGTGTGTGCGTGCATGTGTGTATGTGTTCTAAATATGCATGTTGTGTTGCTAAGGGTTTCTGGAGTCTTGTCCATTTAGTCACAGGCTGGGAACCAAGCAAACATTACTAAGGAGAGGTCACTGCTTCTAGAACCATGTTCAAGTATGACAACAAGAAAAGTTTGACACACTGGAGAGGGCAGCAAGGACACATGTGCCTTACAGTGAGAGACTTAAGAACCTTAGTCTTGTTACTCTACCTAAGACAGGGCTGTCCAATTGGCAGCCCAGGGGTTGTATTAGGGCCCAAAAGGGTTAACGTGCAGCACCCAAGCACCTACCCAGCTGCTTCCCCTTTTATCTCTCTGGCTCCCCAGAGGGTGGGACAGCACAGCCCACAGCACTGTGGGAGCTTGTAAAATGGTGCAGAACTGGGGTGGGGCTGCCCACATGAGCAGTTTGGGGGGTGCAACTTGGGGCTTGCACTAGTGTGGCCCTCCTCCATAGTATGGCCCATGCATGGCCACCCCTAGCTACTTAGAAGCTGGACACCCTTGATCTAAGGGGATAGTAACAAGGTGATTAGAATCTTGCCTGCAAGTGCCTTTTGCTGTTTGTCTAACAGGATTATGAGCTTGATGTAGGAATCAGTGGGTGAGAGTCAATGTTGTTTTATACCAGAGTTGAGATCAGATGATTATAACGATTCTTTGTGGCCTCAGAAAAAACAGGCTGAATTGAAGATTCTGATAGTCATTCTTTAAAAAAATTGTTTTCTCTTTTAGAAGTAGAGCTGAGCAACAACTACAAAATATATTTAAACATTAATTTGAATTTCTAAATGTTCATACTTGTGCAGTAGCATAACTAGGGGATGGAGGGTGGTGGCCAGGGCAGCAGCCCAGGGTGGGTGGGATGGGGTACAAAAATAGCAGCTGCTGCAACTGTTTACCAACCATTGCCAATAGCAGCCAGGCCACTGCTGCTACCTGCTGTGCCACTGCCACCCAGGGTGTAGAACTGCCGTGTTACACCACTGAACCGTGGAGAGAGCAATTTTACCCAGTACTGGAGAGTGTTTGATCAAGCACATGGTTTGGATTACAGTCAGCTCACAAAAGAAAGCATGTAATGAAAAGTTAGGCAACAAGTGACCTTAATTTCAAATACTTATAATAAGATTCTTAGAAGCATGCAAAAAACTGTTAGAAATATTATTAAAAATGCATTATCAATAGCTGTTAGCTCCCATCAATAGGGTTGTCCTTTGAATAAGCAAGGCTGCCAGTCCTCCTTGTCTCCTTAATGAGAGAGGGAAGGGGGGGTTGGAAACTGAAGGAAAAACTCCAAGAGCTCTCTTTGTTCTGCAAATTTACTATCTCTTTGTTACACTAAATCACACTTTCCTTGATGGCTCCCACGGTTTTTAGGCTAAGATAAGAATAATTGCCATTTTAGCCTTGAAGTTAAACCCTCCATAACCTCCAGTGCTTTCTGGGCAAGCGTAATAACCTAATACATATTAAGCCTATCCGCCCCGCATACTTAAGTAGTTAATTATAATACACATGGGATGCATGATCTGACGTATTCTCATGCATGTTTGTATGAACCGGAAATGAGTTGTAAGAGTTCCTGTTTCTGTACACGTGCCAGAAAAGAGGGGATAAAAGCCTGCTAATGATTGTACTCAGGGGCAGAGGGTTTTGATCTTTTGTCTTCTCCCTCTGACCCTATTTGCAAATATATACCTTTTGTCTCACCAACAATGTGTGCCTAAGGATTTGTTATTCAATGAGCCTCCAAAGAAAACGAACCGAGAGAGAGTTTTTTTTACTTCAAAACCAAAAATTATTCACAGAAGTTTAGTGAATAATTCTGAGAAACACCATTGAGAAAATGATCATCTGCTTGCTGTGGACAATTGTAGTATAATGGACTGTAATGTCATAGCATGAACTGCAATTCCCAGAGGGCTGATGGGGAGGAGAGGAAGTGGAGGGAAGCTGGGATGTTGTGTGAAATGGCAGGCCAGCTGGAGAGTGGCAGTGAGAGATGGCAGCCAGACAGATGTGTGGCAGAGACTAAAAGCAGCATCAGAGCTGAATCTGCAAGCCAACACAGTGGGGCTCAGGCATGGGGCCTGGGTAGAGAGTAACCGAGTGTTGTGGGACCAGACTGGTCTGGAGCTCCCTCTGGAGTTCCTTCCTCTGGGAGGGTCTAAGGTTTCTTCAGCGTATAATGTTGTTAAAGTTCCCTATCTGTTACCTTTCTATCTGTTCCTGAACGGTTCCACCACTGAGTCACTCTTTATTACCTGATTGTATTGCCTGAATGTATGTACCCTAATATTTATTCACCTGTGCTTTTCCCATCTCTTTAACCCATTGGCCTGTGACCCTAACCCCCAGCATCCTCTATATAACATTGAGAATCCTCCTTTTTGGCTTTCTGTAACAGTTTTCAGGGCTCTGGGTTTCAGTAGAATAGTAATAAGCAACAGAAGCTGTTGAATTCATCAGATAAAATTACAAATTAATTGCTCAACTCTGATCACAGGCTCTGTCTTGGGGTATCTGTGTCAGGCACCATAACTACTACGGGTTGAAATAAAACTCTCTACACATCCTTGATTAACAATACAGGCAGCATGCTCTCCTAAAGCTTTTAAGATGTGCCAGCTTCTTTTCTAGGTCTTTTTGATCCCCTTCAGAAAGTGGTACCTGAAGAAAAGGTTGCCTAGTGAAAAGGTGGTATTGAATAACCACAGTAGGGGTGCTCCTGATTCCACAAAACAGACAAATATATGCTTACATCTGTCCCTGTTCACTACAACACTTACTTAACCTTAGGTATGTCCATAAAAGTTTTTCTAGATCAATATTTGTAATTCAATGAGAACATCTAAACTACTGAAAAAGAAATCTAAATTGCCAGGAAAACAAACAGTGAGGAATGATTGTGAAATGGGGTCTGAGCTCTATAACTAAAACTCAGCCAACTCAAATCAAATGTTTTTTTGAATAGCATTCATCCTGCTCCTTTATTAGCCAAAGATAGTTTATCTGGTTACAGTGGTACCCTGAATAGAACTGGACAACTTACATTTGCTTATGGATGCATGTCTTTTTATTTAATGCAGGGCATCTGTCACAAATATCTCTGCTACTTGCAACAGCTGTTTCAAAGTTGACAAAAAACGTTTTTTGTTCAGGAAGGCTTATCTCTCTTAGGCTAGGTAAAGACATTCAAAAAGCCTGGGGCAGAATTGCTCTAAGTTACCCAGTTTTCTGTAAGCAGTGTAGTTTAGATCGATAGCAAATAGAACACACATTTGCCCTGGGGGCGGAGGTGGGCAAATCTTAGAGCAAGTTCTGCCATTTTTAAACCAGCCTATGTGCGCTGAACTTCTGTTCTGTTATGAGTATAGACTGGATTCCAATCACTTATACCCATAAAAGTGAAATGTCTGTACCTTGCCTTAGTGACATTTCTCTTACTGCTCCAAAGAAGTTTTAACTCAGCAGGAAGAATGGCACTTGTGTGTATTTGAGGGACATTTTCCATGTTGAGGTCATGTGCGAGTCTGGGATACACCAAACTGGGAAGGCAAGGGAAGACAATATAGCTCACTGCTACTAAGGCTATGAGTAGGCCATGAAAAACAGCATTAATTAGCATAGCTTTACAGTTTTTGATCTCCTGAACTGACCATTTTGATAATGTCAGAAACATTACGTGAAGCATTGAAGCTAGATGCTTAATGGCTTCATTCTGGTATTATACAATATGTTTTAAAGGCAGAGAAATACACAGGAAACCTGGAAAGTGTTCTGTTGAGCAGTGAAGTGAAAACACTTAACAGAGATAAAAAATATCTCTGTAGCTCAGCTGTCAGAACGTTTCCATAGATATTCAGGACAGGTGGCCCATGATAGAAGGAAAAGGCACTTTCAACTAGCAAAAATGATAAATTGTCAGACAGTATGGTCGTTTGACTTCAACATATTGTTTTAGTTGTAGCTGGAGTTGCTTTGTACTTCATAAAGAAACATGAATAACTTAAAGCAGAATTTCATCACACTGAAGTCTACCCAGGGAGTTAGCTTCTAACGTCTGATTTTCAGCTTAGCCCCAAGCTGGGACATTGTTGCTATTGCATTTTTTTAGCTTGAAATTCATGGAGAGAGACTACCTAGACTGCAAATCTGTCTCTAATGAAGTCAGCGGGAGTTATCGGTACCTTCAGTAAATCCAGGATTTTATCTTAGTCTGAGGGTGCAAACATTGTTCCTGATCAACAAATTCAGACACTCTTCTTCACAAGGAAGCAACAATATTATAAGTGAATCCAAAAAAATTTTGGAAATTCTTCAAGCTTTGGAACTTAATTAGGCTGTCTGACATCACTGGGACATGTCAGAGACAACTTATTATTTCAGTGTGACAGAATCAAAGCAAGATGTACTTTTTTAAGGCCTAATCTCAATGAACACTTAAGAAATTAAGATCTGCCTACATACTTAAGACCAAACGGGTAGCTGCAGTCATCCACTGCATTGTGTACTGGCAGGCAACCTTCTCAGTTTATGTTTCAAGTCACAGTAGTAATAATGCCAAACACAGAGCTCCAGCTTGCTGAGAACCAATTTCTAGGTAACATCACAGTGACCCTATGAAGACCTTCTGGGTTTTGCTTGATGGTCTTGAAGTGCTCTCTACTTCTGAGAGATCAGTGCCTAAAAGAGTGAAAGATACATTGTGAAAGCAATCACGTTTGTGTTACAACACTATGTAGGATTTGAGGAAGAATGTCTTACATTCAAAAGCTTGCCTAACTTTATCTCAACTACATAGTTGGGCCAATAAAAGATATCACCCTAAGAAATGCTTGCTTTGCACAACAATATGTAGTTCACTCATCTAATAGAATGTATGTTAAAAATCTATCTTGATTAAACACTGAGCCAATACACATTTTTTCCTGGATTCAGCTTATGTCAAATGTCAAGATTGATGGCCAACGGTACTGTTACCTTTGGTCAGACAAGCCTTCCCAGGCATCACTGTGTCTTGCTTCCCGGTCCTTGTGGAGATGACCTTAGAAATGAGCGTTTGATTCTCCTGCCATAATTTTAAGAGAACCATCCAAAGGTTCTAAGAGTTTACAGAAAATAATGAATATTTCCTGAACAAAGATATTATGGTGAATAGTTAATTAACGTAAGTGGAAAACAAGAAGCATTTCATGCTAATGAACAGTAGTAAGCATGATGTCAGTATTTAACCAATAATTATTTTAATTATACAGGAGTAGCACATAAAAGTCCTAGCTGGAGTCAGAGATTTGTTGGTCTAGGTTCTGTGAAAAGTAATTAAAAGAAAGATTTTCATTCTATCAGAGAGCTCACAGTCAACAATTATGACAAGGTATTCCACTGAAATGAAACAGACTGGGACTGGGAAAGAGAAAAACCACAGCAAATAAATATATAACTTTAATATATAAGACAGGCTTGATTGAATTCGAAGGCAGGCCTCCAGACTATTGTTCAATAAACCTAAGTCTCAATGTCTCTGGACATGAATCAAAGCTAAATATCCTCAAATTTGGGAAGGGGCGGGGGGGGGGAGGGGCAGGTCTGGGGTTTTCATTTGGCTTCTGATAGATTATGTTGCCAATTGCAAGATTCAGATTCAGATTTAAAGGTCTGAAGAGCATCAGAGTTCAGCTTTATTCACCGGGCAGGTTATCAGATGGCATCTAATGGCACAGATCCTTTTTCAGTCAACAGAGCAGTAAGTTCACTCATAGGGTTTTGATTTAGATAAACATCTTTAACCACACAACAACAGCAATAAGTCCTTTGTATCATCTGACAATTCACAGGTAAGAGTAGTGAGGAATAAGAAAACCCTCAAGATAAGAGATATAGTTACAGCCCTATATGTCTTATAGAAGTTTTAAAGAAACCTTTATTCTAGAGCAAACTACATAAATCAAAGCCAGGGGAGGGCAGAGGGTTTACTTCTTAATATAAAAAAACAACCAGTACAAGTAGTAGTTTATGCAGGGTTGTGTCAGGCATGCCTTGAAGGTTGTTTCCTCACTTCACTCCATGGTGATTTTTTGAACTGGTTGCTGTGGCTAGTGTCTGGAGATGTGGAAGCTGGCTGGACTAGAGGCGAAAAGTTCTCAGGGAAACAGGTGGGGGGGGGGGGTTTCCTACAGCTCTGACATGGAAATTAAGTTAATAAATTTTTCTTGGAAAATGCCTTAGTTAATTACTGTCTGTAGAGCATTATTAGAGCTTCTTTTGAAGTCCAAAGAGTTTAAGGATTTTCTTTAATCTCAGCAGTTCCCATGGGTAAAGATCAGAAGGATGTCATCTTTTGGAGTCAGCCTAGTTAATAAAGCAGGTGAAAGCAAGGAAAAAGCAGTGATATGTTACCGCTGGATCTATTTCTGGCTGCAAAAGTAACACATAGCATCATATCTCCCATGTTTACCAAATAGCCTGAAATGGTGCAAAAGTCCTTGCCGTGTGCAGTGATGGATTTAGGCTTGAGCTACAGTTTAGAGCCTCACAATATGAGAGGCCTCTGAATAAGAAAAAAAACCTGGACATTTTCATTCTAATATGACAAAAATATACATATATATGGCTCCACAGTTATTATTCATATTGAGTTCATAAATTTGTGCAGAAATAACAATAATGAATCTTAGAATTTCATGAAAATCCATTTTCATGGATTATTTTAATTGTATGAGGCCTCTTAAACTGGACATAGTTTAGGGCCTCAGCATGTCACAATCCAGCACTGAAAGTGTGGTACCTCTTTCCAGTTAGAATTTTCATAAAAACCACAAATCTTCATATGTAATAGTATAAAACACAGGTTAAGCTCCATGCAGGCAATACTTTCTGGACCAGGAGTCACTGTCGAATCATTTGGCATCCTCTGTGGATCAGTCACAAGATGTGTGGGATTCTCTGCAATTCATTAGGTCCAATGATTAGCAGAATTTTGGTAAACACCCTTGAGAGGCTTTTGGAATCATTTAGATCCTTAAACTGGTGCTTATAATGACCATTCCTCCTTCCTGCTCCCCACTGGAGGTTCAAATAATTTGGGAGATTTCTCCTGGGTTTGTTTTGTAAGAAGAACTTACCCAGAGATGCCTGAACAGACATTCAAATACTGAGACTCTAAAGAGCAGAGAGCTTGCTGTGTGTCCAGGGGGCCCATATACACACATTTCAGCATGCTCAGCAGATTCTTTCAGTCTGCCTGGTGACAGATGGCAGCAATGCACAGGGCAGCTTTGACTAGCTGACCCAGACTGTGTGTCCCTGTAGGACAATGTGGGATTGTGAAGGGCATCATGTTCTGCTCCCTGTTCATCTGGAGTAGTAGAGTCCAGCCTGAGTGACACATTTTCTTGGCTGGGGAGGGTCAGAAGCAAAACACCCTGGGATGCTGGAGGACTATGTTGGTGTTTTTCTCACAAGGGCGAGTTCTACAAAAATTTGTGCTCTCAGGAGAAACTCTCCTGGGTATGACTTTAATCTGGTTATTCCCAGGTTATTTTTTCTCTCAGAGCAGATATTTTTACTCTGGGAGAAAAATCCTGAACATCTAAAGACTCATGGATTCTCCTGGGAGAGCAGTGAGGGTGGCTCTACATGTTAGTCCAATCACAGCACTGCTTTCCTCATGTGATGCAGACATTGTGCCATGTACACAGCCACATATGCATAGGGCAAGCTGTCAGGAGGAGGGAAGAAGGAATAATAGCTTGTACTGCTGCTGCTGACCAGCTGAGGGAACTCTCACCAGTCAGCACCACCACTGAAAGAATTAGATGACTCTATTAAGGATTCATCTCCTAGGACCAGCAGAATTTCCCTGGGAAGCAAGCTTGGAGGTTGTGGGGGAGGGATCCTCCACCACTGCATGGAGGCAGGAACATCAGCAAGGGTGGGGGAGTGAAACCCCCCCATCCTTCCCTGAACAAGCATAGGGAGCTGGGGGTATCCTGCCCAGCCACAGAGCAGCCTGGTTTACAGGCAAGCAGCAAGCACAAGGGGTGTGTGTGTGTGTGTGTGTGGTGGGGATTCCTCGCTTCCCCCCATGCTTGCTGCTACCTGGAATGTTCCAGTGTAGTAGGTGTCCCTGCTTATTTTCTCTGTGTTCATATGGAGAATGGGAGGCAGCATTTCTGCTTCTGGGTGCTGCTGGATAGAGAGAATGACCTAGGGCTCCAAATTATGCCAGGGCAGGGGTTTTCCTCTTGTTCTTTTCCAGAGAGGTTTAAACTGGAGATGGTGCAATGCACCTCGGGATACTGGAGGTCCAGTAGATTTTCTGATTACTATTACACAATGTACTCCTTCCTACATGTGTAAATTATAGCTGGATAGCAACCAGCTATAAAGTTAGTACACATTTTTGAAGTCTAACTTTATACCTGGTTTCAGCTTTTAATAGCATCACAGGTACTTTTGCACATGTAGCTGGTCTCAGTTAATTGCACAATTTACACATTACACTTATTCTGCAATTAACTGGTTGAGGCACCCTGAGTGTCTTAGGAGAAACTGAACGTCTGTAAGCAGGTCATAATCATTTCACCTGACTTCTTACATAATACAGTTCAGAGACTAAGCTCTGGTGGAGTGACAGAACAGAACAGCAGGCATAGAGGACCTGCTCTCATTCTAGTCTCCTGTTTCCTGAGAAATGCTATCTCCCTATGACTGCCTACTCTGCTCCCCAGCACTTTGATATACTGCGTATCTTTTGGGACACACAAGGGGTCTGACTCCAAACTGTATGGATTCATTGGGAAATCTCCTATGGACTTCAGTGGTTTTTTGAGAGCACCTGGTGTTCATTTAAATTCCACCATAAAACAAAATGTCACTGTGTCAGTGAAAAATTGCACAGATGGCATTAAAGAACTGTACAGAAAGCCAGAGTAGATACAGCTTGAAGGCACAAGCTTCAAGCTGCATATCATGACTAGACCTAGAGCCATCATTAGACTCCTGAAAATCCTTCCCTGCTCCTATCTACACATTAGATAATCTGTACTGTTATCTTATAGCACCCAGCATCTGCCTAAAGCTATGACTGAAAATGATTACTTGGGACAAATTTTGAGAGATGTTGAATAAACCCCAACCCTCTACTGTCCTCATTAGAAGTTGAGCACCTAAGCAGAGTACCTTGGAAATCACATCTAAACACACTAAAGAAAAGAAAAATTTCCACAGATTTTAGGAGCAGAAGGAACCATTAGCCATGAGCTAATCTCACCTTTCGTGTAACACAGGTCAGAGACATACATCTAGTTCTTGCATCAATCCCACATCCCATAGTTAAGCCAGCTCATACAGAACATCACCCATCATGTACTCCAAGTGCTAGGGAGTTCTTCATGTCAGTAGGTACCAGAGATTAATTAAACTTGCTGTTAAATATTTGCATTTTATTTCTAGTGTGATTTTTACCTGGGTCCAGCTTCTGGACACTGGATATTGTTTAAATGGTCTGGCACAATCTTGATTGCAGGCCAAGGGGCTTAAAAAACTCCTGCTTGAAGGTTGATTGCATGCTGAAGCAGATGGATAATGTACTTGGACTGAACAGAGAAACTGTAATGCATTGTGATGTGCAGCTTGCTCAAATTCTGTTTGACATTTGGCACAGATCTCACTTCCTGCTTTATCCCTTAGGAGAGCATCATGAAGAAAACTTTTAGATTAGGGTTGTCATGAGGAATGGTCCAGACCTCTGCATAATTCACATAGGAAAACTTTATGTAGTTTGCACATGATTACAAGCTTAGCGAACATTTCCAAAAATACCAGGCCAGAAGCAGAGGCACCTATATGTGATATAGAGCCTACCATGTCTGTGTAACTGGTTCAAATCTGCACTGGACAGTGGAGGCCAAACATTATTATTACAGTATTGGGTGGTTCTTGATGGTAGTAGTGGTCCAAGTCCAGTTCCTCATCAGACAGATTTCAGTACCATGCACTGGCACCAAAATGGGTAATTAGCCACTTCCTAGGCTATACAGAAAGAAGCAAAAGTCTATGTGGGTGTACTGCCCAGCCCCTAAAGGTAGTCCAATGGGTTTACAGTGGAATCACACTGGAAGATTGAGGAGGGGAGGCTGCACTCCTTATGTGTGCAGTCCTGGTTCTGTGGGTAGAGAGAACTACTGGTTTCCTCCCTATTTTCTAAATAAAATAAAGCTGGGACTAAGCTCTGGCCTTAATGAATCAAATGCACAGTTTTTTCCCTAAGAAGCAGTCACCCTCCTGCCCAGAGAGCCTTAAATAAGTAGAAGAGATAAGGTGTTACACTCTACATGCTGTTACTTCTTCAGTGGGGATAGAAGCAAGCAAGGAGAAAGTGGGGGACGGGAATAAGATAACCTATCATTATCTATTCACAAAATTCTCCAAGGAAGGGGCATACAAGAGATCCAGGTGCCAAATATCACAGCCCTAACTGAATGCTGAGGAAATAGTATGACTGGTGTTTCCATTCTACAAAGCATTTTCACACCAGCTTTGCCCAAGCATTGAGGAATTGACCTTCTGTGCTTAATAACATGCAAAGTGCTCAGTGCACAACACTGAATTCTACCAGGCTTCAGGTAGGGCTTAATATGTAGTTTGCAGCAACACTTTATCAAGAATGCTGGCTTGTTGATCTCTTGCCATGTGACTGTGCAGACATGAGTAAGGTCATTTTCTCTCCAGGCAGAAAGTTAGTCATGTGATGCAAGAATGCTGCCAAAATGTGTTGTTTCTGTTCAGCTCCTGTCAAGGTTTGACAACCTATTAGCAGTTAAACAAAAGGTTGGGCTTGCTTTTTCCTATAGGCACAAAGAAGAGTCTCTTAGTTCTAACAGAGACTAAGAGATACCCTCCGCCTCTTCCTCCCCAGCTCCCTTATGAAACAGAACCTCGGTCATAACAATCACTCAGATAAGATAGCAAAAGTCTACATACCATTAGGGTCCATGGCCAAGGGCAGAAATTTAGGACTATGCATTTTCCACAATGCCCTGTGCAGAGCTCACTGATATCAGGAAAAGGGGTGCTCACCGTCTGAGTTGAAAATATGGCCTTTATGTCATAGTTAAATGTTTAGCCAATTATTTTCATATTTATCATTCCAGAAGCCTACTCCCTTCTAGTCTAACATTATGCTGCCCTTGGTTTCTCTTCCTTCCTGTTCCTCTTCCTTTTCTCTTTCCCCATTCCTTTTTCTTTTCCCTGTAGCAAAGCCCTTCCCCACCCACTCCATACGTTTTATACCGACTTCTATTCTCCTCCTCTATTAGGCTTTCAATTCAATTCACTTATCTCACCAGCAAGGGCATAAGGCAGAAGTAATTATTCACCAGTCAATTCCGTGCTAGGCTACTTTTCAGCATTACCATTGCTTTGGTAGTTAATAGTCACAAAGATCTGCCACATCTGATTAACAGGGAAACCAGTAGTTTGTGTTCCAAGGAAAGGTTTAGGACAGATGGCAGATTTAGGCAGACCTCGCTGGATCCACACATACTGGTCACATTTCAAATGTTCTTCCTGTTACAAGGGCTAGATGTTTCTCTTAAACAGGAAGTCTGAGTCTGCAAGATCTGAATAACATCAGTGATCACACAGGCCATGTTTACTACTCCTAATGAGGGATTTCATTGAGCAGATGCTAATCATCACATAAAAAAGAAAACAGTCGTGACTTCCAAGAACTGCAAGAGTGTTTACTTGCAATATGTAAGAATGATACCAGTATCACCCTAATCTATGCAGAACCTAGGAAGGATGTGGTCCACAGCAAACAAGGCAGACAGAGCTGGAACCCAAGCTGCATGGAAGAAATCCTATGTGCTTACTCTGTCATTGTAATTTTTGTTATTACTAAATAGCTTTAAAGCTACAAATATGCATGACAACTCAAGTTATCCAAGCACATTTGTTCTTTCTTGTCTGGGATTTTCAACACAAAAATGTTCTGCTCAGAACATCACTTAATTACTTAAACATCTCTCATTCTGCATCTTCCCAGTGTCTAGGGAAGGAGCATGAACGGTGTGTGCCCCCAGCATCTGGTGGGGCACGGTGGCAGCGGGAGCATGGCAGCGGTGGTGGGAGCCTGGTGGCAGTAACCTGGGAGCTCCTGCAGACGCTGCCAGGACTGTTGGTGACAGGGTGGGGGGTGGTGACAAAGCAGCGGTGTTGGCGGCAGGGTGGTGAGCGGCAACCACCCACAGGCGCCACCGACTGTCAGCGCGTCTTTTCGCAGGGGGTGCACCACCACACTCAGGGGGTGCATGTGCACCCATGTGTACCCTCTACGTGTTGCCCTTGGGAGGGATTATTCTTCAGTTAAAGTAGAACTACATCTTCCACAGGGTCACATATAAAACTGTATGGGTTTCGGTCTATTTCCAAAAATCACTATGAACCAAGGATTTCTGATATGGAAAACTGCAGTTATATTTTTGCAGCCTGCAAAGTTAGTGTCAAAGAAGACAGCAGCAAGCAACACAACCCCAGGGGGAAATTCTGGCCTTTCTGAAGTCAATAGGAGTTTTGCCATTGACTTCAATTGACTATATGCATTGACTATATGCACCTCAGTGATAAGGGCTGACAGTTATACCATTTCAAGTGCCTACTGTTCACTTACTAGTACTGCAGATCTATAAACATGCAAGCATCACCTGCCACTGTAAGCCTGCTTGCCTTTTTCACATATATTGCTTTTTATAATGATCTAACTATTTGATTTGTTCTTGATGTGCAACACTGAGACACAAAAACCATTATATCAAAACATCATAAATCTCTCAACATAAATCAGAGACTAGGCTGCTTATGCAGCCCTCCTGCTTATTATTCCCTAGTAATGTTACAAGATTCCCTATACCTTCCCATTTTAGGTGTGACACCCTGCCTTAGTTTCCCCTCTTCTTCAGAGCCCAGCTCACTCAAGTCTCCAACAGCAACAAATTTCACAAGAAGTCTCCCCTCCAAACAAAGCTTTCATTCATTAGGGGGGGAAAGTAACCCCCCCAATCATTATGTATCCAGACTTTTCAAGTCCTGTTGAGCCTCCTTCAAATAGAATAATCTTTCCCAGTTCTTGTTCAGGGGATCATCATGTCTCATAGCCCAGGCCCCTTTTGACTTGCCTCCTAGGCTTCTGACCTAGCTTGCCACAGTCCACTAGGTACATTCTCTCCAGACTTACTCTCATGCCTGTTTTTCACCAATTTCCATCAACGCAGTTTCCATGCCTCAGATTCCCTTCCCTCTCCCTCAATATAGTTCTCATAGGCAGCCTGGCCCCAGTCACATGACCCCTTCCTGCATGCCTTTGCATTAATTGCAACCAGCTTGGGGTGGGGTGGGGGGGTGGGGCGGGGGTGTTAATCTTGTCAAATAGATTAACTGTTTCCTCCCAGGCAGGGGATGGGGTACCTGCACTCTGACATAAGGTCCTGTAGACTGGACTGTATCAGAGGTCCAGTGGGCTAGACACTGTACAAACATGGAACACGTGATAGTCCTATGCTGCCTTTAGGGGTTTAATTGGCTACATGCAGCCTATGTATTTTGTTAAGTTTAGTAAACACCCAAAGATTAATCATTCTCATCTGGTGCTTAGTCATGGTAGGGGAAGAGGAGCCACAGTATGAAGCAGACAACCCGCTTCCCCCCCCACCCCTCCAAGCATCCATACTGCTGTACCACTTACAAGACGCAGCATATTTCCTTCTGCACACTGGTTGCAGTTCATGGGAACTTGTGTCCCCGACTCTAAGGGTGAAGTTACATGTTACACTTAGACCATACTAAGGGCACTTAAAACATGAGCATCCCCATGTTAAAGCTTATTAACTCATGCTAAATGCCCCCTGAGCATCGCAAAGTTACATGCCTACTGGTGAAGGTTTACTTTGGGCTGTGTCCCAGCTTGTGTTAGGGTAGCTTCAGGCTACTCCATGGAGATAAAAGGAGCAATTTGCACTCTTCCAGCATCCCACGGCTTTCAGACCCCCTGCCCTCTCACGCAGAATAGCAATAAAGCTTAGGTGTCCTGGCTTCTAGCCACATCCCTACTCACCAGCCCTCTAGTGGCAAGTCAGAACAGGCAGAAAATGGTATTAACCCTTAATGTCTAACTGCTGACAGCATATTCTAACTTAACACTGTCTAACGTGCCACAGATGCAGCATGGTCTAAGTGTAACATGTAATTTTAGCATGAAATGACAAGGCTAGTTACAGCCCCCAAAGATGGCACTGATCAACTAGGAAGAGTTGGGCTACACTGTGCTTTGGCGACACTCCCACCAACCATGTCTCTATACCAGTGGTTGCAGGTAAACTGCAGTTTAGGAAGTGACTACAGAATTGGCTTTGTGACTGTTGAGCACCCTGCCATGAGAGGAGAGCCTCCAACAAAGGAACACACAGCTGCTTTCCATCTTATATTAGTTGTGAGAAAGAAGTGGGCAAGAGAACCTGGATCATGTATTTAAGGAGAATGGAGAAATGCAGGGGCCTGACCATAAAATATGGAGGTGATTGCTAGTTTAAATTCATATCAGGGATTAGAAGATTTTCCATATTGTCTGCAATAAGTTTGTTAGTTATTGCCCCATGGCACCTGTGGTCCCATCCCAGAATCCAGTAGAACTGCTTCTTTTATCAGAAAGAGATAGAAGTACTGACCAGCTCATTCTCTGAGGTGACCCCTGCAGGCCAAGTTGAGTCAACTTGGAGGACTGATTCCAGCCATGGTATTCCCATTTTACAGAAGAACAGAAAAATGCAGGGTCTTGAACCGTGGATCTAGCACTTTTCAGGGACACTACAAGCTCCCAAAAGTTGTCTTTAAAACACATTTTTCCCCATTAAGGAATTTATCTGTATAAAAGGGCAACAGCGAATCAGTGCAAAAATGCATTGTCAGCCTGCTATTTCTTGGGGCTGGAGAGGCACATGAATACAGAATTGCAGTGTCTGAAGTCACGGCAAAGGGACTTTTCTTGATTTATGGTACAGAACATTTTCAGGTCATTCAACTACCTGTTACCTGGTTTTCACACCAGATATTTTGTGTTTGCTGTGTAGTTTCTTATGTTTCTACAAGAAACCTGCCAAGATCCAATGTGGGTCTAAAATACAACGGAAGAGCCACAAGAAGCAGTAACCATTCAGGTAGTACTGTCCAAGGCCAACACAGTATTTGAGAAGTATATACACTCTGGAAAAGATATCATTGTTTAGGATGGGTGTTAGGGAACGGGCACCTAACTGGGTATAATGGAGAGGAAAAGTAAGCCTGAGTATCAGGTACAAACTTTCCAAACAGAGAAGCATTGGCAACGCATAGGGGGTGCACGTGGGTGCACGTGCACCCCCTGAGAATGGCAGTGCACTCCCTGCAAAAAGTGCCACCAATGCTGCCGGTGGTACCTGCAGGCAGTTGTTGCTCACCACCCTTACCCCTCGCCACTGACACTGCCAGCAGCATCTGCGGGCAGTCCTTGATTGCTGCTGGCACCACTGATGCTGCTGGCAGTGTCTGCAGGTGGTTGCCGGTCCGCCGGTCAGCACTTGCCACTCCCTCCCCCACTGCGGCTGCCTGCGGGAGCTCCCTGCTTGCTGTTGCTTCACCCCCGCTGCTGCCACCTGTGGGTGGTTGCCATGCCCTCCCAGCCTCAAGGGGCGTGTATCGTTCATGCAGGGAAGTATATTAGGATGCAAGGTCTCCCCTCTACTCCCAAGGCGGTGGCAGATGCCTTATGATACAGAACAATTAGAACTGGGCAAAACATTTGAGAATATGCATTATGGAACAATCCTCTATTAGCCATTGTTTAATTTGACTTAATAGGACTTTCCCACCCTGATTCCTAGCATAGAGCCCCGCAAGAACCTCCTTTAGTTTTAGAAGTTAATATTTTTTCTCTTAACTGCCTTTAATAAAAAGGTGAAAGTCTGTGGGAGGAATAGTAGATTGTGAAAATATAGTGGCATGGGAGATTCTCATGGATATACTGGAAAGGAATATACTTGACCAAGTGTCATCCTTATTCTCCACCACATCCTAGTAGAGGTACTGGGTCACACCATTTACAGGAGCCTGTGCTTTGACACTACAGAAGCAGACGAGAAAGACTGAACCACAGATAATAGAGACAACATCTAAAATCAGCCAAGCAAACTAATAGTCCTGAGCCAGGGACATCTCAGTATCCTCTCCTCTAAAATCAGCCACGTACGCAGGAGATGTTGAGCCAGCAGGAACCTTACAAAAGGCTGGGCCTTCCTCTGAGAGCAGTAAAAAACAAGATGTTCTGAAGGACTTCATTAAATGGCTTACATCAAACTTCAAAAAGACATTACATGTGAACAACTGATCTAAGTAAGACAAAGTAAAGTGGAAGACACGTCTCCACAATCAATGAGGAAATCTTGTCTTCTTGAGTTGCTGCCTCCTTTGCCTTGTTGATACCAGCATCAACTGTTCATCTGTCAGGTCTCTGTGCCAACTTCTGTCTTCTGTTCCCATCCTTCTTTCATGGGACATGCTCTCTAAAAGGATCTATAAGGCCATGTGGCAGGGCACTGTAGGTGTCTGCCACTTTAAGGGCCAGAAGACAGCAGCCAGCAGGTGCCTGATGAGGACAGCCATGTTGGAGTCAGGGCTGCCCATGTAAACAGGGCAATAATACTGCCTGGCCGGAGAGCTGCTGGTATTATCTGGAGGTAAGGAAGGAGCTGTAGGGGATGGTCAAGAGGTTCCTGGTCCTGGGCATGACCTAAAACTGCATCCTGCCAAGAGCGGATGGCCTGGTGGGGCTCTCAGTGGTGTGGGAGCCCCCAGGAAATGCCAGGGCAGTTGCCACCCCAGTGAAAGGCGGGTTGGGGAGCCTTAACCCCAACCACCCAACAACTGGGTGGGTTACTCTCTTGTAGGGTCTGGAAGGTGGATCCTAGTGAGACAGTGGGGCCATAGACTCAAACCTGTCTTGACATCCCCTGACTGCTCCAAGCTGGGGCCAGGACCAGAAGGGTCGAAGGGTCAGGGGCCCACCATGAGGAACACCCAGAACTGAAGACCTGGGGCTCTGACTGGCCTGGAGGTGGGCCAGGGCTAGTGGAGCCAAAGGTCCCGGGGGGACCACACCCAAAGGGGAAGCAGCTCAGGGAGCTATGCAGCTGGGAATGAAGATGGCATAGGCCACCTGAATGGAGGGATCCAGAAGGGGTTCAAATAGTAGGATTCTGGGGCCCAATATGGGGCTGGTGATGTTGGTAACATCTGGATGCCATCTGCGAGGCTTGGGCTGCAGTGTAGGGGAGGAACGGAGCCACCTGGCATTGGGGCAAGAAATGGGCAGCCTCCCGCTTAATTAACATCAATTAATTAACAACAAGATGTGGTGGGCGAGAAGGCGGGTGGTTAGCCCAGAAACAGGTGGATGGGTCACAGGCAAATTGTCCCCGAGAAGGCCCCCCTGTTACAGGCCACCACCTTGTTTTCAAGAGCCACCTTTTAAAAGAGATTTTCCTAGAAAAGATGTGTTGGATATCACTCGAATGGGTTAATGTTATACCTTGCGTGTTCACCCCTGTGTCATTCTTGTATTATTGCTAATAAAGAACTTACCTCTGCTGAATACCACGTAGGCCTCTGCTGTGCTCCTTCCTGAATCAACATGACACTATTCCACAGTACTCAGTTCAGTGTAAGCAGTATTTTACTGGCTTTGCCAAATCCTATGGACATTTCTATAGGCACGCCTTTCTGTGTGGGTGTTGACAAGCCCGTGAGTGCTGCAAAGCCTTGCTGCATGCCTGAATGCTTTTCACCAGCACTCAGCAGATGGGGAGAAATGAGTTCTTCAAATCTGCACCTGCATGTGTGCATTTTCCTGGTGCACTGGGCTTAAACTGAGTAACAGGCATAAAATCCAGAGAAAACAATGCTGCCAAGAACAGGTTTCTGAGCATTAATTAGTAAGGAAAATAAATGGAATTACAGAATGAAGGTAGAGTCTCAGCATGAATGACCCAAATCCCTTTCTTGTGCTGGTGTGCACACAGCATGCCATGAAGGAATAAGGATTTTTTTCAGAGTTAATTTGGCACCAGGATAGAACAGCAAAAGCAAATTCCTTTACAGCCTGGCAATGACAGACTTAATTTGCTGATCCCACTTAACTTGATGCTTGTAAACGTACCAGAATATACTTTCAAAAATGTGCTTTTTGTAGTCTATGCCTGCACATACACATGCAAGCATTGCTGATACAGTTTCCCTTGCTTTATGTGGTCTGTATGTGCGAATTCTCTTTCACGCGACTGGTATAGTGGAAAGCCAGTTAGCTGCTTTGTGCAGTGCACTGTGGGAGTGACGTGCACCAAAATAGTCTCCTGTGTGGATCTGTGCACCTCGCTCGTTGTCTGCAACACATGTTTCTGTAGTTGCCATCCCCATTATGATAGTGGCCTGTGCTTGTGTGTACTGTCTGCTGTTGGTGAGTACCAAAATTGTCTTGTAAAAGTGGTAAAAATGGGTCTGGGATTTTAACTCTGGATTTAAATGCCTAATTTTAAAAATGTTGCTTTGGGGCTGGCTCTCAAAACATTCAGCTAAGCATCCAAAACATTGCCTGTCCGTGCATGTGCAACTAATTCTCCTCAGTTGTAAAAATTCATGAAAAATCTCTTGAGATTCCCAGCTACAACACAATATAGCTATATATTGCTGTATAGATTGATAGAAACTGAATCATACAATTAATTGCAGTTTTGGCTTCCAGTCTAATGAACATTAAGGTAATTCAGGCAGGCTGGTCTAATGGTTTGTCTTTTCAGGGCTTTTATCTGATAAAATAATTCATACACCTACAGGTAGCCACGTGTATAGATTGTTAATATAAACCAGTGCAACTATGTTGGAGTTGCTGCATGATGCGGCATCAGCCTGTGCTAAGTGATAAAACTGGGTCATATTTCTGGCTGCTTAGATTCATACCCACCTGTTAAACTGAGTTGCTGTTAAGCTTACCATTGTAGAATGCTACAAAGCAGTAAGGGTAAATCCATTTGTGTTGAATGGGTGTCCACGAACTCTTTCGGATATTGTTGAACTGCATGGATAAATCTAGACAGGGTGGGAAAGGAAAAGATTGCATAAGTTTTCCCAGCTGTAAATAAGAGATTGTCATTACAGCAGGCAGCTGGAAAATCCTTCCAAGACCATACCTACTCTTAGAAAGCTGGCACTTTGTACCTGGGACTTTGTTCAGGCTAATCCATGGAAGACAATGACACTAGGATGTACAGAAGCACCCAGAATGGAACCCACAAGAGCTCATTAATAAAACACATCGCCTAATTGTCCAAAGCAGTGGGGGATTAGGTGAAGTAGCATGATCCCAAGCAGCTAACAAAAGGGGGTAGAAGTCCATTCATGCGCAGCAGAGACAACATGCTCTGTGCCTTTCGGGGAGACCTTCAGCTGATATAAATTGTCAGTCCCTTTGACATCAACAGTCACTCACCAGCTCAGGGTGGGTGGTGAGTCCTGGGCTGGGGTGGGGGGGGCGATCCGCACTGCTCCCCACTGCCTCATGCTACAGGCGGGGCTCGTGGCAGAGCCCCCCACACAGTGTAGGGCGAGTAGAGTGAGGTCCCTTCCAACCCTAATTTTCCATGGTTCTGTGATTTGTGGTAATTTTTCATATTTTGTAATGGCCAAGAATTTAAAGATCACCATCTCTCTGTTTGACTTTGGGATCAAATTCCATTAATTGATCTATTCATGGCCGAGATTTAAACTCTTGTGTTTAGACTTGGCTCATGTACCAGAACTGCACAGATCTTTCTCTTCCATATAACTTAAGAGCTTCTCAAGACTGGTTCTTAATATTGGCGATTCATCCAGCATATTTGAAACTAGTTGCTACTGAGCCCCCCCTCTACACGTCCAGGTAAAGGCACAATGAGATCTAATGCACAATTCACACCTCTTGCCATGCCATACATACACAGCAGGAGGCACAACTGTGGGATCATAAATTAGATGGCATCGCACCTTATTCCCAGTGCAAGTCTGGGCTCTCCCCTGCACCACCAAGAAACAATCTCTCATAGGTGGGAGCCCTCTCAGCTGAGGGTCCCCAGATATGGGGCCACCCTGCATCCCCATGGCAGGGAGACACAGCTGTGGCAATCTTTGTGCCTCCAGGGTGCATGAAGCAATGAGAGATGGGGGGAGGGAATGCTGCTGCTGTGATCTCCTTGCCTCGGGGGTTCATGAAGTCTCTGGGGTAGGGAGGCTACCACAGCTACATCTCCCTGCTGCAGAGGTGTATGGGGTGCCCTCACAGCTGGAAGCCCCTCAGCTAAGGAGGCTCCCAGCCACAAAAGCTTGCTTTCTGCCAGTGCAGGGGGAGCCCAGAATCAAGCAGAGCCCCTCAGCAGAGCTACCAGATGGAAGTTCTGCCCCCTTTCTGCTGCTGAGGAAAGACCAACCTGCCAAGACTTGTTCTAGCAACTAAACTGAGGGGCTTCCAGCTGCAATGGTACCCCATGAATCCCTGCAGTGATGACTCTGCCTTTGCCCCAGGGATTTCACACCACAGCAGTGATCTCCTCATCACAGGGGTTTCACACATTTCTGGAGGAGGGAGATCACTGTAACAATCATTTCTGTGCTGCGGGGATTTCATGCGGCACAGGATAGGGAGCTAGCAGCTGTGCCCTGTGGCTATTGGGACCCAGCAGGTAGGCTTCAGTAACCCAGCATCCACAGCTATGGGACTTTTGATTCTGGTAGCTGCTTGGTGCTGCGAGGACCTAGCATTTGCAGGAGCTGGGGCTAAAAGTCCCCAGCAGTTGCTAGCCTTGTGGCCCTGGCTGGGCAAGTTGCACCCATGTTGTTGGCAGCCCACAGCTGGCGGTGCTCCCAGCCACAGCCTGCTACATGTGTAAATTAAAGCTGGATAGCAACCACCTATATAGTACACATTTTCGAGGTCTGACTTTATAGCTCGTTGCAGCTTTTAATGATGTGATAGGTACTTGCATGTGTATCTGTTCTCAAGATAGCTGCACAAATAAACAGGTAATTGCATGATTCCTATAACATGTGGAGGGGGTCTTACACAGGAAAGGAAAATGCAACTGTGAGGACCATCTCAGAAGTCAAGAAGAAGCTACTGTATCAAAACTGGTAGACAATGGATAATACTCAACAGCAACCCTGTCCTAGCAGTCTCTCTCTTATACATGTCTTTTCCAGGGTCTGTTCCTCAGAACTGAAACCTGATACTTAAGGCCTAACCTTTCAAAAGGGGATCAGTTCTACAAAACCCCACATTTGTTTATACAAAATGGGCCTTCATGTTTGCATATTGTATTTTCTATGCACATTTGTTCACACACACACTAGGTATCACTTTTGCAGACCTCTGCAGACTACCCATTGACAGTCTGGACCCTGAAATCAGTTGGTTTTTTACTGTAGCAAGGATTCTTGTTGCAGCCCCAGGGTAGTGACAGATTCCATGCTTGTTGGATCTCACTTTTTATTCAAAATGGGTAGAAATTAGGTCTCTTACTATATAGATTCATAGATTGTAAGGCTGGAAGGGACCTCAGAAGATCATCAGATCCAGCCCCCTGCACCAAGCAGGAAGGATAACTGGAGGTCAGGTGACCCCAGCAAGGTGACTGTCTAGTCTCCTCTTGAAGATTTCCAGGGAACTTACTCCGTGGTCTGGACACCTTGACTGTTGAGTTTTTCCTAATGTTGAGCCTGAATCGATCTTCCAGGAGTTTGTGGCTATTACTCTCCTGGTTTTCCCCTCGAGTGTCCTGGTGAAGTTGCTCACCAAGCCCTTGATCTACTCCCCAGTGTATATGTGCAATGTGTGTGTGGCATCCCACACATATATGCCCCTTTTAAATATACATATGTGCATGTATGCACATGGACATAAACACACACTCACTCGTACCTGTTATGAACTTCTGAAAAGATGCAAAAATAGTTCCTTCCAGTAAAGCTGGTCCTTGGAAAAAGCCTCCTTCTTTAATCAGCTTGAACGATGAAGGATAGAACTCCCCCCCTCCAAAAGACAGAATTCTTTGCCTGGATCTGACTTAAGCCTATATAAATATTGAAAAAGCAGAGCTGGCCAGAAAAGAACAAAGGGGAAAACAAATCGTTGCCCATTTAAAATAAGTTACAATGTGTAATTTAATTATGGGTATTTAACTACTGTGGACCTAGCTATAATCTTTTGTCTTTATTTTTTTTTAAATACCTCCATTGGCCAATGTGGTTAAATTAATTTAGGATTTTCAATCCATATTTACACATTTTAATAAAAATGGCCTGATTTTCAAAATTACTTAACGCTGCAGTTCCTACTATCTTCAGCAGGATTTGATGGTACTCAACATTTGGAAATGAGAATAGATGGTTAAGGATGGACTTGGAAATCTAATTTCACAAGTTATTGAAACCTTAGCTGTTGCATATACATACACATACAAATGTTACACACACACAGAAAACACACAGTTGTGGAAGGACAGATGCAAAAAAAATACTTCCTTAGAATGTACTGACTTTCTAATCATGAATTGAACTATCAAGTAGTAAATTCTATTGCTGTTTCTACAGTCTATGCCCTTGAACACCCTGAAGCCATTTATTCACTGGAAAGAGGGTGTAAGATGCTTGTATTTGTGCCTGTGTCCTCTAGTGGTGGGGAAGTGGTGGCAGTGTTAACTGCTGTGGCTCCCAGAGCTATGGCAATTCATTGCTGCTGCTCCCTTGCTGCCGAATATCCAGAACAATGAGGAGCTCTGTAGACAGAATGACACGGCCCTGTGTGCCACAGTTATCCAGTTGGTCCACAACCAGATCTAGCATAGGACACTGGGCCAGAGCACGTGGCCAAGCCGGCACACTGGATTGAATCTGCGGACCAACCACGTGTACTAACCTCATGATGGATAGTATACAGCTTAGACCAATCTGGCCCATAGACCAGATAAGCTGAGTACCACTGGCATAAACGCCTGCATAAGGTGCAAGGAAGTGAAGCCTTAGGTACAGTGTATTGAAGGTACTCACTATTTTATACACAATTATGATGGGACAAATGTAATAGGCAATAAAAACCCCTTTTTTGTTAAAAGATAAAAAAATAGGGTGCTGTAATGTTTCACCCAGAAGCGAAGTGGCTGTTTTTATTTATTTTTGTACAGGGAAGAAGTCCACTACCATTCAATCATGATTTCATAGACCATGAGCAGACAGGTATAGACATTCCCATCCCCAGTACTCTGCAAAGAAGATATTTTTCACAGCACTCTAGAAACAACTACCATATTTACTTGCATGCCACATATACCTTTTGTATTCCTAAAGATCCTTACAGCACCTGCGTTCCTAAACACCTTGGTTTCTTCTTGCTCCTTCTTCCTATTTTTTGCATCCATTCTTCTATGATTTGGTGACTGGTTGATCATTCTTCTTCCTCAACAACAGTGAGACTAATATTTCTTTCTGTATTTCCACTCCCAGTTTAGTGGTCAGAATGTCTTGGCAGGTTGGTCTTTCCCCAGCAACAGAAAGGGGCAGAACTTCTATTTGCTAGCTCTGCTCAAACCAACACAGACTAAATAGCACTGACAAAATGCTCTCAGACAATGGCAGACTTGAGAACCTCACACACAATTAGGGACTGTCCTACAAAGTGCCTCTGTCAATGGCTTCCCTTATGTTTCATGGGTCATAAAACACTCCTTGATTCCCAGTCTGGAAAAATAGAAAGGACTGGCATTGTTCCCAATAAAAGATGGCTGAAGTCAAGATGGAAGCAATCTTTATTTCAATTAACTCTTTTTGTTAAGGGTTCCCAAATCAATGGTAGCCATTTAAAGCAATCTAACAGATATACCAAATGTGGAATTATTCCCAGATTTCGAACTGGTTTATATATTTTTTTGATTTCCTAAAACAATTATAAATTCTAGGGTTCTTTCAGTTTGTTTCTCTACCTTCAGTTTCAAATTGCAGTCTGCATCTTTTTCATTTTTCAGATATTTTTACCTTTGAGGAAAAGTTATATTTCTTAACTTAACCTTTCACTTAGACCTTCCTTTCAGCATTCTGTATAGTTTGCCTTTCCATTTTTAACAATTTAACTACTGCAGTGTGATGTTGGGTCACAGGGAAAGAGGAATATCCTTGGGTGCTTTCTAAGCAAACTCATTTATCCCATCATGATGATTATACTTTTGGTTTTGACACCAATATGGCTCACACCAAGAACAAGCTATCCTGTTGGTGGGAGAGCCTCTACATATATCAAACACCTCCGTAAATACCCCAACCACATGGGTCCTTTGTAGTAATGGTGAAAAGCTCACCAACCTCAGCAAATGACATATGACCAAGTTGCTTACCTATACACAGGAGAAAGCTTAATCCAGCATTATTTACCAAGTTGAGTTGTCCAAATATAGAATACTTACAGGATATGTGCTGGTGCTTATGGCCTCTTTTTTGGCACATTATTGCTTGGTTTTGAATTCCTATAGTGAGCACTTGTTTCCATATATAATGTCATAGCCATTGAAGGATTTATTTTGAAACAGTATTTTTATAGAATGTATTGATTGGCATGATGCTTTGTAGACTTCCACAGTCTTTCCAAAGATGCCCGAGGGGATGTCTGGATGCAGCTCCTTGGTAGTTTAACCTTTAAGTTTCAGCTTGCATGTGTATTGGTGGTACTTTACTTAAAGAGAGGTAATTCAGTTGTGATGAGGGGTGCCAAAGCTGGTAAGTGTAGAAACAAAAGCAGCTGTAAGGCACTAGGAAAGATCTTGCTGATTCTTTATGAAGCAGAATAATTCCATTGATCAGGTCACCTCTGTGTTTATCCTTTCCATCAAGCACCAAGACATTTTGGTCTAAATTAATATCCACACATCTAAAGGGTTTTTTCCTTTTTTTTTTTTGCATAGACAGACTAAAGGAAAAGGCCATGGAGATCTGTGAATATTCCATAGCCATTTATTCTTCTCCAGGATAATCTGAACAATTTGTATATATTCTCATATCAATGCATTTATACAGGGACAATTCAGAATAACTCAAATCACAGAATTTTATACTGAGAGGGATCATGGAGGAATGGGCAGAAGGTTCCTCAATTGACATCATTTCACAGGGGGACAAGCAGGACAACAGCTAATGAACACTTAGGTAGAACTGAGCCAAAGGCACAGGAATAAACAGCACAAAGCCTTAGACCTCAACAGGAGACAGCAAACACAACAGGAAACACTGGGCAGCTCTTCAGTGCCAACTCAGTCAGGAAGATGAAAAGGGATGCCAAATTATTTGACTAACCTAACCAACAAAGCTGCCAACATTTACTTCCATTCCTGTCCTCATGAAATTCAGATTTTAGACAATACTAAGAGGGGATGGAAATAAAGGAGCTCTCTCTCTAGCAGGTGTAGATGGGAAGAATTCCCTTATGTAGCAGTGTAAATTCAGCAGCAGATTTGGATAAGCGTGGTAAAAAGAAAGTTAAGAATCAATTCAGTATTAAACTTAGTAGTAATAATTTTCATTAAATTAGGATATGAATATTGTAATGTACATAAACTTTATGGGCTCTTCATTTGCCTTTGGAGATAAACTGTCCCAAAACAGCAGTTTGGAAGGCCTGAAAGCTGATGTAACCATAAATTTTATTCCCAAAAGGTACTACCTCAGGGGTGTTTCAGAGAAAAAATTGCAAGATGTTTCCACTGTGTAAGGTTGTAACATGATGCACAGCATAAAGAAAGGCATGTGACATTACAGATGGAAGTAAATTATCATTATGATTCATGAACAATCTTCAGTAAAATAAAAAATAATTCCTATTTAATAGTAGTCTTCTAAGGGATTACAAAATCCAAATCCACAAAGCTTTGCAGAATTGAAAACTACAGCCATTTCCCCAAATATCCCATAAACTGTATCAGAAGTAGAAAGTTAATGGGAAATAAAAATTTCAGGCCTAGAGCATACTGTAGATCCTGCAGATGTGGGAAAAATACATGAGGCATTGCTGCCCCATTTCTTTTGAAGAAATACTCACAGTGCTACAATTTATTATCCAGTACTATTTATCACTTCTCTAATATCTACAATATAGTAAAGGCTGTCTCAAAGACCTCTGTACATCTGCAAAATAATTATTTCAAATTAAAAATATACCATATTACAATATAAACAGTGTAATGTAAAATATGCACAGACAAATCACATGGAAAGGATTTTACAAAAGGCAGCAATAGAAGCTTCCACTGTGAGCATACTGCAAAAAACAGATTTAGACAAGAACTCAAAAAAAGAAATCTGAACATTGTATAAAAATGAGAGAGAGCCAGATGTACCAGATTTACTGCATGGCCTCTTTCTACCTCAAAACTCTAGGGTGCATCATTAAGAAAAAACAGAGTCTATGATTTTCAATGGTGAGTTACAAAAGGCAGGTGCTCAACATTTTCAGAGAATCAGTCTCCTTTCTACTGATTCAGGTTCATCACCCAAGACCACCAGCTACCACTTTTGAAAACTGTGGCTCAAATATTCTAATGCAAGTAATAGTGCACGGTCATTGGGTGGGAGTAACTCTAGCTAAATGCTCTTTCACTTTTCACAAAATATAGTCTGTGGGCACATCTACACATGCATATTAATGTGATGCAATAAACTCTGGTGCTTTTGTGTTTATACATGCACTTCAGACCACAGCATGTTGAGCCTGCCAGCTCAGGGCTACTCTAACCTAGCTCAGTGTGCTGTGAAGGGGTTGGCTGGGGGATGAGTGTGCTCCAGTGTGGGGCTAGCTGGCAGGCAGCCCCCACACTGAAGCACCCTTCAGCCACCTGGATCAGCATCTACACATGAGCTGCTAAAGAGTAAAAAAGTCTGCAGCTGCGGAGCTTGTTAGTTTACTCTAGCCTAACAGCTCTGCATGTATAGATGCCAAGACATTTACTGCAGAGCTAATTAGCCTACTCCACAGTAAACATCATATGTAGATGCACCCTGTATTGCCTCTGTGTATGGTCTACAAATTATAAGCACACATAACTGAAACAAACTACATTTCAGTAAAAGGCTGTCTAGAGGTTTGTGTTATTAGAGGTTTGTTAGAAGTACTGAGCCTTCCTGTGTTACTCCAATTAGTAAATTAAAAGTGGGGTAGAAATCAAGGACTCTGGAAATTGCTAAGAACACTCACAGAAGCACATGCTAAATAATGAAATCTACACTTGGAAACCAATAACGTCCCCTTTCCAGAGTTAGAAATATCTTATTTGTAGGAGATATCACCTAAAGCACAACACAAAGGCACTATGTTACAAGATGGTATAATACTGTCTGCATTATTCCCACCATTCAGGGCCAGACCTAAAGTCAACTGAAGTCAACAGGGATCTTTTTATTGGCCTAATGGAGTTTTGGACTGGGTGATTAGGGCAATGAATTCCAAAATCAAAGTTAGGACATGCTTTCTATAAAACAGTATAATATAAAAACAATAATAATAACACAAGGTAATTGCTCTGCTCTATAGTTTTAATGCATCAGAATGAAGGGTTTTAACTTGGCTGTTATTTTCAGGTTTAAAAACGTAGGACAAAAGTCCACAGCTTAGACCAAGAAAGGAACTCCTTTGCTCATCAGTGCATTAGGGTAATGTAAAAATACTAAGAAAACTAACAGTCAGCAAGAACACCCAACATATACCCATACAACCAACTGAATTCCGTCATCACAATTTGTTGCCAGGATCTCCCCAGTAAAAGCCGTTATCAAGAGGGAAAAAATATTTTTTACATACAATTGAATGAAACTCTGCTACACAAAATTTTTCCAGAGTAATGTGGTCATCAGGAACTAACACAATTAACAAGATTACCACGCTGTGATATTTACATATAGAAGGTCAGATCTTCAGCTGGGGTAAACCCACATAATTCCATTTACTTCAGCTGAATTTCTAGTTTATTGGGCCACAGTATTTTAATACACATTGTGATATAATACATACATGGCAGCCTATATTATCATGTTACATTACATTACATTACATAAACAGTCTAAATACACGTATGCCATGAAATACATTACATTATCATGTGATAGCAGAGTTGTCACCTTGCGTTGTATTGCATTGTATTTTATTTTTGGAATGCTATTGTAGAAAATAACTTATCTTTGAGTTTTGGTATTCAGCACACTAAGGGTCTGATTCTGTACTGGTTTTGCCATTGGTTTCAATAGGAGAGCACGAAGTCATACAGCAGTGGCAGAAATCACGCATACATAAAACTAATGGGCATACTGTTTGAACAAAACTTCAGGTCTGGATGTAGTTAAAAGCTCATAGAAACAACCTGCTCTACCCTGAACCAGAGCAGCAGATAACAGGAGACATTACCACTGAGTTCCAATAGTGTTTCATGTCCTGTAACTTTGGGTATGCATCTGTTGAATTAGATATACCTGACAAAGGAACATGAGGCCAGAACTGTAGCAGGTGTAAAACTGGTTTAACTCTAGTTAATTCAGTGACTTGGATGAGTACCTGTGGAATGAGTGACTGGCATCGTACCTGTGGAATATCTGAAAGCAGATCAGTATTTCTCTCTCAACTATTTGAATTTCTTCAAGAGGTAGCTATTATATCTTTATTTTCCAAGTTGAATGCTAAAAGTTTGCTGTATGTATTCAAGGTCATGTACTTGGAGTTCCTTTGGCTAGTAGGGTTCTGCTTTCTGAATGTGTAACACTAATAAGTCAAGAGAAGGAAGCAGATGACTCTCTAGGGTGAGGCAACATAAATCTGAATAGGGAATTTTAGACTAATTTTAACTTCTTTGTCTGTAGGTCACCATAGACCTTGCTGGAGTCATCTCTAGAAAAGGTGAGCTGTTGTAAAGTTTATTGTTGGGTAAAAATTTTAAATATAATCTTCTCTCATCATAGTCACAGAAAGTAATGTATAAATGTCTATGGTTTCACCTGCCATGAGTGTAATGCAATCTATGGCTGGTTGATTTAATTTCTTCTGTTTAGTTGTGTTTATATGCAACACCCTGTTGGGATAAGCAGTGTCATACAATTTATAAAATGTATCCATTCTCAGTCTTTGTATGCATAAATGTAAAATTTATTATTTAAAAGCATCTGGGATTCACTTTTCAAGAGTGTATCCATGAGTGAAACGTAACCGCAAGAACGTCTATTTAATGGGTTTACATTGCTTAGTATCTGCAGTTTCACAACTGAAGTTCTAATCCTGCAAGCCCTGCAATGGAACTGCTCCCATGGGACATGGGCAATACTTAAGAAACTGCAAGTTTGTGACTAGGGCCTTAATCCTTCCAGCTCTCCTCATTTTGAACTTCTGAGTTGCAAGACCAAAGGATAATTTGTGATCAAGTAAGTTTCTTTGGAAGCTTTTTTTTTTTTTAACCTATTCTTTTTCTAAACAGCATTGTAAAACATACAGAATGTCTTGAATATGGCTTTTACTTTGGCATATTAAAAACTGTGTTGATTTCCCCCTTTTTTATATAGAAAGAAAATTACTATTCTCTATTGAAAACAAAAAACCGTCACTGCTGCCGCAGAAAATATGACCTATGTGCCACTATAGACATTTTTGTGGTGGCAAAAAAACTAAGCATTGATGTTTATAGTCCATTGTCACGCCCCAAATGCCCAAATTTGTGAGCACAACACACTTAGTGTGGAGGCGGGAGTCAAGAGCATGGCAATGAGATCCATGTTCCTGGGGAATCCCCTGATGGATGATTCCTAGGGCACACCTGTGCCAGTGGGAAAGCCTAGGGTTCCCTTGCTTATACTGATGTGCTGTCAGTTGGGGCATTGCCCCTGGGGCCATTTTTCCACAGGATCAGGTCCCTGAAGCCCCAGGAGTCGCAGGGACCTAACCCTGTGACGCAAGTGCTCTGGCATTCTCTGTAGTGGATCAGCTGTGTTGGGACACATCCTGGCACAGCTGATACTAGTCCACAGAAGACGTCTGTTTATACCCTAATACTAACCTTCATGACTTAACAACGTCAGGAATATCACTTATTAGAAGATGCTGGGATTTTCAAGGTAGCCTAACAGAACTAGGAAACCAGCTTGCATGATGTTTCAATGGGAGCAAAGCACCTAACTCCTTTAGGTTCCTTTGAAAATTCCCCTTGTAAATGCTATTAATAGAGAACAGTAAACCCTCTTATTCCTTTCATGAACTTCACACCAGGCAGGTCATTTGATCTGAAAAGTATTTGCTTTCTGTTGGTGTTAGAGAATATCTCTGTTGAAAGTTTTCCAGCAGTTTAAGCACTATCCACATCCTCCAACCCCCCTCACCCCCAACAAGCCCATGTAAAACTTTGCAATACATCAAAAATCACTTTTTAAAAATACATTTTTGCTAATCTTCTCTCAGTTTCACCTCTAATCAGGAGACACTACTCTCACTGCACTTAAGCTGGCAATTGAAAATTGTGCTTTTGCTAAGTGCCTAACTCTTTACAGTAGACTAGGTGAGAGTACACTATGAAAATAGTAAAGGGGGCAATACTAGGTATGATGTAGCAACCATCTGGAAAACAACAGATAATCATTTCCAAGTTGCTGCATTATGGACCCAAACAGAACCAAACAGCAAGGTTTATTTTCCACTTCAGGGAGATGTACACATCTTTGGACTCACACAGCCCGAAGCACACCATTTCAGTCTAGTACAGAAGAAGGAGCAGGACGGACACAGCAATTGGGGTGTCTGAAGTTCTGCAGCATGGCCTGGAACATGTTATGCTGCCTTCCTTTCAGTTTTTTATTTGAAGATGTATCTGAGGAAATGGATTTCCGGTTCTGAGTGTTTTGAGCCCGGATCAGTTTCTCGTGTTCTCGTATTTGTCTTTGTAAGTGATTTTGGATCGCTATACCCAGTGACTCTGGGTCAAGGGATGCCCCATAAACCTCCCATGTCATGCCTTGTTCATCCCATACAACATCCCTGACGTGTTTAGATTGCTTCACATGTACTTTGGCTTCCATGGCTGGAGTGGACTGTTTCTTCTTTTCTCCAAGTTTTAGCAAAGGCTGAGCTGAGGCCAGGTCAGGTGTTGCATTTAGCTTGGGTTCATTTCTGGTGTCATTTGCTGGGCTGATTTGTTCCTGTGGAGCTGCATGTGCCCCCAGCCCAGAAGTACAGTGAGCAGAATTCCCACTCAAGTCAGCTGTCAGTCCAGTTTGCAGACTCAAACTACTGGCTTCCTTTGCCTGATCAATTTCTCCCTGGACTTTATCTTGTTCTTTTTTACGAGTGACTGGTGTATATACTCTGATGTGGCCACAGGCAGCTGCAGCACTGATGTGCATCTCTCCTTTAGGATCAAGAAGCATTAACTTTTCTTCTTTTGGTTTCATATCCATTTTAAATGGACTGGTCTTCAATTCATCACCACTCTTACCTTGCAAAGATTTTTTGTCAGGACAACCACCAGCCTTCATGCCCCAGGTCTCTCCCTGCCCACTTCCCCTCTGTGTTCTACAAGATATAGGTGACTGCTTATTTCCTGCATCACTGACAATGTGCTGAAAGTTACTGTTGACTTTTGGAGCAATTGCAGAGGGAAATGGAATGGGCTCCCTATCTCTAGACTGCTGATGTACTGCAGGTTGCTTATTGGTGTTAATTGCAATCTGGTAAACAGGTTTTGCTTTCTGTGATACTGGAGCATCTGAGAGCAACTGAGGAATATCACAGCTGTCTCTGACTGAACAGACTCCTTGTTGTCCTTCCCTATCAACAGGTGTTCTATGGGTATTACTGGCTGCTTGTGCGCATGGATAGGCAGCTTTTGCGTTATCTGGTAATGCTGGACAGATGGTGTCAGATGGGTCTCCTGGGTGCTTCTGAAGTTTGACCATCTGAGCTTTAACTGTCTCCACTGCAGCTGGTGGAACATGCAGGTCTGGCATGACACCAGGACAACAGGGGGACTTTTTCAGTGATGAAAAGCTTTCAACATCCTCTGAGTGGGTCAGCTCCCCACAACCCTGATAAATGAAGTGCAAATTTTCCTTTTCCTCTGCAGGAATATTTCCCATTAAGAATGCAGCAAGGATACTGGGACTGGTAGAAGCTGATTTACTCTCTACACTAGCCACAGCCTGAACCTCAGCATCTCGCCACATCCTCTTACTTGCTTCCTCAGCTAAAGAACTGGTCTCAGGCTGGACTGTCATTGTACCCATATCTCTGAACCTGGAGAGCTGCTGCTTGTCTACCCTTGTTTTCTCAGCATCTGCATTACATGCTGGCTCCATGGCCTCAAGTCTGAATTGGGGTGATGTCTTGTCACTCTGGTCTAGGGCAGTATTACCTGCGGGACATAATTTCACATCAGTTGCAGCCCTCTCTTCTGCCTCCAAAGAAGCCTGAGGCCCTTTGCTCAGACCAGTTGCAAAATCCTTTACTGGAGTAGTTGCCTGAGGGAATCCAGAGTCAATTACTTCCAGTCCCTTTTCCTTTTCCATGGGTACTCTTTGCAGGATATTTGTTGGAGAGCTATGTTGACAGGACTGACTATTGATAACGTTGCCTGGGGAAATGGAATTTAACTCACCAACTGATCCTCTGACCCACTGGTCTGTCTGATCCTCTGACCCACAGGTTTTCACTGCAGAATCATCAGCTTGTGCCAGTGAACTTGTCTTTGGCTGGTCACTGTGCATAAGCTTGGAATTCTGGGTAGCTGGCACTGTATCTGGTACATGTCCCACTGTATATTCTTTTGTTACAATTTGCATGTGCCTGATGGGGGTGCTGTTATCTTTTTGCTCAGAGGTACTAGCTGTCTTTGTGCACACAGGATATACTTCTTGATTTTGGCTGAAGGACCCAGAAGAATGTATGTCCTGCTGGCTGCCAACATTCTCACAGAATTGTTCTTGCCTTTGAACATTGGCAGCTGTCACATCTTTCAGGTCAAACAAGCACACGCCAACAGATTCAGACATTGTATGAGAAATGCCATTACTGCTCCTCTCTACACTTGGTTGTTTGTGCTGGTGCTTGGTGGACTGCAAATCTCCTAGGTGATCTTCCTCCTCAGAAACTGAAACCAATGAAACTTTGGCAGACCTCAGAGGATCTGGTACAGTCCCCATGGAATTTCTTTGACCTGAAGCTTGCAGTCAGCTTTCTCCAGCAATGCTCTTGGGGAGCAGTCTGCACAACAGGGAAGGCAGTCAGGAACAACTTTTCTTTAGAGTTAACCTGTCAATGGAAAAGAAAAGAAAGCACAGTGTTAAGACCAATTAGGTTTAAGCATAAGAAATACCCAGTTTAGATTCAGAATTACAGGGGAAGTGTTCAAAGGGATAAAGGGTAGCTAAATACCTGAATGTCATTAGAAGCTGCCCCCCTATGGCCCCCTTGGGCCTAAGAAAATCTCCTCTTCCAATGATTTTTCAGTTTTAGAACAAGGGCTATTGGAATTTCACATATTTTTCACATGAACATTTTCAGAGTAGTATCCTGAAGAAGAGGTAGAGGCTAGTGCATCCGAATGCACCCTGTTGCTAAAAATGTGATGGAAAAGATGACACACAAAGACAACTGTGAACTAACTTGATAATGTCATTGACATCGCACCTAAAGCTTAAAAGAAAAATTAGTGAGAAGTGATGCTTGAGCTAATGCTGTGTGGACAACATTCTTCAGTCAGAATTCACCAAATACTGTAGCAATTATATCAGCTTGCCCCATGGTTAGAGTATAAGCCTATAGGACATTGGAAAAACAAGCATGGGATGTCCCGTGTCAGCAAGTCATGTATTGTCTCTGCATCTCAGTTCCTCCTCTGCAGAATCAGCCACGAGAGCCCTTCTATCACCTCACAGGGATGCTGAGATGCACACATTAAGAACTGTGAAGTACTCAGATGGGGCAATGCAAGTACAGAGGATACTGACAGCAAGTTTCTGGTAGTATCAGAATAACACTGGTGAGATGAAACCTAACAGCTAAACAAAATTAATGACATGGCTGCAGACAGCTGATAGTTCAGGTGCAATAGATATAAGTAAAGGAAAAAAGAGGTTGTTCTAATAATGCCAGAGGAGCATGATCACACTCATAAAAATGAATTATTTCAGCTTTTCATAAAATCTTCTTGAAAGCTTCCACAGGGGCTGACAAATATAATAAACTGATGCACAGGCTGGGCATCATATGTAACATTTATTGTATACACTGCTGAAATGTAGCCATTTGAAGGACCAAATATAGAAACTTCAGAGAACAGCAGGGGACAAGCAAAGGAGACTATCATATCCCAGTGAAACCACTAGGAGAATTTTAAATGCGTAGAGCAGGAGTATCCAGACTGAAATTTGGCCAGGACATAAAAGGTAGCTATCATTTCAAATTAGGGAACTGTTTCCGAATTTCTGATTCCTTTTGAGTAAAGTCAGTCAAAAGGAACCAGCAGTGCCTGGTGCAGTTCCCAATGAAGTAAATGGTTTGACTTCTGCTGACTACAGGAGAACACAGTCAGACAAGAGCCCCCGCCCAGGCCCCTACTTGGCCCAGCCCCCCAGGGAGCCACACGACCGGAGCCGCACGAACAGGCTGCGTAAACAGGCGCTCGAGTTAGCGCGGAGTTCGCGCAGGGTAGGGCGCGGGAGGGCACGAGACCCTGCCTGCGACCCCCCCAGAGTAGTCAGCCCCAGCCGTAGCCAGCCTACCAGAGGCATGACACGGATGGGCATGCGCCGCACCCCGAGGGTCCCCTCGGGCTCTGAGGCCCCCCCATTGGGCACCTCAGAGACGGCCACCCAGACGGAGCCCCTGGCTCTTTGCTGCGGGGGCTGCCTGTCCCTTTTTCAGGCTCTGGGGCCCGGGAGCATGGCCCCCTCCCCTTGCGGGGTCTGCTCCCTACTGCGGTCTCTGGCGCGCCAGCTGAAGGAGCTCCAGACCAGAGTCCAGAGACTGCGTGCCATCAGGGACTGCGAGCAGGAGATAGACTCCTACTGCCAGGCCCTTCTCCCCTGGGAGCCGCAGGGGAGAGCACCGTCTCCCTTCCAGGACTAAGGAGGACTCTGGGTCCTCCCGCTCTGCCCAGTCAGGGGCATGGACCAAGGTGGTCAAGGGCCCTAAGGCCCGCCGCAGCAAGGCCCCTCCCTCGCCGGAGCTTAGCAACAGGTTCGCACCTCTTGCAGCCCCAGCAGAGCCTGCTCAGTTGCCGGCTCCCGCAGGCAGCCCAGGCTCAACCACAGCTACTGGCCCCGCTCTCCCCAAGTCAAAGTGAAAGGTGTTTGTTGTGGGAGACTCCATCCTGCGGGGCAGTGAGGGGACAATCTGCCGCCCTGACCCCTTAGCGGGCCCGCATCCGAGACATTGCGGAGTGGATCCCGCAGCTCCTCCGGCCCACAGACCACTACCCCATGCTCCTTATTCATGTGGGCACCAGTGACACGGCTTGGAGCACCCCCAGCCAGGTCATGAGGCGCTACAGGGACTTGGGAGTGGGGCTTAGGGGTCTGGGAGCTCAGGTGGTGTTTTCATCGATCCTCCCAGTCACGGGCTATGGGCTGAGGAGGGAGAGGAGGATCCACGCGGTGAACCAAAGACTGCGGCGCTGGTGTCATCGGGAAGGCTTTGGCTTCCATGACCACAGCCCGCTCTTTGGCGAGAGAGGCAGCGAGCTGCTGGGAAGAGATGGCCTCCACCTCTCTCCCCTGGGGAAGAGGCTCTTCTCAGCCAGGCTAGCTGACCTGCTCCATCGGGCTTTAAACTAAGCCCGCTGGGAGATGGGGGGACTACTGCCACTGCTGGCCCGCTGAGCGACCCTTGCAAAGCCAGCAGACCAAGGCACTTAAGGGAGCCCACCCCTGCCCCAGCCCTGGCACAATCTGTGGGCAAGGCGAGAGCCCCTAAGGGGACACTTGCCTGCCTGTACACTAATGCCAGGAGCCTGGGCAACAAGCAGGAGGAGCTCATCCTCCTGCTCAGTGCAAAGAATTATGACGTCACTGGGATAACGGAGACCTGGTGGGACTCCACCCATGACTGGACCACGGGTATAGAGGGCTATACCCTGCACAGGAGGGATCATGTTGACAAAAGGGGCGGGGGTGTAGCTCTCTATGTGAAGGAAAGCTACATGTCCCTGCAAGCTGATGTTGGCGACCGGCATGGACAGCTAGAGACCCTCTGGGTAAAAATTCGTGGGGAATACGGCACAGGGGACACAATGGTGGGAGTCTACTACAGACCTCCCACTCAAAGTCCTGAGCTTGACCAGGAGTTCACCCGGGAAATGACTGAGGCCGCTTGCTCCAGGACCTTGGTTGTCATGGGTGACTTCAATTACCCGGACATTTCGTGGGAAGATCACTCAGCAAAATCTGAGCGGTCGCAAAGCTTTCTCTCATGCGTGGATGACCTCTACCTGACTCAAGAAGTCTATGGGCCAACGAGAGGCAAAGCGCTGCTCGACCTGGTACTGGCTGTGGGGGATGACCTAATCGGCGACCTAGTGATCAATGGGAAGCTGGGCGACAGCGACCACGAGCTGATCACCTTCACCATCTGCCGTAAAGCTGGCAAGTCAGTCAGCAACACAGAACTCCTTGACTTCAGAAAAGCCGACTTTGATAAGCTCAAGAGGCTTGTCGGTCAGGCCCTCAGGGACCATGCCCCCAGGGAGATGGGAGTTCAAGAAGAGTGGCTGCTTCTCAAGGAAGTGATCCTTAATGCACAAGCTAAATCTATTCCGACATGGAGGAAAGGCAGCAAGAAGGCACAGCAGCCCTCCTGGCTCTCTAGAGACCTAGCGGACCTCCTGTGGCTAAAAAGGAAAGCCTACAAAGGATGGAGGATGGGATTCACCTCCAAGGAGGATTATTCTGCGCTGGTCCGGTCCTGCAGGGAGCAAACCAGGAAAGCCAAGGCTGCAACTGAACTCCAACTAGCTTCAAGCATCAAGGACAACAAAAAGTCCTTTTTCAGGTATGTGGGGAGCCGGAGGAAAAGCAAGGGCAATGTTGGACCCCTGCTAAACCAGATGGGACAACTGACAACTGACGCCCAGGAAAAAGCCAACCTATTAAATAGGTACTTTGCATCAGTCTTTCATCAGTCCCACGGGACGCCCATGCCTGCTATGGGACAGGGAGATCTGGGTGACGGGGATCCCCTACCCTCCATAAATGCTGACCTCATGAAGGAACACCTTGAGAAGCTGGATACCTTCAAGTCAGCCGGCCCTGACAATCTGCACCCCAGGGTACTCAAGGAGCTGGCGAGCGTCATAGCCCAGCCCCTGGCACGGATCTTTGAAAACTCCTGGCGCTCTGGTGTAGTGCCCGAAGACTGGAAGAAGGCCAATGTGGTGCCGATCTTCAAGAAAGGGAGGAGAGTGGATCCAGCTAACTACAGGCCCATTAGCCTGACTTCTTTCCTGGGGAAGATCCTAGAAGAGTTTATTAAGGAGGCCATCCTTGATGGACTGGCCCAGGCTAACATCCTAAGGGATAGCCAGCACAGGTTTGTTGCGGGTAGGTCTTGTTTGACCAATCTCATTTCCTTCTATGACCAGGTGACCTATCACCTGGACAAGGGAGAAGAGATTGATGTCATATATCTTGACTTCAAAAAAGCTTTTGATCTGGTATCCCATGATCACCTCTTGGCCAAACTGGCCAGTTGTGGCCTTGGCTCCACCACGATCCGCTGGCTGGGAAACTGGCTCCGTGGTCGGACCCAGAGGGCTGTAACTGATGGCAGTCACTCATCGTGGTGCCCTGTGACCAGTGGGGTCCCTCAAGGCTCTGTCCTGGGACCCATCCTGTTCAACATCTTCATTAATGATGTGGACACTGGAGTTAGGAGTGGACTGGCCAAGTTCGCCGATGACACCAAACTTTGGGGCAAAGCATCCATACCAGAAGATAGGCGGGTGATCCAGGCTGACCTGGACAAGCTCAGCAAATGGGCAGACGAGAACCTCATGGTGTTTAACACCGAAAAATGCAAGGTTCTCCACCTTGGGAGGAAAAACCTGCTGCTTTCTTATAGGCTCGGAATTACGTTGGATAGCACTACAGAAGAAAGAGACTTGGGGGTCATCATTGACCACAAGATGAACATGGGCCTGCAATGCGATGCTGCGGCTAGTAAAGTGACCAAAACGCTGGCGTGCATCCATAGATGCTTCTCGAGCAAATCCCGGGACGTCATTCTCCCCTTGTACTCGGCCTTGGTGAGGCCGCAGCTGGAGTACTGCGTCCAGTTTTGGGCTCCACAATTCAAAAAGGATGTGGAGAAGCTTGAGAGAGTCCAGAGGAGAGCCACGCGCATGATCAGAGGTCAGGAAAACAGATCTTACGATGACAGGCTGAGAGCCATGGGACTCTTTAGCCTGGAAAAGCGTAGGCTCAGGGGTGATCTGATGGCCACCTATAAGTTTATCAAGGGTGACCACCAGGATCTGGGGGAGCGTTTGTTCACCAGAGCGCCCCAAGGGATGACGAGGTCTAATGGTCACAAACTCCTGCAAGACCGTTTCAGGCTGGACATAAGGAAGAATTTCTTTACTGTCCGAGCCCCCAAGGTCTGGAACAGTCTGCCAGCGGAGGTGGTTCAAGCACCTCCATTGAACACCTTCAAGAGTAAATTGGATGCTTATCTTGCTGGGATCCTATGACCCCAGCTGACTTCCTGCCCTTTGGGCAGGGGGCTAGACTCGATGATCTCCCGAGGTCCCTTTCAGCCCTAATGTCTATGAAATCTATGAGATGAAGACTTCTGAAAATCCCAGTATTGTACTTTTAGCCAATCAACTCTGTCTCCCAGGAGGCATTCATTTACAAGTCCCACTTGGACCTGTGCTGCCACTGGAGCACTGGACTGGCATTTGGGAGGCATGGGTTCCATTTCCAACCTCTGGCACTGGCATGCTGAAGGACTTTGGGTAAGTCACTTCACTGCTTTTTGTCTCAGTTTTCCCACCTGTGAAGTGTGGCTAATGATACTATCCACTTTGGCAATGTACTTTGACAGCTATTAGAAGCTCACAGGAAGAATGGTAAGAGACCAGTGCATCTGAGCTGCTTCTAGCATGCTCCAAATGCAAAAGGGAAGCATACAGGCAATGGAAAGATTGGCAGGTCACCAAGGAAGCATATCAGGAAGCAGCAAGAACCTGCTGGCGAGGGAGCTTGAAGACAACAAGAAGGTTCTATAAGTATGTTGGCCAGAAAACAGAGACCAGGAAATCTGTGGGTCTGCTGTTAAACAGCCAGGGTGGACTCTCAGAAGAAGTCCCAATGAAGGCAGAACTACTTAACAACTACTTTGCCTAAAAGTTAAGCTGCAACAAGACACCTAATATGGATTATCTAGATAAGGAAGGGGAACAACTGAGGGATGAGATAATAAAGAAACTCAGAGAGCTTTTGATGGGTTAGAATGAATACAAATCAGCAGGGCATGATGAACTTGATCCCAGGATACTGAGGGAACTGGCAGGGGAGATCTCAAAACCCTTGGCAATAATATTTATGAATTTATAGGAGATGGGCAAGGTACCAGAGGATTGAAAAAGAACCAACATAATGCTTCTCTTTAAAAAAAAGGGCAAAAAGAAGGACCTGGGGAACTACAGACTGGTTAGCCTGACCTTTCAATACTTGGAAAGTTACTGGAGCATATAATAAGTTAATCTATTTACAAGCATCTGGGTGAGGAAAGGCTGATCACAAGCAGCCAGCATGAATTTACTAAGAATAACTCATGCCAAAAAAACCTGATCTCCTTCGTTAACAAAAGAGTTCCTTTGGGATATCAAGGGAATGCTGCAGATCTAGTATTACTGAACTTTATCAAGGCGTTTGACAGACTTGCATGAACTTCTCATAAATAAGTTGTAGAAGTGTGGGTGAAGCAAAAATACTACAAGGTAGATAGACAACTAGTTCAATAGTTGTAAGCAAAGGGTAATTATAAAAGGATCCATGTCATAATGGCAGGATTGTGGGTCTGTTCTGGACCCCATGCTGTTCAACATGTTTATCACCGAATTGGATGCTGGAATTGAGAGCCTCTTGAGCAAATTTGCAGATGACATGAGACTGGGAAGGTCTGCAAACATGTTAGAGGGTAAAGTGCAATTCAGAAGGCTGTTTACAGATTGGAAAGCTGGGCTGGAGTTAACAGGATGAAGTTTAGTGCTGAAAAATGCAAGTTGCCATACCTTAAGAAGAAAAACCAAAACACAAGTGCAAAGTGGGTGACCCGTGGCAGCACTATGGAAAAGACTCTAGGAGTCTTTGTAGATCACAGACTCAATATAAGTCTGCCATGTGATGTAGCTGCACAGAAGATGAATGTGGTTTTGGGCTGCATCAACAGAAGTGTTAGGTAAACTGTGGAGGTGTTCAAGAAGAGGTTGGACAAGTATTGGTCAGGGATGATCTAGGAGTAGCTATGCCTATGCTGTGCTATAGGTATTAGGGCTGTGCGAAGCTTTGGGTGCCGATTCGATTTGGAGGAGATTTGGCCCAATTTGGTGGCTGAATCTCCAAATCCGAATTGAATCAGGAGACAAATTAAAAGGTCCGAATCAACTTGACTCTCTCTGAATTGATTTGGAAAAGATTTGGAGAGCTTTGGAGATTCGGGCAGTCCCCACTCACAGCTGCACGGAGCTGGACCCAGACTCTGTGCTGGTAAGTGGGGAGTGGGAGGGGGGTGGAAGAGAGGGGGAGGGGACCATGGAGGGACCCCTGCCAGACCCCATCCCCTGCCTGCTCCCCCAGATCTCCTAAGCGCCCCCTAACCGCTCTCCCAGCCCCCCCCATGGCTGCCTCACCCGGCTCCAGCTCCTGGCTCTTTAAAAAAAGTGCCCCCACTCACCGGCTGCTGCAGCAGCTGTTGGGGTTTCTGGGGGCTCGTGGCAGAGCCCCCATGACAGCAGGGGGCAGTGGAGATTGCCTCCTGCCTGGCAGGAGCCAGTGAGTGCGGGTTTTTTGTTTTTCAAAGAGCCAGGAGCTGGGGTGGGTAGGCGATGGGACCAATTTGGAGATGCGGCTGAATCTCCGAATCGGATTCAGCTGAATCGATTCGGGCCAGTGATTCGAATCGCTGTCCCCCGAATCGGCTGAATCCAAATCCGAAGTGAATACTAGCTGCTTCGCACAGGCCTAAAAGGTATTGCCCATGCTTCTGTACTTTGCTGGTTGTCACATGGGGCCAGGAAACAATTATCCTTCTTGTTGCTAAATGTGTTGGTTTTTGGTTTGTTTTTTTCCCCCCTTAGAAGCACTAGGTGTTGGCTGGAGCCAAGGTTGGGGATATTGACTGGAATGAGCCAATATTTCTGCTTGGATGAAAACCTGGAGCTCCTGACTAGAGGGTCTCATCCCTCCACTCAGGATCAGACTGATTGCCAGCTGGGATCAGAATGAATTTTTAGAGTGCTGCGCCTTGTAGTTGCGTCAGGATTGACGCTGTGGTTTTACGAATAGGTTAAACAAGGTTTTGCATGGGATGATTTGGATAGAAAAGATCTTGTCTCAGGTAGGGGGGTTGGATTAGATGACCTCCTACTTTTCTATGGTTTTATGATACTGATCCAAAGGGCTGTAAATGTGCACCAGCATATAGTGCTTTCTCTCTATTCACCCCCTGTAAAGTACTCCTCCTCTATCTTTGCTCCAGAGTTGCATTAGTCTTTGCTCCAAGGTTGCATTCGTCTAACCCCTTGACTCAAAGCTACTCCAAATGTTCAATGCATCCCTGTGAATGAGAGTCAGGCCTAAAGGCCTTAATGAAAACAAATTTGAAATGAATACATCCAACCTAGTTTTGTGGATAGGAAAACAGTATTGCTCATTACTAATTCATTAAGTTTTATGCCCTCAAGATATAAATAATTTATTTAACTCTGAATCTCTAATCTGAAGTGTTTTGGAGCTCTACCTAATCAAAAACAAGCTCAGTTCTCTGGATAAAGTCCGCCCTGGGGTCCTGTGGATATCCGACCCACAGTACTGAGTTGTTTTTTTTAGCAATACTCTTATAGTTGAAGCCCATGAAAACTGAGAAATCTAAATTATTTCAGTGATAAGTATTGATGAGCTCCTCAGGAAGTGGGAAGCGTATAAAAAAAAAAATTAACCAGAAAAGCCTCTTTGCCTGTGGCTGCAAGTCCTCATTGCTCATTCATTGCAGAGCCAGGAGCTACTGTCATGTGGAAAATGAAAGCTGCTCCAGCTTCAGGCAGGAGTAATTGTCCTGTCCTTGACTATTGTGACTCCAGCCTTTAGTGACTGTGCCCTGGGGAATGGCTGGGTTTGGCAGACGGTTTTCCAAAGTTCCCTTCTCTTTCCTTCTCAACTTACGATCAGTATCGGTGGAGCTAGTGCAGAGAAAGCTAACCCCAGGCTGGGCAACATTTTGGACTAATATTTTTATTTGCTGAATAATGCACTTTGCGGCTAACTGATAAAATTCAGGATTTGGGGTTGAATTTGGTAAGAAAAATTGGGGGGGGGGGAGGAAAAATACTTCAGAAAAATCAAAACATTTCATTTCGGCATCTTAGATATGAAACAGTTCCCCTTCTTGTTCATCTCAAACTAGCATTTGACTTCAAAATGTATTCTGCTTTAATTTTAAATAAACACCTAAAAATGAAGTGAAGTGAATACAATTTTATTCATTTTTTTCCCCTCTCATTTCTGGCCAGCTAAAAAGGATAGCAGTAAAGCTACAACTGTGCATATGCCAAATGAAGGGACCAGTGTCAGGAAGGATAGGGGTCATGAACTTGATAACCCTATACTACAGAGTAATTTTGGGCAGGAGAGTGAGAACCAGTAGAGTGCAAGACAGTGCCTAACCGGATAGTCCAAAGCTGCAGAAGTAGGGATATTCCATACTGAGAATTACTAGTAGCACCTCTGACCGCAGAATCCAGCAGTTTACATGGAGCATCTCCAGGTCTGTCAATTAATCTTTGAAGTTTGTGAATGTACTTGCCAAGTGCCCTCACAGAGCCAGCAGGAAAAAAAGAAAAACACAGAAGCAGCTAAATTTAAGTGCCCCCCCTTAGTAGGGGCATACTGGGCAAATGCTGCACCCACCAGCACGATTCTCCTGTAAATCAGGCCCACAGAGCCACAGCAAAGCAAATGAAGTGAGATAAGAATCAGAACACCTTCTCTCCTGGCTGAGTCTGCACTGAGCGGGTTGATGGTGGAAGGAAGGAAAAAGGGAGGAGAGAGAGAACCTGTAAGCAAGAAAAAAAAAAAAAAAAAAAGCATACTTCTTTCAGTAGCAGACATTACTCGGCAGCAAATCTTTCAGGCCTGGATTGATATAGCACACGAACCTGCGGTGGTTTGGATGCTTACACTTCAGCAAGCCTAGGGACATGATGGGCCAAAGCAACAACAGCATACCCATCTCCTTAATCCCAAACCATCATGGGAAAAAAAATCTCAAACAACTGACTGACGAAGAAAAAGGTTCACAAGTCCTGTATGGATTATCAGGAAGATGCTGATGAAGGCCTGAGATGGGAGCCCATGGCAGAGAAGGTAATGCTCCTTTATGAAAGGGCACATTTCAGGTTCACGTGAATCTCAGGGAGGGTTTTGCCATATTTCTTTTCATTCTGCAAACCTGCTAGTCCCAGTCAGGTCCATGATTTCTCCTTTACTTGATGTCATTTTCTGGGCATGCAGAATTGTCTAGTTCTCTGCACTTACAATAGCTTAAAAAACCACCTAGCTCAGGTATTATTTTTATTACCACCAAGTGTGTTAGAAGGTGGCTAGCTGATCACCTAATACCTGCTTCATTTGCATGGGAGAGGCCCACACAGAAAAATGCACACATACCCGAATTAAGTAGGGTGCTAGAAGGAATACTATCATGTTAATGCATGTTCCTCCTGGCTACTTAACCCAGTAACAGGTGAAGTATACTAGCCGAGGCATAGCACTATGTTACCATAGCTATATTGCTAATGACATGCAAGCTAACTTAGGTATTTCTGCATGGCACTGTTCTCAACTATGAAGTCTTCCAGCAAGCCAGGCATGGAAATGAAAAATGAATGGAAAAGCTTATGGTCCTGTGCCATGCCTTTCAAAGATACCACAGGTTACCTGCATTTTATTTTTATATTAAAAAGCATACGCTTTAAAAATCATCCTTCTTTTATATGAATTTTACCCTCCCTCAGTCCACCTCCCTGGTCTCCTGTCTTTGCTTAGTTCAGTGGTTCTCAAATGTTTTGGACTTGAGGCACCCCTCGTATCACAGTACTTGCCTCCCTGCAGAGGGGCTGAGCATGGGAGGTAGGGGATTAATCAGGCAGGGACAAGCTCTCTCTTCACACCTCACAGCACCCTTCAAAGGATCTGGCAGCACCCCTCTGTGCTGCAACACCCTAGCTGAGAATCACTGTCTTAGCAGACACAGGGGAAGGAAGGGAAACCTGTAAAACAGGAGAAAAATCTTATGGCATTGGAGATTGCACAAAACAGGTTGATTTGAGTAAGTGACAAAGACTCTTCCTGCATAACTGGCACAACACTTCGGGTGAGAACTCTGAATAATATTACCCAGCTTTTACACAGTCTTTTCATCCTTCAGTCTCAAAGTGCTTCACAAGGAAGTAAGTTATGATTTTTAGGGCTGAAGGAGACCTCAGGAGGCCATCTAATCCAGCTTCCTGCTCAAGGCAGGATTGGCCCTGTCTAAACACAAGACAAGTATTTGTCTAACCTGCTCTTAAAAGGTTCCACGGATGCACGTGCCACAACCTCAGTATGTGACATGCCACAACCATGCCACAAAATCTGCTCTAGTGCCCAAATATCCGAAGGGGAAACAGACGGGGGCCAACTGACTTTGCCAAGAACACCCAGTTCAGTCAGCATTTGTTTGAGAATTGAACCCATGTGGTCTGCATCCTCATGCCACCCTCAGTCCGTCAGACAAATGCAACCACACTAAATCCCATGACATCTATCTACTGAGATTGTATGACACAACATAACATTAGGTATTCCTCCTTTTTTTATTATTTGAGTATCTTCATTATTACAAGTTCATAATCAACAAAATAAAATTAGTAGTCAGGGTGAATTTTTACCAAACAGTGAATGGTCTGGCCCTGATGTGTTTATGGCAGTGGTGCTCAGCTTTTTGGCCTTGTGGGACAAATGAGTAGTACAGGACCAGGCCACAGGCTGGATTGGACCCTGCCCCCCAAGACTGGACCTACATGCCCAGACCTGGACCACACTGCCTCTGCCTGGCCCTGCATGCCAGGATTGGGGCCCCAGGACTCCATGCCACCTCCATCAAGCCCCATGTTTTGGGATCTGGACCCTTTATTTGGGCCTATGACTTTGTTTCACACCTTTCTCCACAAGCATCAAAATAATTTAATAGTAGAATCACTAGGGTTACCATATTTCCAGGTCCAAAAAAGAGGATGCCTGTCACAGGGGGGAGAAGAGGCACAGGAGAAATATGATGATAGGGGGTAGTGCCATGCCAGTGCCCTGCCCATTCTGTTGCGCCTCAGACAAGTCACAAACCCCCAGTCTTGCTGCTGCCCCTCACTCTGGACCCACTGACCCCAGCCCTGCCAGTGCCCCTCATTCCTGACCCACAGCCCCCTGCCCTGCCCCTTAGCCCGGCAGTGCCCCTCACTCCTGACCTGCAGCCCCTGCCTCCCCAGTGCTGCCAGTGGTCTGTACTCTGGACCTGCAGCTCCCCACTTCTCCCTGCCCTGCGCTCTCTCAGCTTGCCAGAGCCCACACAGGGAGCACGTGACCCCCAACAGCCAATCACCTTGTTCACTGCTCCCAGACCCAAGCAGCCAGTCCGAGAGAGCAAAAAACCCAGACATTTGTTTTATTTTAAAAACCCACCCAGACACAGCACAGGGGTCTAAAAAAGGAGGACTTATCCAGGAAAACCCAGATGTATGGTAACCCTAACAAGCCCAGTGTGATTTTTCTGTTTGTCCATTTTCCACCCATGGAGATGAAGGCTACATAAAGAAACACTGATATTAGCCACAGCCTACTGTGTCATTTCACTGCAATCAAATTTGCAAGCAAAATCCAGAAAAAGGAATTCGGATCCCTATCCTTAACAGCTGTGTAATGTACCTAGGGCTATTGTTATTAAAGTCCAGAGAAAATTTCTTGTACAATACTGCAACTTTTCTGTTTACAAACACTCAAAACAAAAACAAATGAACAAAGAAAAGGCATATGAAAAAGCAGATTGATGAGAAACACCAGACATCTGCCAGAGTGGAAACAGTACTTTATTGATGAGCTAATTTATACGGAAATGCTAATAAAAAACCATGGGAAATACTGATTTTGCTGTCAATAAATGGGAACTATTTCACAGCCCAATTTAAGCACGTGGGGCAAATTCTTCACTCATTCAGTTTGGTGAAACATCACTGAAGCCAACTGGGCTGCATGAATGCAAAAGAAAGCAATGCTTAGATTACAACCTTTGTATTATTTAAGAATAATAAAAGAACATGAACTATAGTATAAAGGTTCAAAATCAGAAGCAAACAGAAATATTGCATGAAGAAATACAAATGAACAGACTATAGTACCTTGAAGAATCTTTATTATTGCCTGGAAGTAAGGAATTATACTAGGATCCTTGTTTAAACCATGCATAAACTTTCACTGTCACGCAATAAAACTTCAGACTGAAACAAAACCTGATGCATATGAACACCCAGTAGAAGACGGTGAAAATAAAACTAGACATTAGGATGGAAAACTTGCTAAAACAAACCAAAATTTCTAGGAAATTGCTCAGGGGAAATATGCTTAGGGTTTAACTTGGAGCAATCATCCAAGATTTACTTTTATTTGGAAGAGATGCTAATATTTCAATAAAGCTTGAAACCAATTTTCAATTAGCATGTATTATTAGTACTATCCTCCCTTTAATGTTATTCAAATTATATCAGTCTGCCTGAAAATTTCACATGCCCCTTCCTTTCCTAGAATAGACCTTTTTTCTGGCCGTTCTGCAACAGGCAAAAGTTATTTCTGAAATCTCTCATTGTCCAGGAATGGCTATTATGCTTTGACACAGTGACCTGCAGGGTTGCAGGCCTCCTATCACTAAATATATATAATGTTTTTTGAAACCTAAGGTATTGCCCAGGCAAACAGACTTGTCAGCCTCACATTATAGTGGAAGGAAGCTACCTCTTATCTCAGCCAAAAGCTCTTTTAAAACAACGTATCAAAATGAAACCCAAACAAAATCAAGAGCCTGCAAATGTAAACAAATCCTGAACTTCCATGTTAAGTTTCCATTTTTAAAAAGGCCACAAATATTTGGAAGTATACAAAAAACATAAATGCCATTATCACTTGTTGTAAACTTCAACATGTCAAAAACCAACAGCCAGACCCTCAAAAGTAAGGAAAACTGACTTTAAAAATCACAAAAATATTTGTAGAAACCTGGTTTTGTAGATGCCATCTGTTTTTTTAATCCGTAAGAGTTCATGTTTTCAAGCTTCTCTCACAACTGTGAGGGCTAGAAACTTTTTTTATCCAACTGAAAACATAGTAGAAATCTCATCACATGACTCCACAGACTATCATAAGAATCATGATAAAACTGTAAGAGTTGACAAGACAGAAGCTGAATGAACTCTGCCCACTTTGCAATATTAGAATTTCCTCTTGGTTTCTAATCAGTAGAAATGATACTGGCTGTTCTACAATTTGCAGCTGACTATGCAAAAATGTTGACTATGCAAGCCACAAAGCAGTTGTTTCCCATTAGATTTACACATAAAACAACTAATATATGAAAACTGGTGTTTTT